>NC_057833.1:109451174-109755687 GCF_910594005.1 Cervus elaphus
AAGGATGTCTGAATCCCCTGTGGAAAGCACAGAGAAAGACTTAGTTCCCCACCTCATCGCGACCGATAGCCTCACATCCTTTGAAAACTCCAGAGGTACGCGGAGATCAGTGCCTCCAAAGGAGACGATGCCTGACTCCTCGTGAAACTTGATAGGAGTCCCAGGATTCCTGTGGCACTTGGAAAGGGACCCTTGGTCTCCCGCATCAGCTGGAGAGGCGTCCCAATTGCCTTGCCAAGCCTCGAGGAGAATCCAGACTTGTCCCTCGCAACTAGGCAGTAGTCCTGACGTTGCTGAAGAAACACGTGGGTGGAAGGGCCATCCCCGTCGTAACTCGAGAATATACCCCAGGTTCCCGCTGCAACTCGAGAAAAACCATGAGACTTCCCCCTCGCCGCGAGATGAGGCCCGATTCCCCTGCACTGCGTGCAGAGCAATTCCGTGTTGCACATCACACATGAAAGGAGCCTTGATTTCCTTGATGGCACTCCAGAGAAACCCCAAGAACACTGTTTCAAGGTTAGAGGGATCCTGAGGTCACTGTAGCAACACGAAAAAGCTCCTTGGGCCAAAAATCAACTCGAGATGAGAGGTTAGTCCATGGCTTCGACTCCAGAGGAATACCACCTTACCACAAGAACCTCAAGAGGAGGCTTATCTCAGCTCTAGGTATGTGAGAGGGACCCTGAGTTTGCGGCCTCAAGTGGAATGGACACCGCGATGCCCTGACGTGTAATAAGGCTGGATATCCCTGCAGTGACTTGAATGCAGGCTCGTCTTGCATCTCCCAAGATGAAAGGATGTCTGAATCCCCTTTGGAGACCACAGAGAAAGACCTAGTTCCCAACCTCATCGCGACCGGAGGCCTCACATCCTTTGAAAACTCCAGAGGTACGCGGAGATCAGTGCCTCCAAAGGAGACGATGCCTGACTCCTCGTGAAACTTGATAGGAGTCCCAGGATTCCTGTGGCACGTGGAAAGGGACCCTTGGTCTCCCGCCTCAACTGGAGAGGCGTCCCAATTGCCTTGCCAAGCCTCGAGGAGAATCCCGAGTTGTGTCTCGCAACTAGGCAAGAGTCCTGACGTGGCTGAACAAACACGTGTGTGGAAGGGCCATCCCCGTCTTAACTCGAGAATACACCCCAGGTTCCCGCCGCAACTCGAGAAAAACCATGAGACTTCCCCCTCGCCGCGAGATGAGGCCCGATTCCCCTGCACTGCGTGCACAGCAATTCTGTGTTGCACATCACACATGAAAGGAGCCTTGATTTCCTTCATGGCACTCCAGAGAAACCCCAAGAATACTGTTTCAAGGCTAGAGGGATCCTGAGGTCACTGTATCAACACGAAAGAGCGCCGTGGACCAAAAATCAACTCGAGATGAGAGGTTAGTCCCTGGCTTCGACTCCAGAGGAATACCACCTTACCACAAGCACCTCAAGAGGAGGCTTCTCTCAGCTCTAGGTATGTGAGAGGGACCCTGAGTTTGCGGCCTCAAGTGGAATGGACACCGCAATGCCCTGACTCGAAATAAGGCCGGATATCCCTGCAGTGACTGGAATGCAGGCTCGTCTTGCATCTCCCAAGACGAAAGGGTGTCTGAATCCCCTGTGGAGACCACAGAGAAACACCTAGTTCCCCACCTCATGGCGATCGGAGGCCTCACATCCTTTGAAAACTCCAGAGGTACGCGGAGATCAGTGCCTCCAAAGGAGACGATGCCTGACTCCTCGTGAAACTTGATAGGAGTCCCAGGATTCTTGTGGCACGTGGAAAGGGACCCTTGGTCTCCCGCCTCAGCTGGAGAGGCGTTCCAATTGCCCTGCCAAGCCTCGAGGAGAATCCCGAGTTGTCCCTCGCAACTAGGCAGGAGTCCTGACGTGGCTGAACAAACACGTGGGTGGAAGGGCCATCCCCGTCGTAACTCGAGAATATACCCCAGGTTCCCGCCGCAACTCGAGAAAAACCATGAGACTTCCCCCTCGATGCGAGATGAGGCCCGATTCCCCTGTACTGCGTGCAGAGCAATTCCGTCTTGCACATCACACATGAAAGGAGCCTTGATTTCCTTGATGGCACTCCAGAGAAACCCCAAGAACACTGTTTCAAGGCTAGAGGGATCCTGAGGTCACTGTAGCAACACGAAAGAACTCTGTGGACAAAAATCAACTCAACAAGAGAGGTTAGTCCCTGGATTCGACTCCTGAGGAATACCAACTTACCACAAGCACCTCAAGAGGAGGCTTCTCTCAGCTCTAGGTATGTGAGAGGGACCCTGAGTTTGCGGCCTCAAGTGGAATGGACACCGCGATGCCCTGACTCGAAATAAGGCCGGATATCCCTGCAGTGACTTCAATGCAGGCTCGTCTTGCATCTCCCAGGACGAAAGGGTGTCTGAATCCCCTGTGGAGACCACAGAGAAAGACTTAGCTCCCCACCTTATCGCGAACGATAGCCTCACATCCTTTGAAAACTCCAGAGGTACGCGGAGATCAGTGCCTCCAAAGGAGACGATGCCTGACTCCTCGTGAAACTTGATAGGAGTCCCAGGATTCCTGTGGCACTTGGAAAGGGACACTTGGTCTCCCGCCTCAGCTGGAGAGGCGTCCCAATTGCCCTGCCAAGCCTCGAGGAGAATCCAGAGTTGTCCCTCGCAACTAGGCAGGAGTCCTGACGTCGCTGAAGAAACACGTGGGTGGAAGGGCCATCCCCGTCGTAACTCGAGAATATACCCCAGGTTCCCGCCGCAACTCGAGAAAAACCATGAGACTTCCCCCTCGCCGCGAGATGAGGCCCGATTCCCCTGCACTGCGTGCAGAGCAATTCCGTGTTGCACATCACACATGAAAGGAGCCTTGATTTCCTTGATGGCACTCCAGAGAAACCCCAAGAACACTGTTTCAAGGCTAGAGGGATCCTGAGGTCACTGTAGCAACACGAAAGAGCTCCGTGGGCCAAAAATCAACTCGAGATGAGAGGTTAGTCCCTGGCTTCGACTCCAGAGGAATACCACCTTACCACAAGCACCTCAAGAGGAGGCTTCTCTCAGCTCTAGGTATGTGAGAGGGACCCTGAGTTTGCGGCCTCAAGTGGAATGGACACCGCGATGCCCTGACGCGAAATAAGGCTGGATATCCCTGCAGTGACTTGAATGCAGGCTCGTCTTGCATCTCCCAAGATGAAAGGATGTCTGAATCCCCTGTGGAGACCACAGAGAAAGACCTAGTTCCCCACCTCATCGCGACCGAAGGCCTCACATCCTTTGAAAACTCCAGAGGTACGCGAAAATCAGTGCCTCCAAAGGAGACGATGCCTGACTCCTCGTGAAACTTGATAGGAGTCCCAGGATTCCTGTGGCACGTGGAAAGGGACCCTTGGTCTCCCGCCTCAGCTGGAGAGACGTCCCAATTGCCTTGCCAAGCCTCGAGGAGAATCCCGAGTTGTGTCTCGCAACTAGGCAAGAGTCCTGACGTGGCTGAACAAACACGTGTGTGGAAGGGCCATCCCCGTCGTAACTCGAGAATATACCCCAGGTTCCCGCCGCAACTCGAGAAAAACCATGAGACTTCCCCCTCGCCGCGAGATGAGGCCCGATTCCCCTGCACTGCGTGCAGAGCAATTCCGTGTTGCACATCACACATGAAAGGAGCCTTGATTTCCTTCATGGCACTCCAGAGAAACCCCAAGAACACTGTTTCAAGGCTAGAGGGATCCTGAGGTCACTGTAGCAACACGAAAGAGCTCCGTGGACCAAAAATCAACTCGAGATGAGAGGTTAGTCCCTGGCTTCGACTCCAGAGGAATACCACATTACCACAAGCACCTCAAGAGGAGGCTTCTCTCAGCTCTAGGTATGTGAGAGGGACCCTGAGTTTGCGGCCTCAAGTGGAATGGACACCGCGATGCCCTGACTCGAAATAAGGCCGGATATCCCTGCAGTGACTTGAATGCAGGCTCGTCTTGCATCTCCCAAGAAGAAAGGATGTCTGAATCCCCTGTGGAGACCACAGAGAAACACCTAGTTCCACACCTCATGGCGATCGGAGGCCTCACATCCTTTGAAAACTCCAGAGGTACGCGGAGATCAGTGCCTCCAAAGGAGATGATGCCTGACTCCTCGTGAAACGTGATAGGAGTCCCAGGATTCTTGTGGCACGTGGAAAGGGACCCTTGGTCTCCCGCCTCAGCTGGAGAGGCGTTCCAATTGCCCTGCCAAGCCTCGAGGAGAATCCCGAGTTGTGTCTCGCAACTAGGCAGGAGTCCTGACGTGGCTGAACAAACACGTGGGTGGAAGGGCCATCCCCGTCGTAACTCGAAAATATACCCCAGGTTCCCGCCGCAACTCGAGAAAAACCATGAGACTTCCCCCTCGATGAGAGATGAGGCCCGATTCCCCTGTACTGCGTGCAGAGCAATTCCGTCTTGCACATCACACATGAAAGGAGCCTTGATTTCCTTGATGGCACTCCAGAGAAAACCCAAGAACACTGTTTCAAGGCTAGAGGGATCCTGAGGTCACTGTAGCAACACGAAAGAACTCTGTGGACCAAAAATCAACTCGAAAAGAGAGGTTAGTCCCTGGATTCGTCTCCAGAGGAATACCACCTTACCACAAGCACCTCAAGAGGAGGCTTCTCTCAGCTCTAGGTATGTGAGAGGGACCCTGAGTTTGCGGCCTCAAGTGGAATGGACACCGCGATGCCCTGACTCGAAATAAGGCCGGATATCCCTGCAGTGACTTCAATGCAGGCTCGTCTTGCATCTCCCAGGACGAAAGGATGTCTGAATCCCGTGTGGAAAGCACAGAGAAAGACTTAGTTCCCCACCTCATCGCGACCGATAGCCTCACATCCTTTGAAAACTCCAGAGGTACGCGGAGATCAGTGCCTCCAAAGGAGACGATGCCTGACTCCTCGTGAAACTTGATAGGAGTCCCAGGATTCCTGTGGCACTTGGAAAGGGACCCTTGGTCTCCCGCCTCAGCTGGAGAGGCGTCCCAATTGCCCTGCCAAGCCTCGAGGAGAATCCAGAGTTGTCCCTCGCAACTAGGCAGGAGTCCTGACGTTGCTGAAGAAACACGTGGGTGGAAGGGCCATCCCCGTCGTAACTCGAGAATATACCCCAGGTTCCCGCCGCAACTCGAGAAAAACCATGAGACTTCCCCCTCGCCGCGAGATGAGGCCTGATTCCCCTACACTGCGTGCAGAGCAATTCCGTGTTGCACATCACACATGAAAGGAGCCTTGATTTCCTTGATGGCACTCCAGAGAAACCCCAAGAACACTGTTTCAAGGCTAGAGGGATCCTGAGGTCACTGTAGCAACACGAAAAAGCTCCTTGGGCCAAAAATCAACTCGAGATGAGAGGTTAGTACCTGGCTTCGACTCCAGAGGAATACCACCTTACCACAAGCACCTCAAGAGGAGGCTTCTCTCAGCTCTAGGTATGTGAGAGGGACCCTGAGTTTGCGGCCTCAAGTGGAATGGACACCGCGATGCCCTGACGTGAAATAAGGCTGGATATCCCTGCATTGACTTAAATGCAGGCTCGTCTTGCATCTCCCAAGATGAAAGGATGTCTGAATCCCCTGTGGAGACCACAGAGAAAGACCTAGTTCCCAACCTCATCGCGACCGGAGTCCTCACATCCTTTGAAAACTCCAGAGGTACGCGGAGATCAGTGCCTCCAAAGGAGACGATGCCTGACTCCTCGTGAAACTTGATAGGAGTCCCAGGATTCCTGTGGCATGTGGAAAGGGACCCTTGGTCTCCCGCCTCAGCTGGAGAGGCGTCCCAATTGCCTTGCCAAGCCTCGAGGAGAATCCCGAGTTGTGTCTCGCAACTAGGCAAGAGTCCTGACGTGGCTGAACAAACACGTGTGTGGAAGGGCCATCCCCGTCTTAACTCGAGAATACACCCCAGGTTCCCGCCGCAACTCGAGAAAAACCATGAGACTTCCCCCTCGCCGCGAGATGAGGCCCGATTCCCCTGCACTGCTTGCAGAGCAATTCTGTGTTGCACATCACACATGAAAGGAGCCTTGATTTCCTTCATGGCACTCCAGAGAAACCCCAAGAATAGTGTTTCAAGGCTAGAGGGATCCTGAGGTCACTGTAGCAACACGAAAGAGCTCCGTGGACCAAAAATCAACTCGAGATGAGAGGTTAGTCCCTGGCTTCGACTCCAGAGGAATACCACCTTACCACAAGCACCTCAAGAGGAGGCTTCTCTCAGCTCTAGGTATGTGAGAGGGACCCTGAGTTTGCGGCCTCAAGTGGAATGGACACCGCGATGCCCTGACTCGAAATAAGGCCGGATATCCCTGCAGAGACTGGAATGCAGGCTCGTCTTGCATCTCCCAAGACGAAAGGGTGTCTGAATCCCCTGTGGAGACCACAGAGAAAGACCTAGTTCCCCACCTCATCGCGACAGGAGGCCTCAAATCCTTTGAAAACTCCAGAGGTACGCGGAGATCAGTGCCTCCAAAGGAGACGATGCCTGACTCCTCGTAAAACTTGATAGGAGACACAGGATTCCTGTGGCACGTGGAAAGGGACACTTGGTCTCCCGTCTCAGCTGGAGAGGCGTCCCAATTGCCCTGCCAAGCCTCGAGGAGAATCCCGAGTTGTCCCTCGCAAGTAGGCAGGAGTCCTGACGTCGCTGAAGAAACACGTGGGTGGAAGAGCCATCCCCGTCGTAACTCGAGAATATACCCCAGGTTCCCGCCGCAACTCGAGAAAAACCATGAGACTTCCCCCTCGCCGCGAGATGAGGCCCGATTCCCCTGCACTGCGTGCAGAGCAATTCCGTGTTGCACATCACACATGAAAGCAGCCTTGATTTCCTTGATGGCACTCCAGAGAAACCCCAAGAACACTGTTTCAAGGCTAGAGGGATCCTGAGGTCACTGTAGCAACACGAAAGAGCTCCGTGGACCAAGAATCAACACGAGATGAGAGGTTAGTCCCTGGCTTCGACTCCTGAGGAATACCACCTTACCACAAGCACCTCAAGAGGAGGCTTCTCTCAGCTCTAGGTATGTGAGAGGGATCCTGAGTTTGCCGCCTCAAGTGGAATGGACACCGTGATGCCCTGACTCGAAATAAGGCCGGATATCCCTGCAGTGACTTGAATGCAGGCTCGTCTTGCATCTCCCAAGAAGAAAGGATGTCTGAATCCCCTGTGGAGACTACAGAGAAAGACCTAGTTCCCCACATCATCGCGACCGGAGGCCTCACATCCTTTGAAAACTCCAGAGGTACGCGGAGATCAGTGCCTCCAAAGGAGACGATGCCTGACTCCTCGTGAAACTTGATAGGAGTCCCAGGATTCCTGTGGCACGTGGAAAGGGACCCTTGGTCTCCCGCCTCAGCTGGAGAGGCGTTCCAATTGCTCTGCCAAGCCTCGAGGAGAATCCCGAGTTGTCCCTCGCAACTAGGCAGGAGTCCTGACGTGGCTGAACAAACACGTGGGTGGAAGGGCCATCCCCGTCGTAACTCGAGAATATACCCCAGGTTCCCGCCGCAACTCGAGAAAAACCATGAGACTTCCCCCTCGCCGCGAGATGAGGCCCGATTCCCCTGCACTGCGTGCAGAGCAATTCCGTGTTGCACATCACACATGAAAGCAGCCTTGATTTCCTTGATGGCACTCCAGAGAAACCCCAAGAACACTGTTTCAAGGCTAGAGGGATCCTGAGGTCACTGTAGCAACACGAAAGAGCTTCGTGGACCAAGAATCAACAGGAGATGAGAGGTTAGTCCCTGGCTTCGACTCCTGAGGAATACCACCTTACCACAAGCACCTCAAGAGGAGGCTTCTCTCAGCTCTAGGTATGTGAGAGGGATCCTGAGTTTGCCGCCTCAAGTGGAATGGACACCGTGATGCCCTGACTCGAAATAAGGCCGGATATCCCTGCAGTGACTTGAATGCAGGCTCGTCTTGCATCTCCCAAGAAGAAAGGATGTCTGAATCCCCTGTGGAGACCACAGAGAAAGACCTAGTTCCCCACATCATCGCGACCGGAGGCCTCACATCCTTTGAAAACTCCAGAGGTACGCGGAGATCAGTGCCTCCAAAGGAGACGATGCCTGACTCCTCGTGAAACTTGATAGGAGTCCCAGGATTCCTGTGGCACGTGGAAAGGGACCCTTGGTCTCCCGCCTCAGCTGGAGAGGCGTTCCAATTGCTCTGCCAAGCCTCGAGGAGAATCCCGAGTTGTCCCTCGCAACTAGGCAGGAGTCCTGACGTGGCTGAACAAACACGTGGGTGGAAGGGCCATCCCCGTCGTAACTCGAGAATATACCCCAGGTTCCCGCCGCAACTCGAGAAAAACCATGAGACTTCCCCCTCGATGTGAGATGAGGCCCGATTCCCCTGTACTGCATGCAGAGCAATTCCGTCTTGCACATCACACATGAAAGGAGCCTTGATTTCCTTGATGGCACTCCAGAGAAACCCCAAGAGCACTGTTTCAAGGATAGAGGGATCCTGAGGTCACTGTAGCAACACGAAAGAACTCTGTGGACCAAAAATCAACTCGAAAAGAGAGGTTAGTCCCTGGATTCGTCTCCAGAGGAATACCACCTTACCACAAGCACCTCAAGAGGAGGCTTCTCTCAGCTCTAGGTATGTGAGAGGGACCCTGAGTTTGCGGCCTCAAGTGGAATGGACACCGCGATGCCCTGACTCGAAATAAGGCCGGATATCCCTGCAGTGACTTCAATGCAGGCTCGTCTTGAATCTCCCAGGACGAAAGGATGTCTGAATCCCCTGTGGAAAGCACAGAGAAAGACTTAGTTCCCCACCTCATCGCGACCGATAGCCTCACATCCTTTGAAAACTCCAGAGGTACGCGGAGATCAGTGCCTGCAAAGGAGACGATGCCTGACTCCTCGTGAAACTTGATAGGAGTCCCAGGATTCCTGTGGCACTTGGAAAGGGACACTTGGTCTCCCGCCTCAGCTGGAGAGGGGTCCCAATTGCCCTGCCAAGCCTCGAGGAGAATCCAGAGTTGTCCCTCGCAACTAGGCAGGAGTCCTGACGTCGCTGAAGAAACACGTGGGTGGAAGGGCCATCCCCGTCGTAACTCGACAATATACCCCAGGTTCCCGCTGCAACTCGAGAAAAACCATGAGACTTCCCCCTCGCCCCGAGAAGAGGCCCGATTCCCCTGCACTGCGTGCAGAGCAATTCTGTGTTGCACATCACACATGAAAGGAGCCTTGATTTCCTTGATGGCACTCCAGAGAAACCCCAAGAACACTGTTTCAAGGCTAGAGGGATCCTGAGGTCACTGTAGCAACACGAAAGAGCTCCGTGGGCCAAATATCAACTCGAGATGAGAGGTTAGTCCCTGGCTTCGACTCCAGAGGAATACCACCTTACCACAAGCACCTCAAGAGGAGGCTTCTCTCAGCTCTAGGTATGTGAGAGGGACCCTGAGTTTGCGGCCTCAAGTGGAATGGACACCGCGATGCCCTGACGCAAAATAAGGCTGGATATCCCTGCAGTGACTTGAATGCAGGCTCGTCTTGCATCTCCCAAGATGAAAGGATGTCTGAATCCCCTGTGGAGACCACAGAGAAAGACCTAGTTCCCCACCTCATCGCGACCGGAGGCCTCACATCCTTTGAAAACTCCAGAGGTATGCGGAGATCAGTGCCTCCAAAGGAGACGATGCCTGACTCCTCGTGAAACTTGATAGGAGTCCCAGGATTCCTGTGGCACGTGGAAAGGGACCCTTGGTCTCCCGCCTCAGCTAGAGAGGCGTCCCAATTGCCCTGCCAAGCCTCGAGGAGAATCCAGAGTTGTCCCTCGCAACTAGGCAGGAGTCCTGACATGGCTGAACACACACGTGTGTGGAAGGGCCATCCCCGTCGTAACTCGAGAATATACGCCAGGTTCCCGCCGCAACTCGAGAAAAACCATGAGACTTCCCCCTCGCCGCGAGATGAGGCCCGATTCCCCTGCACTGCGTGCAGAGCAATTCCGTGTTGCACATCACACATGAAAGGAGCCTTGATTTCCTTCATGGCACTCCAGAGAAACCCCAAGAACACTGTTTCAAGGCTAGAGGGATCCTGAGGTCACTGTAGCAACACGAAAGAGCTCCGTGGACCAAAAATCAACTCGAGATGAGAGGTTAGTCCCTGGCTTCGACTCCAGAGGAATACCACCTTACCACAAGCACCTCAAGAGGAGGCTTCTCTCAGCTCTAGGTATGTGAGAGGGACCCTGAGTTTGCGGCCTCAAGTGGAATGGACACCGCGATGCCCTGACTCGAAATAAGGCCGGATATCCCTGCAGAGACTGGAATGCAGGCTCGTCTTGCATCTCCCAAGACGAAAGGGTGTCTGAATCCCCTGTGGAGACCACAGAGAAAGACCTAGTTCCCCACCTCATCGCGACAGGAGGCCTCAAATCCTTTGAAAACTCCAGAGGTACGCGGAGATCAGTGCCTCCAAAGGAGACGATGCCTGACTCCTCGTAAAACTTGATAGGAGACACAGGATTCCTGTGGCACGTGGAAAGGGACACTTGGTCTCCCGTCTCAGCTGGAGAGGCGTCCCAATTGCCCTGCCAAGCCTCGAGGAGAATCCCGAGTTGTCCCTCGCAAGTAGGCAGGAGTCCTGACGTCGCTGAAGAAACACGTGGGTGGAAGGGCCATCCCCGTCGTAACTCGAGAATATACCCCAGGTTCCCGCCGCAACTCGAGAAAAACCATGAGACTTCCCCCTCGCCGCGAGATGAGGCCCGATTCCCCTGCACTGCGTGCAGAGCAATTCCGTGTTGCACATCACACATGAAAGCAGCCTTGATTTCCTTGATGGCACTCCAGAGAAACCCCAAGAACACTGTTTCAAGGCTAGAGGGATCCTGAGGTCACTGTAGCAACACGAAAGAGCTCCGTGGACCAAGAATCAACAGGAGATGAGAGGTTAGTCCCTGGCTTCGACTCCTGAGGAATACCACCTTACCACAAGCACCTCAAGAGGAGGCTTCTCTCAGCTCTAGGTATGTGAGAGGGATCCTGAGTTTGCCGCCTCAAGTGGAATGGACACCGTGATGCCCTGACTCGAAATAAGGCCGGATATCCCTGCAGTGACTTGAATGCAGGCTCGTCTTGCATCTCCCAAGAAGAAAGGATGTCTGAATCCCCTGTGGAGACCACAGAGAAAGACCTAGTTCCCCACATCATCGCGACCGGAGGCCTCACATCCTTTGAAAACTCCAGAGGTACGCGGAGATCAGTGCCTCCAAAGGAGACGATGCCTGACTCCTCGTGAAACTTGATAGGAGTCCCAGGATTCCTGTGGCACGTGGAAAGGGACCCTTGGTCTCCCGCCTCAGCTGGAGAGGCGTTCCAATTGCTCTGCCAAGCCTCGAGGAGAATCCCGAGTTGTCCCTCGCAACTAGGCAGGAGTCCTGACGTGGCTGAACAAACACGTGGGTGGAAGGGCCATCCCCGTCGTAACTCGAGAATATACCCCAGGTTCCCGCCGCAACTCGAGAAAAACCATGAGACTTCCCCCTCGATGTGAGATGAGGCCCGATTCCCCTGTACTGCATGCAGAGCAATTCCGTCTTGCACATCACACATGAAAGGAGCCTTGATTTCCTTGATGGCACTCCAGAGAAACCCCAAGAGCACTGTTTCAAGGATAGAGGGATCCTGAGGTCACTGTAGCAACACGAAAGAACTCTGTGGACCAAAAATCAACTCGAAAAAAGAGGTTAGTCCCTGGATTCGTCTCCAGAGGAATACCACCTTACCACAAGCACCTCAAGAGGAGGCTTCTCTCAGCTCTAGGTATGTGAGAGGGACCCTGAGTTTGCGGCCTCAAGTGGAATGGACACCGCGATGCCCTGACTCGAAATAAGGCCGGATATCCCTGCAGTGACTTCAATGCAGGCTCGTCTTGAATCTCCCAGGACGAAAGGATGTCTGAATCCCCTGTGGAAAGCACAGAGAAAGACTTAGTTCCCCACCTCATCGCGACCGATAGCCTCACATCCTTTGAAAACTCCAGAAGTACGCGGAGATCAGTGCCTGCAAAGGAGACGATGCCTGACTCCTCGTGAAACTTGATAGGAGTCCCAGGATTCCTGTGGCACTTGGAAAGGGACACTTGGTCTCCCGCCTCAGCTGGAGAGGGGTCCCAATTGCCCTGCCAAGCCTCGAGGAGAATCCAGAGTTGTCCCTCGCAACTAGGCAGGAGTCCTGACGTCGCTGAAGAAACACGTGGGTGGAAGGGCCATCCCCGTCGTAACTCGACAATATACCCCAGGTTCCCGCTGCAACTCGAGAAAAACCATGAGACTTCCCCCTCGCCCCGAGAAGAGGCCCGATTCCCCTGCACTGCGTGCAGAGCAATTCTGTGTTGCACATCACACATGAAAGGAGCCTTGATTTCCTTGATGGCACTCCAGAGAAACCCCAAGAACACTGTTTCAAGGCTAGAGGGATCCTGAGGTCACTGTAGCAACACGAAAGAGCTCCGTGGGCCAAATATCAACTCAAGATGAGAGGTTAGTCCCTGGCTTCGACTCCAGAGGAATACCACCTTACCACAAGCACCTCAAGAGGAGGCTTCTCTCAGCTCTAGGTATGTGAGAGGGACCCTGAGTTTGCGGCCTCAAGTGGAATGGACACCGCGATGCCCTGACGCAAAATAAGGCTGGATATCCCTGCAGTGACTTGAATGCAGGCTCGTCTTGCATCTCCCAAGATGAAAGGATGTCTGAATCCCCTGTGGAGACCACAGAGAACGACCTAGTTCCCCACCTCATCGCGACCGGAGGCCTCACATCCTTTGAAAACTCCAGAGGTATGCGGAGATCAGTGCCTCCAAAGGAGACGATGCCTGACTCCTCGTGAAACTTGATAGGAGTCCCAGGATTCCTGTGGCACGTGGAAAGGGACCCTTGGTCTCCCGCCTCAGCTAGAGAGGCGTCCCAATTGCCTTGCCAAGCCTCGAGGAGAATCCCGAGTTATGTCTCGCAACTAGGCAGGAGTCCTGACGTGGCTGAAGAAACACGTGGGTGGAAGGGCCATCCCCGTCGTAACTCGAGAATATACCCCAGGTTCCCGCCGCAACTCGAGAAAAACCATGAGACTTCCCCCTCGCCGCGAGATGAGGCCCGATTCCCCTGCACTGCGTGCAGAGCAATTCCGTGTTGCACATCACACATGAAAGGAGCCTTGATTTCCTTGATGGCACTCCAGAGAAACCCCAAGAACACTGTTTCAAGGCTAGAGGGATCCTGAGGTCACTGTAGCAACACGAAAGAGCTCCGTGGGCCAAAAATCAACTCGAGATGAGAGGTTAGTCCCTGGCTTCGACTCCAGAGGAATACCAAATTACCACAAGCACCTCAAGAGGAGGCTTCTCTCAGCTCTAGGTATGTGAGAGGGACCCTGAGTTTGTGGCCTCAAGTGGAATGGACACCGCGATGCCCTGACTCGAAATAAGGCCGGATATCCCTGCAGTGACTGGAATGCAGGCTCGTCTTTCATCTCCCAAGATGAAAGGATGTCTGAATCCCCTGTGGAGACCACGGAGAAAGACCTAGTTCCCCACCTCATCACGACCGGAGGCCTCACATCCTTTGAAAACTCCAGAGGTACGCGGAGATCAGTGCTTCCAAAGGAGACGATGCCTGACTCCTCGTGAAACTTGATAGGAGTCCCAGGATTCCTGTGGCACGTGGAAAGGGACCCTTGGTCTCCCGCCTCAGCTGGAGAGGCATTCCAATTGCCCTGCCAAGCCTCGAGGAGAATCCCGAGCTGTCCCTCGCAACTAGGCAGGAGTCCTGACGTGGCTGAACAAACACGTGGGTGGAAGGGCCATCCCCGTCGTAACTCGAGAATATACCCCAGGTTCCCACCGCAACTCAAGAAAAACCATGAGACATCCCCCTCGATGCGAGATGAGGCCTGATTCCCCTGCACTGCGTGCAGAGCAATTCCGTCTTGCACATCACACATGAAAGGAGCCTTGATTTCCTTGATGGCACCCCAGAGAAACCCCAAGAACACTGTTTCAAGGCTAGAGGGATCCTGAGGTCACTGTAGCAACACGAAAGAACTCCGTGGACCAAGAATCAACACGAGATGAGAGGTTAGTCCCTGGCTTCGACTCCTGAGGACTACCACCTTACCACAAGCACCTCAAGAGGAGGCTTCTCTCAGCTCTAGGTATGTGAGAGGGACCCTGAGTTTGCGGCCTCAAGTGGAATGGACACCGCGATGCCCTGACTCGAAATAAGGCCGGATATCCCTGCAGTGACTTCAATGTAGGCTCGTCTTGCAACTCCCACGAAGAAAGGATGTCTGAATCCCCTGTGGAGACAACAGAGAAAGACCTAGTTCCCCACCTCATCGCGACCGATAGCCTCACATCCTTTGAAAACTCCAGAGGTACGCGGAGATCAGTGCCTCCAAAGGAGACGATGCCTGACTCCTCGTGAAACTTGATAGGAGTCCCAGGATTCCTGTGGCACTTGGAAAGGGACCCTTGGTCTCCCGCCTCAGCTGGAGAGGCGTCCCAATTGCCCTGCCAAGCCTCGAGGAGAATCCAGAGTTGTCCCTTGCAACTAGGCAGGAGTCCTGACGTCGCTGAAGAAACACGTGGGTGGAAGGGCCATCCCCGTCGAAACTCGAGAATATACCCCAGGTTCCCGCCGCAACTCGAGAAAAACCATGAGACTTCCCCCTCGCCGCGAGATGAGGCCCGATTCCCCTGCACTGCGTGCAGAGCAATTCCGTGTTGCACATCACACATGAAAGGAGCCTTGATTTCCTTGATGGCACTCCAGAGAAACCCCAAGAACACTGTTTCAAGGCTAGAGGGATCCTGAGGTCACTGTAGCAACACGAAAGAGCTCTGTGGGCCAAAAATCAACTCGAGATGAGAGGTTAGTCCCTGGCTTCGACTCCAGAGGAATACCACCTTACCACAAGCACCTCAAGAGGAGGCTTCTCTCAGCTCTAGGTATGTGAGAGGGATCCTGAGTTTGCGGCCTCAAGTGGAATGGACACCGCGATGCCCTGACGCGAAATAAGGCTGGATATCCCTGCAGTGACTTGAATGCAGGCTCGTCTTGCATCTCCCAAGATGAAAGGATGTCTGAATCCCCTGTGGAGACCACAGAGAAAGACCTAGATCCCCACCTCATCGCGACCGGAGGCCTCACATCCTTTGAAAACTCCAGAGGTACGCGGAGATCAGTGCCTCCAAAGGAGACGATGCCTGACTCCTCGTGAAACTTGATAGGAGTCCCAGGATTCCTGTGGCACGTGGAAAGGGACCCTTGCTCTCCCGCCTCAGCTGTAGAGGCGTCCCAATTGCCTTGCCAAGCCTCGAGGAGAATCCCGAGTTGTGTCTCGCAACTAGGCAAGAGTCCTGACGTGGCTGAACAAACACGTGTGTGGAAGGGCCATCCCCGCCGTAACTCGAGAATATACCCCAGGTTCCCGCCGCAACTCGAGAAAAACCATGAGACTTCCCCCTCGCCGCGAGATGAGGCCCGATTCCCCTGCACTGTGTGCAGAGCAATTCCGTGTTGCACATCACACATGAAAGGAGCCTTGATTTCCTTGATGGCACTCCAGACAAACCACAAGAACACTGTTTCAAGGCTAGAGGGATCCTGAGGTCACTGTAGCAACAGGAAAGAGCTCCGTGGACCCAAAATCAACTCGAGATGAGAGGTTAGTCCCTGGCTTCGACTCCAGAGGAATACCACCTTACCACAAGCACCTCAAGAGGAGGCTTCTCTCAGCTCTAGGTATGTGAGAGGGACCCTGAGTTTGCGGCCTCAAGTGGAATGGACACCGCGATGCCCTGACTCGACATAAGGCCGGATATCCCTGCAGTGACTGGAATGCAGGCTCGTCTTGCATCTCCCAAGACGAAAGGGTGTCTGAATCCCCTGTGGAGACCACAGAGAAAGACCTAGTTCCCCACCTCATCGCGACAGGAGGCCTCAAATCCTTTGAAAACTCCAGAGGTATGCGGAGATCAGTGCCTCCAAAGGAGACGATGCCTGACTCCTCGTGAAACTTGATAGGAGACCCAGGATTCCTGTGGCACGTGGAAAGGGACACTTGGTCTCCCGCCTCAGCTGGAGAGGCGTCCCATTTGCCCTGCCAAGCCTCGAGGAGAATCCAGAGTTGTCCCTCGCAACTAGGCAGGAGTCCTGACGTCACTGAAGAAACACGTGGGTGGAAGGGCCATCCCCGTCGTAACTCGAGAATATACCCCAGGTTCCCGCCGCAACTCGAGAAAAACCATGAGACTTCCCCCTCGATGCGAGATGAGGCCGATTCCCCTGTACTGCGTGCAGAGCAATTCCGTCTTGCACATCACACATGAAAGGAGCCTTGATTTCCTTGATGGCACTCCAGAGAAAACCCAAGAACACTGTTTCAAGGATAGAGGGATCCTGAGGTCACTGTAGCAACACGAAAGAACTCTGTGGACCAAAAATCAACTCGAAAAGAGAGGTTAGTTCCTGGATTCGTCTCCTGAGGAATACCACCTTACCACAAGCACCTCAAGAGGAGGCTTCTCTCAGCTCTACGTATGTGAGAGGGACCCTGAGTTTGCGGCCTCAAGTGGAATGGACACCGCGATGCCCTGACTCGAAATAAGGCCGGATATCCCTGCAGTGACTTCAATGCAGGCTCGTCTTGCATCTGCCAGGACGAAAGGATGTCTGAATCCCCTGTGGAAAGCACAGAGAAAGACTTAGTTCCCCACCTCATCGCGACCGATAGCCTCACATCCTTTGAAAACTCCAGAGGTACGCGGAGATCAGTGCCTCCAAAGGAGACGATGCCTGACTCCTCGTGAAACTTGATAGGAGTCTCAGGATTCCTGTGGCACTTCGAAAGGGACCTTTGGTCTCCCGCCTCAGCTGGAGAGGCGTCCCAATTGCCCTGCCAAGCCTCGAGGAGTATCAAGAGTTGTCCCTCGCAACTAGGCAGGAGTCCTGACGTCGCTGAAGAAACACGTGGGTGGAAGGGCCTTCCCGGTCGTAAATCGAGAATATACCCCAGGTTTCCGCCGCAACTCGAGAAAAACCATGAGACTTCCCCCTCGCCGCGAGATGAGGCCCGATTCCCCTGCACTGCGTGCAGAGCAATTCAGTGTTGCACATCACACATGAACGGAGCCTTGATTTCCTTCATGGCACTCCAGAGAAACCCCAAGAACACTGTTTCAAGGCTAGAGGGATCCTGAGGTCACTGTAGCAACACGAAAGATCTCCGTGGGCCAAAAATCAACTCGAGATGAGAGGTTAGTCCCTGGCTTCGACTCCAGAGGAATACCACCTTACCACAAGCACCTCAAGAGGAGGCTTCTCTCAGCTCTAGGTATGTGAGAGGGACCCTGAGTTTACGGCCTCAAGTGGAATGGACACCGCGATGCCCTGACGCGAAATAAGGCTGGATATCCCTGCATTGACTTGAATGCAGGCTCGTCTTGCATCTCCCAAGATGAAAGGGTGTCTGAATCCCCTGTGGAGACCACAGAGAAAGACCTAGTTCCCCACCTCATCGCGACCGGAGGCCTCACATCCTTTGAAAACTCCAGAGGTACGCGGAGATCAGTGCCTCCAAAGGAGACGATGCCTGACTCCTCGTGAAACTTGATAGGAGTCCCAGGATTCCTGTGGCACGTGGAAAGGGACCCTTGGTCTCCCGCCTCAGCTGGAGAGCCGTCCCAATTGCCTTGCCAAGCCTCGAGGAGAATCCCGAGTTGTGTCTCGCAACTAGGCAAGAGTCCTGACGTGGCTGAACAAACACGTGTGTGGAAGGGCCATCCCCGTCGTAACTGGAGAATATACCCCAGGTTCCCGCCGCAACTCGAGAAAAACCATGAGACTTCCCCCTCGCCGCGAGATGAGGCCCGATTCCCCTGCACTGCGTGCAGAGCAATTCCGTGTTGCACATCACACATGAAAGGAGCCTTGATTTCCTTGATGGCACTCCAGAGAAACCCCAAGAACACTGTTTCAAGGCTAGAGGGATCCTGAGGTCACTGTAGCAACACGAAAGAGCTCCGTGGGCCAAAAATCAACTCGAGATGAGAGGTTAGTCCCTGGCTTAGACTCCAGAGGAATACCACCTTACCACAAGCACCTCAAGAGGAGGCTTCTCTCAGCTCTAGGTATGTGAGAGGGACCCTGAGTTTGCGGCCTCAACTGGAATGGACACCGCGATGCCCTGACGCGAAATAAGGCTGGATATCCCTGCAGTGACTTGAATGCAGGCTCGTCTTGCATCTCCCAAGATGAAAGGATGTCTGAATCCGCTGTAGAGACCACAGAGAAAGACCTAGTTCCCCACCTCATCGCGACCGGAGGCCTCACATCCTTTGAAAACTCCAGAGGTACTCGGAGATCAGTGCCTCCAAAGGAGACGATGCCTGACTCCTCGTGAAACTTGATAGGAGTCCCAGGATTCCTGTGGCACGTGGAAAGGGACCCTTGGTCTCCCGCCTCAGCTGGAGAGGCGTCCCAATTGCCTTGCCAAGACTCGAGGAGAATCCCAAGTTGTGTCTCGCAACCAGGCAGGAGTCCTGACGTGGCTGAACAAACACTTGTGTGGAAGGGCCATCCCCGTCGTAACTCGAGAATATACCCCAGGTTCCCGCCGCAACTCGAGAAAAACCATGAGACTTCCCCCTCGCCGCGAGATGAGGCCCGATTCCCCTGCACTGCGGGCAGAGCAATTCTGTGTTGCACATCACACATGAAAGGAGCCTTGATTTCCTTCATGGCACTCCAGAGAAACCCCAAGAACACTGTTTCAAGGCTAGAGGGATCCTGAGGTCACTGTAGCAACACGAAAGAGCTCCGTGGACCAAAAATCAACTCGAGATGAGAGGTTAGTCCCTGGCTTCGACTCCAGAGGAATACCACCTTACCACAAGCACCTCAAGAGGAGGCTTCTCTCAGCTCTAGGTATGTGAGAGGGACCCTGAGTTTGCGGCCTCAAGTGGAATGGACACCGCGTTGCCCTGACTCGAAATAAGGCCGGATATCCCTGCAGTGACTGGAATGCAGGCTCGTCTTGCATCTCCCAATTCGAAAGGGTGTCTGAATCCCCTGTGGAGACCACAGAGAAAGACCTAGTTCCCCACCTCATCGCGACAGGAGGCCTCAAATCCTTTGAAAACTCCAGAGGTATGCGGAGATCAGTGCCTCCAAAGGAGACGATGCCTGACTCCTCCTGAAACTTGATAGGAGACCCAGGATTCCTGTGGCACGTGGAAAGGGACACTTGGTCTCCCGTCTCAGCTGGAGAGGCGTCCCAATTGCCCTGCCAAGCCTCGAGGAGAATCCAGAGTTGTCCCTCGCAAGTAGGCAGGAGTCCTGACGTCGCTGAAGAAACACGTGGGTGGAAGGGCCATCCCCGTCGTAACTCGAGAATATACCCCAGGTTCCCGCCGCAACTCGAGAAAAACCATGAGACTTCCCCCTCACCGCGAGATGAGGCCCGATTCCCCTGCACTGCGTGCAGAGCAATTCCGTGTTGCACATCACACATGAAAGGAGCCTTGATTTCCTTGATGGCACTCCAGAGAAACCCCAAGAACACTGTTTCAAGGCTAGAGGGATCCTGAGGTCACTGTAGCAACACGAAAGAGCTCCGTGGACCAAGAATCAGCACGAGATGAGAGGTTAGTCCCTGGCTTCGACTCCTGAGGAATACTACCTTACCACAAGCACCTCAAGAGGAGGCTTCTCTCAGCTCTAGGTATGTGAGAGGGATCTTGAATTTGCGGCCTCAAGTGGAATGGACACCGCGATGCCCTGACTCGAAATAAGGCCGGATATCCCTGCAGTGACTTGAATGCAGGCTCGTCTTGCATCTCCCAAGAAGAAAGGATGTCTGAATCCCCTGTGGAGACCACAGAGAAACACCTAGTTCCCCACCTCATGGCGATCGGAGGCCTCACATCCTTCGAAAACTCCAGAGGTACGCGGAGATCAGTGCCTCCAAAGGAGACGATGCCTGACTCCTCGTGAAACTTGATAGGAGTCCCAGGATTCTTGTGGCACGTGGAAAGGGACCCTTGGTCTCCCGCCTCAGCTGGAGAGGCGTTCCAATTGCCCTGCCAAGCCTCGAGGAGAATCCCGAGTTGTCCCTCGCAACTAGGCAGGAGTCCTGACGTGGCTGAACAAACACGTGGGTGGAAGGGCCATCCCCGTCGTAACTCGAGAATATACCCCAGGTTCCCGCCGCAACTCGAGAAAAACCATGAGACTTCCAACTCGATGCAAGATGAGGCCCGATTCCCCTGTACTGCGTGCAGAGCAATTCCGTCTTGCACATCACACATGAAAGGAGCCTTGATTTCCTTGATGGCACTCCAGAGAAACCCCAAGAACACTGTTTCAAGGATAGAGGGATCCTGAGGTCACTGTAGCAACACGAAAGAACTCTGTGGACCAAAAATCAACTCAAAAAGAGAGGTTAGTCCCTGGATTCGTCTCCAGAGGAATACCACCTTACCACAAGCACCTCAAGAGGAGGCTTCTCTCAGCTCTAGGTATGTGAGAGGGACCCTGAGTTTGCGGCCTCAAGTGGAATGGACACCGCGATGCCCTGACTCGAAATAAGGCCGGATATCCCTGCAGTGACTTCAATGCAGGCTCGTCTTGCATCTCCCAGGACGAAAGGGAGTCTGAATCCCCTGTGGAGACCACAGAGAAAGACTTAGTTCCCCACCTCATCGCGACCGATAGCCTCACATCCTTTGAAAACTCCAGAGGTACGCGGAGATCAGTGCCTCCAAAGGAGACGATGCCTGACTCCTCGTGAAACTTGATAGGAGTCCCAGGATTCCTGTGGCACTTGGAAAGGGACACTTGGTCTCCCGCCTCAGCTGGAGAGGCGTCCCAATTGCCCTGCCAAGCCTCGAGGAGAATCCAGAGTTGTCCCTCGCAACTAGGCAGGAGTCCTGACGTGGCTGAAGAAACACGTGGGTGGAAGGGCCATCCCCGTCGTAACTCGAGAATATACCCCAGGTTCCCGCCGCAACTCGAGAAAAACCATGAGACTTCCCCCTCGCCGCGAGATGAGGCCCGATTCCCCTGCACTGCGTGCAGAGCAATTCCGTGTTGCACATCACACATGAAAGGAGCCTTGATTTCCTTGATGGCACTCCAGAGAAACCCCAAGAAACTGTTTCAAGGCTAGAGGGATCCTGAGGTCACTGTAGCAACACGAAAGAGCTCCGTGGGCCAAAAATCAACTCGAGATGAGAGGTTAGTCCCTGGCTTCGAATCCAGAGGAATACCACCTTACTACAAGCACCTCAAGAGGAGGCTTCTCTCAGCTCTAGGTATGAGAGGGACCCTGAGTTTGCGGACTCAAGTGGAATGGACACCGCGATGCCCTGACGCAAAATAAGGCTGGATATCCCTGCAGTGACTTGAATGCAGGCTCGTCTTGCATCTCCCAAGATGAAAGGATGTCTGAATCCCCTGTGGAGACCACAGAGAAAGACCTAGTTCCCCACCTCATCGCGACCGGAGGCCTCACATCCTTTGAAAACTCCAGAAGTACGCGGAGATCAGTGCCTCCAAAGGAGACGATGCCTGACTCCTCGTGAAACTTGATAGGAGTCCCAGGATTCCTGTGGCACTTGGAAAGGGACCCTTGGTCTCCCGCCTCAGCTGGAGAGGCGTCCCAATTGCCCTGCCAAGCCTCGAGGAGAATCCAGAGTTGTCCCTCGCAACTAGGCAGGAGTCCTGACGTCGCTGAAGAAACACGTGGGTGGAAGGGCCATCCCCGTCGTAACTCGAGAATATACCCCAGGTTCCCGCCGCAACTCGAGAAAAACCATGAGACTTCCCCCTCGCCACGAGATGAGGCCCGATTCCCCTGCACTGCGTGCAGAGCAATTCCGTGTTGCACATCACACATGAAAGGAGCCTTGATTTCCTTGATGGCACTCCAGAGAAACCCCAAGAACACTGTTTCAAGGCTAGAGGGATCCTGAGGTCACTGTAGCAACACGAAAGAGCTCCGTGGACCAAGAATAAATTCGAGATGAGAGGTTAGTCCCTGGCTTCGACTCCAGAGGAATACCACCTTACCACAAGCACCTCAAGAGGAGGCTTCTCTCAGCTCTAGGTATGTGAGAGGGACCCTGAGTTTGCGGCCTCAAGTGGAATGGACACCGCGATGCCCTGACGCGAAATAAGGCCGGATATCCCTGCAGTGACTTGAATGCCGGCTCGTCTTGCATCTCCCAAGAAGAAAGGATGTCTGAATCCCCTGTGGAGACCACAGAGAAAGACCTAGTTCCCCACCTCATCGCGACCAGAGGTCTCACATCCTTTGAAAACTCCAGAGGTACGCGGAGATCAGTGCCTCCAAAGGAGACGATGCCTGACTCCTCGTGAAACTTGATAGGAGTCCCAGGATTCCTGTGGCACTTGGAAAGGGACCATTGGTCTCCCGCCTCAGCTGGAGAGGCGTTCCAATAACCCTGCCAAGCCTCGAGGAGAATCCCGAGTTGTGTCTCGCAACTAGGCAGGAGTCCTGACGTGGCTGAACAAACACGTGGGTGGAAGGGCCATCCCCGTCGTAACTCGAAAATATACCCCAGGTTCCCGCCGCAACTCGAGAAAAACCATGAGACTTCCCCCTCGATGCGAGATGAGGCCCGATTCCCCTGTACTGCGTGCAGAGCGATTCCGTCTTGCACATCACACATGAAAGGAGCCTTGATTTCCTTGATGGCACTCCAGAGAAACCCCAAGAACACTGTTTCAAGGATAGAGGGATCCTGAGGTCACTGTAGCAACACGAAAGAACTCTGTGGACCAAAAGTCAACTCGAAAAGAGAGGTTAGTCCCTGGATTCGTCTCCAGAGGAATACCACCTTACCACAAGCACCTCAAGAGGAGGCTTCTCTCAGCTCTAGGTATGTGAGAGGGACCCTGAGTTTGCGGCCTCAAGTGGAATGGACACCGCGATGCCCTGACTCGAAATAAGGCCGGATATCCCTGCAGTGACTTCAATGCAGGCTCGTCTTGCATCTCCCAGGACGAAAGGATGTCTGAATCCCCTGTGGAAAGCACAGAGAAAGACTTAGTTCCCCACCTCATCGCGACCGATAGCCTCACATCCTTTGAAAACTCCAGAGGTACGCGGAGATCAGTGCCTCCAAAGGAGACGATGCCTGACTCCTCGTGAAACTTGATAGGAGTCCCAGGATTCCTGTGGCACTTGGAAAGGGACCCTTGGTCTCCCGCCTCAGCTGGAGAGGCGTCCCAATTGCCCTGCCAAGCCTCGAGGAGAATCCAGAGTTGTCCCTCGCAACTAGGCAGGAGTCCTGACGTTGCTGAACAAACACATGGGTGGAAGGGCCATCCCCGTCGTAACTCGAGAATATACCCCAGGTTCCCGCCGCAACTCGAGAAAAACCATGAGACTTCCCCCTCGCCGCGAGATGAGGCCCGATTCCCCTGCACTGCGTGCAGAGCAATTCCGTGTTGCACATCACACATGAAAGGAGCCTTGATTTCCTTGATGGCACTCCAGAGAAAACCCAAGAACACTGTTTCAAGGCTAGAGGGATCCTGAGGTCACTGTAGCAACACGAAAGAGCTCCGTGGACCAAGAATCAACACGAGATGAGAGGTTAGTCCCTGGCTTCGACTCCTGAGGAATACCACCTTACCACAAGCACCTCAAGAGGAGGCTTCTCTCAGCTCTAGGTATGTGAGAGGGACCCTGAGTTTGTGGCCTCAAGTGGAATGGACACCGCGATGCCCTGACTCGAAATAAGGCCGGATATCCCTGCAGTGACTTGAATGCAGGCTCGTCTTGCATCTCCTAAGAAGAAAGGATGTCTGAATCCCCTGTGGAGACCACAGAGAAAGACCTAGTTCCCCACATCATCGCGACCGGAGGCCTCACATCCTTTGAAAACTCCAGAGGTACGCGGAGATCAGTGCCTCCAAAGGAGACGATGCCTGACTCCTCGTGAAACTTGATAGGAGTCCCAGGATTCCTGTGGCACGTGGAAAGGGACCCTTGGTCTCCCGCCTCAGCTGGAGAGGCGTTCCAATTGCCCTGCCAAGCCTCGAGGAGAATCCCGAGTTGTCCCTCACAACTAGGCAGGAGTCCTGACGTGGCTGAAAAAACACGTGGGTGGAAGGGCCATCCCCGTCGTAACTCGAGAATATACCCCAGGTTCCCGCCGCAACTCGAGAAAAACCATGAGACTTCCCCCTCGATGTGAGATGAGGCCCGATTCCCCTGTACTGCATGCAGAGCAATTCCGTTTTGCACATCACACATGAAAGGAGCCTTGATTTCCTTGATGGCACTCCAGAGAAACCCCAAGAGCACTGTTTCAAGGATAGAGGGATCCTGAGGTCACTGTAGCAACATGAAAGAACTCTGTGGACCAAAAATCAACTGGAAGAAAGAGGTTAGTCCCTGGATTCGTCTCCAGAGGAATACCACCTTACCACAAGCACCTCAAGAGGAGGCTTCTCTCAGCTCTAGGTATGTGAGAGGGACCCTGAGTTTGCGGCCTCAAGTGGAATGGACACCGCGATGCCCTGACTCGAAATAAGGCCGGATATCCCTGCAGTGACTTCAATGCAGGCTCGTCTTGCATCTCCCAGGACGAAAGGATGTCTGAATCCCCTGTGGAAAGCACAGAGAAAGACTTAGTTCCCCACCTCATCGCGACCGATAGCCTCACATCATTTGAAAACTCCAGAGGTATGCGGAGATCAGTGCCTCCAAAGGAGACGATGCCTGACTCCTCCTGAAACTTGATAGGAGTCCCAGGATTCCTGTGGCACTTGGAAAGGGACACTTGGTCTCCCGCCTCAGCTGGAGAGGCGTCCCAATTGCCCTGCCAAGCCTCGAGGAGAATCCAGAGTTGTCCCTCGCAACTAGGCAGGAGTCGTGACGTCACTGAAGAAACACGTGGGTGGAAGGGCCATCCCCGTCGTAACTCGAGAATATACCCCAGGTTCCCGCTGCAACTTGAGAAAAACCATGAGACTTCCCCCTCGCCCCGAGATGAGGCCCGATTCCACTGCACTGCATGCAGAGCAATTCCGTGTGGCACATCACACATGAAAGGAGCCTTGATTTCCTTGATGGCACTCCAGAGAAACCCCAAGAACACTGTTTCAAGGCTAGAGGGATCCTGAGGTCACTGTAGCAACACGAAAGAGCTCCGTGGACCAAAAATCAACTCGAGATGAGAGGTTAGTCCCTGGCTTCGACTCCAGAGGAATACCACCTTACCACAAGCACCTCAAGAGGAGGCTTCTCTCAGCTCTAGGTATGTGAGAGGGACCCTGAGTTTGCGGCCTCAAGTGGAATGGACACCGCGATGCCCTGACGCGAAATAGGGCTGGATATCCCTGCAGTGACTTGAATGCAGGCTCGTCTTGCATCTCCCAAGATGAAAGGATGTCTGAATCCCCTGTGGAGACCACAGAGAAAGACCTACTTCCCCACCTCATCCCGACCGGAGGCCTCACATCCTTTGAAAACTCCAGAGGTATGCGGAGATCAGTGCCTCCAAAGGAGACGATGCCTGACTCCTCGTGAAACTTGATAGGAGTCCCAAGATTCCTGTGGCACGTGGAAAGGGACCCTTGGTCTCCCGCCTCAGCTGGAGAGGCGTCCCAATTGCCCTGCCAAGCCTCGAGGAGAATCCCGAGTTGTGTCTCGCAACTAGGCAGGAGTCCTGACGTGGCTGAACAAACACGTGTGTGGAAGGGCCATCCCCGTCGTAACTCGAGAATATACCCCAGGTTCCCGCCGCAACTCGAGAAAAACCATGAGACTTCCCCCTCGCCGCGAGATGAGGCCCGATTCCCCTGCACTGCGGGCAGAGCAATTCTGTGTTGCACATCACACATGAAAGGAGCCTTGATTTCCTTCATGGCACTCCAGAGAAACCCCAAGAACACTGTTTCAAGGCTAGAGGGATCCTGAGGTCACTGTAGCAACACGAAAGAGCTCCGTGGACCAAAAATCAACTCGAGATGAGAGGTTAGTCCCTGTCTTCGACTCCAGAGGAATACCACCTTACCACAAGCACCTCAAGAGGAGGCTTCTCTCAGCTCTAGGTATGTGAGAGGGACCCTGAGTTTGTGCCCTCAAGTGGAATGGACACCGCGATGCCCTGACTCGAAATAAGGCCGGATATCCCAGCAGTGACTGGAATGCAGGCTCGTCTTGCATGTCCCAAGGCGAAAGGGTGTCTGAATCCCCTGTGGAGACCACAGAGAAAGACCTAGTTCCCCACCTCATCGCGACAGGAGGCCTCAAATCCTGTGAAAACTCCAGAGGTATGCGGAGATCAGTGCCTCGAAAGGAGACGATGCCTGACTCCTCGTGAAACTTGATAGGAGACCCAGGATTCCTGTGGCACGTGGAAAGGGAACCTTGGTCTCCCGTCTCAGCTGGAGAGGCGTCCCAATTGCCCTGCAAAGCCTCGAGGAGAATCCCGAGTTGTCCCTCGAAACTAGGCAGGAGTCCTGACATGGCTGAACACACACGTGTGTGGAAGGGCCATCCCCGTCGTAACTCGAGAATATACCCCAGGTTCCCACCGCAACTCGAGAAAAACCATGAGACTTCCCCCTCGCCGCGAGATGAGGCCCGATTCCCCTGCACTGCGTGCAGAGCAATTCCGTGTTGCACATCACACATGAAAGGAGCCTTGATTTCCTTGATGGCACTCCAGAGAAACCCCAAGAACACTCTTTCAAGGCTAGAGGGATCCTGAGGTCACTGTAGCAACACGAAAGAGCTCCGTGGACCAAGAATCAACACGAGATGAGAGGTTAGTCCCTGGCTTCGACTCCTGAGGAATACCACCTTACCACAAGCACCTCAAGAGGAGGCTTCTCTCAGCTCTAGGTATGTGAGAGGGATCCTGAGTTTGCGGCCTCAAGTGGAATGGACACCGCGATGCCCTGACTCGAAATAAGGCCGGATATCCCTGCAGTGACTTGAATGCAGGCTCGTCTTGCATCTCCAAAGATGAAAGGATGTCTGAATCCCCTGTGGAGACCACAGAGAAAGACCTAGTTCCCCACCTCATCGCGACCGGAGGCCTCACATCCTTTGAAAACTCCAGAGGTACGCGGAGATCAGTGCCTCCAAAGGAGACGATGCCTGACTCCTCGTGAAACTTGATAGGAGTCCCAGGATTCATGTGGCACGTGGAAAGGGACCCTTGGTCTCCCGCCTCAGCTGGAGAGGCGTTCCAATTGCCCTGCCAAGCCTCGAGGAGAATCCCGAGTTGTCCCTCGCAACTAGGCAGGAGTCCTGACGTGGCTGAATAAACACGTGGGTGGAAGGGCCATCCCCGTCGTAACTCGAGAATATACCCCAGGTTCCCGCCGCAACTCGAGAAAAACCATGAGACTTCCCCCTCGCCGCGAGATGAGGCCCGATTCCCCTGTACTGCGTGCAGAGCAATTCTGTCTTGCACATCACACATGAAAGGAGCCTTGATTTCCTTGATGGCACTCCAGAGAAACCGCAAGAACACTGTTTCAAGGATAGAGGGATCCTGAGGTCACTGTAGCAACACGAAAGAACTCTGTGGACCAAAAATCAACTCGAAAAGAGAGGTTAGTCCCTGGATTCGTCTCCAGAGGAATACCACCTTACCACAAGCACCTCAAGAGGAGGCTTCTCTCAGCTCTAGGTATGTGAGAGGGACCCTGAGTTTGTGGCCTCAAGTGGAATGGACACCGCGATGCCCTGACTCGAAATAAGGCCGGATATCCCTGCAGTGACTTGAATGCAGGCTCGTCTTGCATCTCCCAAGATGAAAGGATGTCTGAATCCCCTGTGGAGACCACAGAGAAAGACCTAGTTCCCCACCTCATCGCGACCGGAGGCCTCACATCCTTTGAAAACTCCAGAGGTACGCGGAGATCAGTGCCTCCAAAGGAGACGATGCCTGACTCCTCGTGAAACTTGATAGGAGTCCCAGGATTCCTGTGGCACTTGGAAAGGGACACTTGGTCTCCCGCCTCAGCTGGAGAGGCGTTCCAATTGCCCTGCCAAGCCTCGGGGAGAATCCCGAGTTGTCCCTCGCAACTAGGCAGGAGTCCTGACGTGGCTGAATAAACACGTGGGTGGAAGGGCCATCCCCGTCGTAACTCGAGAATATACCCCAGGTTCCCGCCGCAACTCGAGAAAAACCATGAGACTTCCCCCTCGATGCGAGATGAGGCCCGATTCCCCTGTACTGCATGCAGAGCAATTCCGTCTTGCACATCACACATGAAAGGAGCCTTGATTTCCTTGATGGCACTCCAGAGAAACCCCAAGAACACTGTTTCAAGGATAGAGGGATCCTGAGGTCACTGTAGCAACACGAAAGAGCTCCGTGGACCAAGAATCAACACGAGATGAGAGGTTAGTCCCTGGCTTCGACTCCTGAGGAATACCACCTTACCACAAGCACCTCAAGAGGAGGCTTCTCTCAGCTCTAGGTATGTGAGAGGGACCCTGAGTTTGCGGCCTCAAGTGGAATGGACACCGCGATGCCCTGACTCGAAATAATGCCGGATATCCCTGCAGTGACTTGAATGCAGGCTCGTCTTGCATCTCCCAAGAAGAAAGGATGTCTGAATCCCCTGTGGAGACCACAGAGAAAGACCTAGTTCCCCACCTCATCGCGACCGATAGCCTCACATCCTTTGAAAACTCCAGAGGTACGCGGAGATCAGTGCCTCCAAAGGAGACGATGCCTGACTCCTCGTGAAACTTGATAGGAGTCCCAGGATTCTTGTGGAACGTGGAAAGGGACCCTTGGTCTCCCGCCTCAGCTGGAGAGGCGTTCCAATTGCCCTGCCAAGCCTCGAGGAGAATCCCGAGTTGTCCCTCGCAAGTAGGCAGGAGTCCTGACGTCGCTGAAGAAACACGTGCGTGGAAGGGCCATCTCCGTCGTAACTCGAGAATATACCCCAGGTTCCCGCCGCAACTCGAGAAAAACCATGAGACTTCCCCCTCGATGCGAGATGAGGCCCGATTCCCCTGTACTGCGTGCAGAGCAATTCCGTCTTGCACATCACACATGAAAGGAGCCTTGATTTCCTTGATGGCACTCCAGAGAAACCCCAAGAACACTGTTTCAAGGATAGAGGGATCCTGAGGTCACTGTAGCAACACGAAAGAACTCTGTGGACCAAAAATCAACTCGAAAAGAGAGGTTAGTCCCTGGATTCGTCTCCAGAGGAATACCACCTTACCACAAGCACCTCAAGAGGAGGCTTCTCTCAGCTCTAGGTATGTGAGAGGGACCCTGAGTTTGCGGCCTCAAATGGAATGGACACCGCGATGCCCTGACTCGAAATAAGGCCGGATATCCCTGCAGTGACTTCAATGCAGGCTCGTCTTGCATCTCCCAGGATGAAAGGATGTCTGAATCCCCTGTGGAAAGCACAGAGAAAGACTTAGTTCCCCACCTCATCGCGACCGATAGCCTCACATCCTTTGAAAACTCCAGAGGTACGCGGAGATCAGTGCCTCCAAAGGAGACGATGCCTGACTCCTCGTGAAACTTGATAGGAGTCCCAGGATTTCTGTGGCACTTGGAAAGGGACCCTTTGTCTCCCGCCTCAGCTGGAGAGGCGTCCCAATTGCCCTGCCAAGCCTCGAGGAGAATCCAGAGTTGTCCCTCGCAACTAGGCAGGAGTCCTGACGTCGCTGAAGAAACACGTGGGTGGAAGGGCCATCCCCGTCGTAACTCGAGAATATACCCCAGGTTCCCGCCGCAACTCGAGAAAAACCATGAGACTTCCCATTCGCCGCGAGATGAGGCCCGATTCCCCTGCACTGCGTGCAGAGCAATTCCGTGTTGCACATCACACATGAAAGGAGCCTTGATTTCCTTGATGGCACTCCAGAGAAACCCCAAGAACACTGTTTCAAGGCTAGAGGGATCCTGAGGTCACTGTAGCAACACGAAAGAGCTCCGTGGGCCAAAAATCAACTCGAGAGGAGGGGTTAGTCCCTGGCTTCGACTCCAGGGGAATACCACCTTACCACAAGCACCTCAAGAGGAGGCTTCTCTCAGCTCTAGGTATGTGAGAGGGACCCTGAGTTTCCGGCCTCAAGTGGAATGGACACCGCGATGCCCTGACGCGAAATAAGGCCGGATATCCCTGCAGTGACTTGAATGCAGGCTCGTCTTGCATCTCCCAAGATGAAAGGATGTCTGAATCCCCTGTGGAGACCACAGAGAAAAACCTAGATCCCCACCTCATCGCGACCAGAGGCCTCACATCCTTTGAAAACTCCAGAGGTACGCGGAGATCAGTGCCTCCAAAGGAGACGATGCCTGACTCCTCGTGAAACTTGATAGGAGTCCCAGGATTCCTGTGGCACGCGGAAAGGGACCCTTGTTCTCCCGCCTCAGCTGGAGATGCGTCCCAATTGCCTTGCCAAGCCTCGAGGAGAATCCCGAGTTGTGTCTCGCAACTAGGCAAGAGTCCTGACGTGGCTGAACAAACACGTGTGTGGAAAGGCCATCCCCGTCGTAACTCGAGAATATACCCCAGGTTCCCGCCGCAACTCGAGAAAAACCATGAGACTTCCCCCTCGCCGCGAGATGAGGCCCGATTCCCCTGCACTGTGTGCAGAGCAATTCCGTGTTGCACATCACACATGAAAGGAGCCTTGATTTCCTTGATGGCACTCCAGAGAAACCCCAAGAACACTGTTTCAAGGCTAGAGGGATCCTGAGGTCACTGTAGCAACACGAAAGAGCTCCGTGGGCCAAAAATCAACTCGAGATGAGAGGTTAGTCCCTGGCTTCGACTCCAGGGGAATACCACCTTACCACAAGCACCTCAAGAGGAGGCTTCTCTCAGCTCTAGGTATGTGAGAGGGACCCTGAGTTTGCGGCCTCAAGTGGAATGGACACCGCGATGCCCTGACGCGAAATAAGGCTGGATATCCCTGCAGTGACTTGAATGCAGGCTCGTCTTGCATCTCCCAAGATGAAAGGATGTCTGAATCCCCTGTGGAGACCACAGAGAAAGACCTAGATCCCCACCTCATCGCGACCAGAGGCCTCACATCCTTTGAAAACTCCAGAGGTACGCGGAGATCAGTGCCTCCAAAGGAGACGATGCCTGACTCCTCGTGAAACTTGATAGGAGTCCCAGGATTCCTGTGGCACGCGGAAAGGGACCCTTGGTCTCCCGCCTCAGCTGGAGATGCGTCCCAATTGCCTTGCCAAGCTTCGAGGAGAATCCCGAGTTGTGTCTCGCAACTAGGCAACAGTCCTGACGTGGCTGAACAAACACGTGTGTGGAAAGGCCATCCCCGTCGTAACTCGAGAATATACCCCAGGTTCCCGCCGCAACTCGAGAAAAACCATGAGACTTCCCCCTCGCCGCGAGATGAGGCCCGATTCCCCTGCACTGTGTGCAGAGCAATTCCGTGTTGCACATCACACATGAAAGGAGCCTTGATTTCCTTGATGGCACTCCAGAGAAACCCCAAGAACACTGTTTCAAGGCTAGAGGGATCCTGAGGTCACTGTAGCAACACGAAAGAGCTCCGTGGACCAAAAATCAACTCGAGATGAGAGGTTAGTCCCTGGCTTCGACTCCAGAGGAATACCACCTTACCACAAGCACCTCAAGAGGAGGCTTCTCTCAGCTCTAGGTATGTGAGAGGAACCCTGAGTTTGCGGCCTCAAGTGGAATGGACACCGCGATGCCCTGACTCGACATAAGGCCGGATATCCCTGCAGTGACTGGAATGCAGGCTCGTCTGGCATCTCCCAAGACGAAAGGGTGTCTGAATCCCCTGTGGAGACCACAGAGAAAGACCTAGTTCCCCACCTCATCGCGACAGGAGGCCTCAAATGCTTTGAAAACTCCAGAGGTATGCGGAGATCAGTGCCTCCAAAGGAGACGATGCCTGACTCCTCGTGAAACTTGATAGGAGACCCAGGATTCCTGTGGCACGTGGAAAGGGACCCTTGGTCTCCCGCCTCAGCTGGAGAGGTGTTCCAATTGCCCTGCCAAGCCTCGAGGAGAATCCCGAGTTGTCCCTCGCAACTAGGCAGGAGTCCTGACGTGGCTGAACAAACACGTGGGTGGAAGGGCCATCCCCGTCGTAACTCGAGAATATACCCCAGGTTCCCGCCGCAACTCGAGAAAAACCATGAGACTTCCCCCTCGATGCGAGATGAGGCCCGATTCCCCTGTACTGCGTGCAGAGCAATTCCGTCTTGCACATCACACATGAAAGGAGCCTTGATTTCCTTGATGGCACTCCAGAGAAACCCCAAGAACACTGTTTCAAGGATAGAGGGATCCTGAGGTCATTGTAGCAACACGAAAGAACTCTGTGGACCAAAAATCAACTCGAAAAGAGAGGTTAGTCCCTGGATTCGTCTCCAGAGGAATACCACCTTACCACAAGCACCTCAAGAGGAGGCTTCTCTCAGCTCTAGGTATGTGAGAGGGACCCTGAGTTTGCGGCCTCAAGTGGAATGGACACCGCGATGCCCTGACTCGAAATAAGGCCGGATATCCCTGCAGTGACTTCAATGCAGGCTCGTCTTGCATCTCCCAAGATGAAAGGATGTCTGAATCCCCTGTGGAAAGCACAGAGAAAGACTTAGTTCCCCACCTCATCGCGACCGATAGCCTCACATCCTTTGAAAACTCCAGAGGTACGCGGAGATCAGTGCCTCCAAAGGAGACGATGCCTGACTCCTCGTGAAACTTGATAGGAGTCCCAGGATTCCTGTGGCACTTGGAAAGGGACACTTGGTCTCCCGCCTCAGCTGGAGAGGCGTCCCAATTGCCCTGCCAAGCCTCGAGGAGAATCCAGAGTTGTCCCTCGCAACTAGGCAGGAGTCTTGACGTCACTGAAGAAACACGTGGGTTGAAGGGCCATCCCCGTCGTAACTCGAGAATATACCCCAGGTTCCCGCCGCAACTCGAGAAAAACCATGAGACTTCCCCCTCGCCGCGAGATGAGGCCCGATTCCCCTGCACTGCGTGCAGAGCAATTCCGTGTTGCACATCACACATGAAAGGAGCCTTGATTTCCTTGATGGCACTCCAGAGAAACCCCAAGAACACTGTTTCAAGGCTAGAGGGATCCTGAGGTCACTGTAGCAACACGAAAGAGCTCCGTGGGCCAAAAATCAACTCGAGATGAGAGGTTAGTCCCTGGCTTCGACTCCAGAGGAATACCACCTTACCACAAGCACCTCAAGAGGAGGCTTCTCTCAGCTCTAGGTATGTGAGAGGGACCCTGAGTTTGCGGCCTCAAGTGGAATGGACACCGCGATGCCCTGACGCGAAATAAGGCTGGATATCCGTGCAGTGACTTGAATGCAGGCTCGTCTTGCATCTCCCAAGATGAAAGGATGTCTGAATCCCCTGTGGAGACCACAGAGAAAGACCTAGTTCCTCATCTCATCGCGACCGGAGGCCTCACATCCTTTGAAAACTCCAGAGGTACGCGGAGATTAGTGCCTCCAAAGGAGAAGATGCCTGACTCCTCGTGAAACTTGATAGGAGTCCCAGGATTCCTGTGGCACGTGGAAAGGGACCCTTGGTCTCCCGCCTCAGCTGGAGAGGCGTCCCAATTGCCTTGCCAAGCCTCGAGGAGAATCCCGAGTTGTGTCTCGCAACTAGGCAAGAGTCCTGACGTGGCTGAACAAACACGTGTGTGGAAGGGCCATCCCCGTCGTATCTCGAGAATATACCCCAGGTTCCCGCCGCAACTCGAGAAAAACCATGAGACTTCCCCCTCGCCGCGAGATGAGGCCCGATTCCCCTGCACTGCGTGCAGAGCAATTCCGTGTTGCACATCACACATGAAAGGAGCCTTGATTTCCTTGATGGCACTCCAGAGAAACCCCAAGAACACTGTTTCAAGGCTAGAGGGATCCTGAGGTCACTGTAGCAACACGAAAGAGCTCCGTGGGCCAAAAATCAACTCGAGATGAGAGGTTAGTCCCTGGCTTCGACTCCAGGGGAATACCACCTTACCACAAGCACCTCAAGAGGAGGCTTCTCTCAGCTCTAGGTATGTGAGAGGGACCCTGAGTTTGCGGCCTCAAGTGGAATGGACACCGCGATGCCCTGACGCGAAATAAGGCTGGATATCCCTGCAGTGACTTGAATGCAGGCTCGTCTTGCATCTCCCAAGATGAAAGGATGTCGGAATCCCCTGTGGAGACCACAGAGAAAGACCTAGATCCCCACCTCATCGCGACCAGAGGCCTCACATCCTTTGAAAACTCCAGAGGTACGCGGAGATCAGTGCCTCCAAAGGAGACGATGCCTGACTCCCCGTGAAACTTGATAGGAGTCCCAGGATTCCTGTGGCACGCGGAAAGGGACCCTTGGTCTCCCGCCTCAGCTGGAGATGCGTCCCAATTGCCTTGCCAAGCCTCGAGGAGAATCCCGAGTTGTGTCTCGCAACTAGGCAACAGTCCTAACGTGGCTGAACAAACACGTGTGTGGAAGTGCCATCCCCGTCGTAACTCGAGAAATTACCCCAGGTTCCCGCCGCAACTCGAGAAAAACCATGAGACTTCCCCCTCGCCGCGAGATGAGGCCCGATTCCCCTGCACTGTGTGCAGAGCAATTCCGTGTTGCACATCACACATGAAAGGAGCCTTGATTTCCTTGATGGCACTCCAGAGAAACCCCAAGAACACTGTTTCAAGGCTAAAGGGATCCTGAGGTCACTGTAGCAACACGAAAGAGCTCCGTGGACCAAAAATCAACTCGAGATGAGAGGTTAGTCCCTGGCTTCGACTCCAGAGGAATACCACCTTACCACAAGCACCTCAAGAGGAGGCTTCTCTCAGCTCTAGGTATGGGAGAGGGATCCTGAGTTTGCGGCCTCAAGTGGAATGGACACCGCGATGCCCTGACTCAACATAAGGCCGGATATCCCTGCAGTGACTGGAATGCAGGCTCGTCTTGCATCTCCCAAGACGAAAGGGTGTCTGAATCCCCTGTGGAGACCACAGAGAAAGACCTAGTTCCCCACCTCATCGCGACAGGAGGCCTCACATCCTTTGAAAACTCCAGAGGTATGCGGAGATCAGTGCCTCCAAAGGAGACGATGCCTGACTCCTCGTGAAACTTGATAGGAGACCCAGGATTCCTGTGGCACGTGGAAAGGGACCCTTGGTCTCCCGCCTCAGCTGGAGAGGCGTTCCAATTGCCCTGCCAAGCCTCGAGGAGAATCCCGAGTTGTCCCTCGCAACTAGGCAGGAGTCCTGACGTGGCTGAACAAACACGTGGGTGGAAGAGCCATCCCCGTCGTAACTCGAGAATATACCCCAGGTTCCCGCCGCAACTCGAGAAAAACCATGAGACTTCCCCCTCGATGCGAGATGAGGCCCGATTCCCCTGTACTGCGTGCAGAGCAATTCCGTCTTGCACATCACACATGAAAGGAGCCTTGATTTCCTTGATGGCACTCCAGAGAAACCCCAAGAACACTGTTTCAAGGCTAGAGGGATCCTGAGGTCACTGTAGCAACACGAAAGAACTCTGTGGACCAAAAATCAACTCGAAAAGAGAGGTTAGTCCCTGGATTCGTCTCCAGAGGAATACCACCTTACCACAAGCACCTCAAGAGGAGGCTTCTCTCAGCTCTAGGTATGTGAGAGGGACCCTGAGTTTGCGGCCTCAAGTGGAATGGACACCGCGATGCCCTGACTCGAAATAAGGCCGGATATCCCTGCAGTGACTTCAATGCAGGCTCGTCTTGCATCTCCCAGGACGAAAGGATGTCTGAATCCCCTGTGGAAAGCACAGAGAAAGACTTAGTTCCCCACCTCATCGCGACCGATAGCCTCACATCCTTTGAAAACTCCAGAGGTACGCGGAGATCAGTGCCTCCAAAGGAGACGATGCCTGACTCCTCGTGAAACTTGATAGGAGTCCCAGGATTCCTGTGGCACGTGGAAAGGGACTCTTGGTCTCCCGTCTCAGCTGGAGAGGCGTTCCAATTGCCCTGCCAAGCCTCGAGGAGAATTCCGAGTTGTCCCTCGCAACTAGGCAGGAGTCCTGACGTGGCTGAACAAACACGTGGGTGGAAGGGCCATCCCCGTCGTAACTCGAGAATATACCCCAGGTTCCCGCCGCAACTCGAGAAAAACCATGAGACTTCCCCCTCGCCGCGAGATGAGGCCCGATTGCCCTGCACTGCGTGCAGAGCAATTCCGTCTTGCACATCACACATGAAAGGAGCCTTGATTTCCTTGATGGCACTCCAGAGAAACCCCAAAAACACTGTTTCAAGGCTAGAGGGATCCTGAGGTCACTGTAGCAACACGAAAGAGCTCCGTGGGCCAAAAATCAACTCGAGATGAGAGGTTAGTCCCTGGCTTCGACTCCAGAGGAATACCACCTTACCACAAGCACCTCAAGAGGAGGCTTCTCTCAGCTCTAGGTATGTGAGAGGGACCCTGAGTTTGCGGCCTCAAGTGGAATGGACACCGCGATGCCCTGACGCGAAATAAGGCCGGATATCCCTGCAGTGACTGGAATGAAGGCTCGTCTTGCATCTCCCAAGACGAAAGGGTGTCTGAATCCCCTGTGGAGACCACAGAGAAACACCTAGTTCCCCACCTCATTGCGACCGGAGGCCTCACATCCTTTGAAAACTCCAGAGGTACGTGGAGATCAGTGCCTCCAAAGGAGACGATGCCTGACTCCTCGTGAAACTTGATAGGAGTCCCAGGATTCTTGTGGCACGTGGAAAGGGACCCTTGGTCTCCCGCCTCAGCTGGAGAGGCGTTTCAATTGCCCTGCCAAGCCTCGAGGAGAATCCCGAGTTGTCCCTCGCAACTAGGCAGGAGTCCTGACGTGGCTGAACAAACACGTGGGTGGAAGGGCCATCCCCGTCGTAACTCGAGAATATACCCCAGGTTCCCGCCGCAACTCGAGAAAAACCATGAGACCTCCCCCTCGATGCGAGATGAGGCCCGATTCCCCTGTACTGCGTGCAGAGCAATTCCGTCTTGCACATCACACATGAAAGGAGCCTTGATTTCCTTGATGGCACTCCAGAGAAACCCCAAGAACACTGTTTCAAGGATAGAGGGATCCTGAGGTCACTGTAGCAACACGAAAGAACTCTGTGGACCAAAAATCAACTCGAAAAGAGAGGTTAGTCCCTGGATTCGTCTCCAGAGGAATACCAACTTACCACAAGCACCTCAAGAGGAGGCTTCTCTCAGCTCTACGTATGTGAGAGGGACCCTGAGTTTGCGGCCTCAAGTGGAATGGACACCGCGATGCCCTGACTCGAAATAAGGCCGGATATCCCTGCAGTGACTTCAATGCAGGCTCGTCTTGCATCTCCCAGGACGAAAGGATGTCTGAATCTCCTGTGGAAAGCACAGAGAAAGACTTAGTTCCCCACCTCATCGCGGCCGATAGCCTCACATCCTTTGAAAACTCCAGAGGTACGCGGAGATCAGTTCCTCCAAAGGAGACGATGCCTGACTCCTCGTGAAACTTGATAGGAGTCCCAGGATTCCTGTGGTACTTGGAAAGGGACACTTGGTCTCCCGCCTCAGCTGGAGAGGCGTCCCAATTGCCCTGCCAAGCCTCGAGGAGAATCCAGAGTTGACCCTCGCAACTAGGCAGGAGTCCTGACGTCGCTGAAGAAACACGTGGGTGGAAGGGCCATCCCCGTCGTAACTGGAGAATATACCCCAGGTTCCCGCTGCAACTCGAGAAAAACCATGAGACTTCCCCCTCGCCGCGAGATGAGGCCCGATTCCCCTGCACTGCGTGCAGAGCAATTCTGTGTTGCACATCACACATGAAAGGAGCCTTGATTTCCTTGATGGCACTCCAGAGAAACCCCAAGAACACTGTTTCAAGGCTAGAGGGATTCTGAGGTCACTGTAGCAACACGAAAGAGCTCCGTGGACCAAAAATCAACTCGAGATGAGAGGTTAGTCCCTGGCTTCGACTCCAGAGAAATACCACCTTACCACAAGCACCTCAAGAGGAGGCTTCTCTCAGCTCTAGGTATGTGAGAGGGACCCTGAGTTTGCGGCCTCAAGTGGAATGGACACCGCGATGCCCTGACTCGAAATAAGGCCGGATATCCCTTCAGTGACTGGAATGCAGGCTCGTCTTGCATCTCCCAAGACGAAAGGATGTCTGAATCCCCTGTGGAGGCCACAGAGAAGGACCTAGTTCCCCACCTCATCGCGACCGGAGGCCTCAAATCCTTTGAAAACTCCAGAGGTATGCGGAGATCAGTGCCTCCAAAGGAGACGATGCCTGACTCCTCGTGAAACTTGATAGGAGACCCAGGATTCCTGTGGCACTTGGAAAGGGACCCTTGGTCTCCCGCCTCAGCTGGAGAGGCGTCCCAATTGCCCTGCCAAGCCTCGAGGAGAATCCAGAGTTGTCCCTCGCAAGTAGGCAGGAGTCCTGACGTCGCTGAAGAACCACGTGGGTGGAAGGGCCATCCCCGTCGTAACTCGAGAATATACGCCAGGTTCCCGCCGCAACTCGAGAAAAACCATGAGACTTCCCCCTCGCCGCGAGATGAGGCCCGATTCCCCTGCACTGCGAGCAGAGCAATTCCGTCTTGCACATCACACATGAAAGGAGCCTTGATTTCCTTGATGGCACTCCAGAGAAACCCCAAGAACACTGTTTCAAGGCTAGAGGGATCCTGAGGTCACTGTAGCAACACGAAAGAGCTCCGTGGGCCAAAAATCAACTCGAGATGAGAGGTTAGTCCCTGGCTTCGACTCCAGAGGAATACCACCTTACCACAAGCACCTCAAGAGGAGGCTTCTCTCAGCTCTAGGTATGTGAGAGGGACCCTGAGTTTGCGGCCTCAAGTGGAATGGACACCGCGATGCCCTGACCCGAAATAAGGCTGGATATCCCTGCAGTGACTTGAATGCAGGCTCGTCTTGCATCTCCCAAGATGAAAGGATGTCTGAATCCCCTGTGGAGACCACAGAGAAAGACCTAGTTCCCCACCTCATCGCGACCGGAGGCCTCACATCCTTTGAAAACTCCAGAGGTACGCGGAGATCAGTGCCTCCAAAGGAGACGATGCCTGACTCCTCGTGAAACTTGATAGGAGTCCCAGGATTCCTGTGGCACGTGGAAAGGGACCCTTGGTCTCCCGCCTCAGCTGGAGAGGCGTCCCAATTGCCTTGCCAAGCCTCGAGGAGAATCCCGAGTTGTGTCTCGCAACTAGGCAAGAGTCCTGACGTGGCTGAACAAACACGTGTGTGGAAGGGCTATCCCCGTCGTAACTCGAGAATATACCCCAGGTTCCCGCCGCAACTCGAGAAAAACCATGAGACTTCCCCCTCGCCGCGAGATGTGGCCCGATTCCCCTGCACTGCGTGCAGAGCAATTCTGTGTTGCACATCACACATGAAAGGAGCCTTGATTTCCTTCATGGCACTCCAGTGAAACCCCAAGAACACTGTTTCAAGGCTAGAGGGATCCTGAGGTCACTGTAGCAACACGAAAGAGCTCCGGGGACCAAAAATCAACTCGAGATGAGAGGTTAGTCCCTGGCTTCGACTCCAGAGGAATACCACCTTACCACAAGCACCTCAAGAGGAGGCTTCTCTCAGCTCTAGGTATGTGAGAGGGATCCTGAGTTTGCGGCCTCAAGTGGAATGGACACCGCGATGCCCTGACTCGAAATAAGGCCGGATATCCCTGCAGTGACTGGAATGCAGGCTCGTCTTGCATCTCCCAAGACGAAAGGATGTCTGAATCCCCTGTGGAGACCACAGAGAAAGACCTAGTTCCCCACATCATTGCGGCAGGAGGCCTCAAATCCTTTGAAAACTCCAGAGGTATGCGGAGATCAGTGCCTCCAAAGGAGACGATGCCTGACTCCTCGTGAAACTTGATAGGAGACCCAGGATTCCTGTGGCACGTGGAAAGGGACCCTTGGTCTCCCGCCTCAGCTGGAGAGGCGTCCCAATTGCCCTGCCAAGCCTCGAGGAGAATCCAGAGTTGTCCCTCGCAACTAGGCAGGAGTCCTGACATGGCTGAACACACACGTGTGTGGAAGGGCCATCCCCGTCTTAACTCGAGAATATACCCCAGGTTCCCACCGCAACTCGACTAAAACCATGAGACTTCCCACTCGCCGCGAGATGAGGCCCGATTGCCCTGCACTGCGTGCAGAGCAATTCCGTATTGCACATCACACATGAAAGGAGCCTTGATTTCCTTGATGGCACTCCAGAGAAACCCCAAGAACACTGTTTCAAGGCTAGAGGGATCCTGAGGTCACTGTAGCAACACGAAAGAGCTCCGTGGACCAAGAATCAACACGAGATGAGAGGTTAGTCCCTGGCTTCGACTCCTGAGGAATACCACCTTACCACAAGCACCTCAAGAGGAGGCTTCTCTCAACTCTAGGTATGTGAGAGGGATCCTGAGTTTGCGGCCTCAAGTGGAATGGACACCGCGATGCCCTGACTCAAAATAAGGCCGGATATCCCTCCAGTGACTTGAATGCAGGCTCGTCTTGCATCTCCCAAGAAGAAAGGATGTCTGAATCCCCTGTGGAGACCACAGAGAAACACTTAGTTCCCCCTCATCGCGACCGGAGGCCTCACATCCTTTGAAAACTCCAGAGGTACGTGGAGATCAGGGCCTCCAAAGGAGACGATGCCTGACTACTCGTGAAACTGGATAGGAGTCCCAGGATTCTTGTGGCACGTGGAAAGGGACCCTTGGTCTCCCGCCTCAGCTGGAGAGGCGTTCCAATTGCCCTGCCAAGCCTCGAGGAGAATCCAGAGTTGTCCCTCGCAACTAGGCAGGAGTCCTGACGTGGCTGAACAAACACGTGGGTGGAAGGGCCATCCCCGTCGTAACTCGAGAATATACCCCAGGTTCCCGCCGCAACTCGAGAAAAACCATGAGACTTCCCCCTCGATGCGAGATGAGGCCCGATTCCCCTGTACTGCGTGCAGAGCAATTCCGTCTTGCACATCACACATGAAAGGAGCCTTGATTTCCTTGATGGCACTCCAGAGAAACCCCAAGAACACTGTTTCAAGGATAGAGGGATCCTGAGGTAACTGTAGCAACACGAAAGAACTCTGTGGACGAAAAATCAACTCGAAAAGAGAGGTTAGTCCCTGGATTCGTCTCCAGAGGAATACCAACTTACCACAAGCACCTCAAGAGGAGGCTTCTCTCAGCTCTAGGTATGTGAGAGGGACCCTGAGCTTGCGGCCTCAAGTGGAATGGACACCGCGATGCCCTGACTCGAAATAAGGCCGGATATCCCTGCAGTGACTGGAATGCAGGCTCGTCTTGCATAACCCAAGACGAAAGGGTGTCTGAATCCCCTGTGGAGGCCACAGAGAAGGACCAAGTTCCCCACATCATCGCGACAGGAGGCCTCAAATCCTTTGAAAACTCCAGAGGTATGCGGAGATCAGTGCCTCCAAAGGAGACGATGCCTGACTCCTCGTGAAACTTGATAGGAGACCCAGGATTCCTGTGGCACGTGGAAAGGGACCCTTGGTCTCCCGTCTCAGCTGGAGAGGCGTCCCAATTGCCCTGCAAAGCCTCGAGGAGAATCCCGAGTTGTCCCTCGCAAATAGGCAGGAGTCCTGACATGGCTGAACACACACGTGTGTGGAAGGGCCATCCCCGTCGTAACTCGAGAATATACCCCAGGTTCCCGCCGCAACTCGAGAAAAACCATGAGACTTCCCCCTCGCCGCGAGATGAGGCCCGATTCCCCTGCACTGCGTGCAGAGCAATTCCGTGTTGCACATCACACATGAAAGGAGCCTTGATTTCCTTGATGGCACTCCAGAGAAACCCCAAGAACACTGTTTCAAGGCTAGAGGGATCCTGAGGTCACTGTAGCAACACGAAAGAGCTCCGTGGACCAAGAATCAACACGAGATGAGAGGTTAGTCCCTGGCTTCGACTCCTGAGGAATACCACCTTACCATAAGCACCTCAAGAGGAGGCTTCTCTCAGCTCTAGGTATGTGAGAGGGACCCTGAGTTTGCGGCCTCAAGTGGAATGGACACCGCGATGCCCTGACTCGAAATAAGGCCGGATATCCCTGCAGTGACTTGAATGCAGGCTCGTCTTGCATCTCCCAAGAAGAAAGGATGTCTGAATCCCCTGTGGAGACCACAGAGAAACACCTAGTTCCCCACCTCATCGCGACCGGAGGCCTCACATCCTTTGAAAACTCCAGAGGTACGCGGAGATCAGTGCCTCCAAAGGAGACGATGCCTGACTCCTCGTGAAACTTGATAGGAGTCCCAGGATTCTTGTGGCACGTGGAAAGGGAACCTTGGTCTCCCACCTCAGCTGGAGAGGCGTTCCAATTGCCCTGCCAAGCCTCGAGGAGAATCCCGAGTTGTCCCTCGCAACTAGGCAGGAGTCCTGACGTGGCTGAAGAAACACGTGGGTGGAAAGGCCATCCCCGTCGTAACTCGAGAATATACCCCAGGTTCCCGCCGCAACTCGAGAAAAACAATGAGACTTCCCCCTCGATGCGAGGTGAGGCCCGATTGCCCTGTACTGCGTGCAGAGCAATTCCGTCTTGCACATCACACATGAAAGGAGCCTTGATTTCCTTGATGGCACTCCAGAGAAACCCCAAGAACACTGTTTCAAGGCTAGAGGGATCCTGAGGTCACTGTAGCAACACGAAAGAGCTCCGTGGGCCAAAAATCAACTCGAGATGAGAGGTTAGTCCCTGGCTTCGACTCCAGAGGAATACCACCTTACCACAAGCACCTCAAGAGGAGGCTTCTCTCAGCTCTAGGTATGTGAGAGGGATCCTGAGTTTGCGGCCTCAAGTGGAATGGACTCCGCGATTCCCTGACTGGAAATAAGGCCGGATATCCCTGCAGTGACTTGAATGCAGGCTCGTCTTGCATCTCCCAAGAAGAAAGGATGTCTGAATCCCCTGTGGAGACCACAGAGAAACACCTAGTTCCCCACCTCATCGCGACCGGAGGCCTCACATCCTTTGAAAACTCCAGAGGTACGCGGAGATCAGTGCCTCCAAAGGAGACGATGCCTGACTCCTCGTGAAACTTGATAGGAGTCCCAGGATTCTTGTGGCACGTGGAAAGGGACACTTGGTCTCCCGCCTCAGCTGGAGAGGCGTTCCAATTGCCCTGCCAAGCCTCGAGGAGAATTCCGAGTTGTCCCTCGCAACTAGGCAGGAGTCCTGACGTGGCTGAACAAACACGTGGGTGGAAGGGCCATCCCCGTCGTAACTCGAGAATATACCCCAGGTTCCCGCCGCAACTCGAGAAAAACCATGAGAATTCCCCCTCGATGCGAGATGAGGCCCGATTCCCCTGTCCTGCGTGTAGAGCAATTCCGTCTTGCACATCACACATGAAAGGAGCCTTGATTTCCTTCATGGCACACCAGAGAAACCCCAAGAACACTGTTTCAAGGCTAGAGGGATCCTGAGGTCACTGTAGCAACACGAAAGAACTCTGTGGACCAAAAATCAACTCGAAAAGAGAGGTTAGTCCCTGGATTCGTCTCCAGAGGAATACCACCTTACCACAAGCACCTCAAGAGGAGGCTTCTCTTAGCTCTAGGTATGTGAGAGGGACCCTGAGTTTGCGGCCTCAAGTGGAATGGACACCGCGATGCCCTGACTCGAAATAAGGCCGGATATCCCTGCAGTGACTTCAATGCAGGCTAGTCTTGCATCTCCCAAGATGAAAGGATGTCTGAATCCCCTGTGGAGACCACAGAGAAAGACCTAGTTCCCCACCTCATCGCGACCGGAGGCCTCACATCCTTTGAAAACTCCAGAGGTACGCGGAGATCAGTGCCTCCAAAGAAGACGATGCCTGACTCCTCCTGAAACTTGATAGGAGTCCCAGGATTCCTGTGGCACGTGGAAAGTGACCCTTGGTCTCCCGCCTCAGCTGGAGAGGCGTCCCAATTGCCTTGCCAAGCCTCGAGGAGAATCCCGAGTTGTGTCTCGCAACTAGGCAAGAGTCCTGACGTGGCTGAACAAACACGTGTGTGGAAGGGCCATCCCCGTCGTAACTCGAGAATATACCCCAGGTTCCCGCCGCAACTCGAGAAAAACCATGAGACTTCCCCCTCGCCGCGAAATGAGGCCCGATTCCCCTGCACTGCGTGCAGAGCAATTCTGTGTTGCACATCACACATGAAAGGAGCCTTGATTTCCTTCATGGCACTCCAGAGAAACCCCAAGAACACTGTTTCAAGGCTAGAGGTATCCTGAGGTCACTGTAGCAACACGAAAGAGCTCCGTGGGCCAAAAATCAACTCGAGATGAGAGGTTAGTCCCTGGCTTCGACTCCAGAGGAATATCACCTTACCACAAGCACCTCAAGAGGAGGCTTCTCTCAGCTCTAGGTATGTGAGAGGGACCCTGAGTTTGCGGCCTCAAGTGGAATGGACACCGCGATGCCCTGACTCGAAATAAGGCCGGATATCCCTGCAGTGACTGGAATGCAGGCTCGTCTTGCATCTCCCAAGACGAAAGGGTGTCTGAATCCCCTGTGGAGACCACAGAGAAAGACCTAGTTCCCTACCTCATCGCGACAGGAGGCCTCAAATCCTTTGAAAACTCCAGAGGTACGCGGAGATCAGTGCCTCCAAAGGAGACGATGCCTGACTCCTCGTGAAACTTGATAGGAGTCCCAGGATTCCTGTGGCACTTGGAAAGGGACACTTGGTCTCCCGCCTCAGCTGGAGAGGCGTCCCAATTGCCCTGCCAAGCCTCGAGGAGAATCCAGAGTTGTCCCTCGCAACAAGGCAGGAGTCCTGACGTCGCTGAAGAAACACGTGGGTGGAAGGGCCATCCCCGTCGTAACTCGAGAATATACCCCAGGTTCCCGCCGCAACTCGAGAAAAACCATGAGACTTCCCCCTCGCCGCGAGATGAGGCCCGATTCCCCTGCACTGCGTGCAGAGCAATTCCGTGTTGCACATCACACATGAAAGGAGCCTTGATTTCCTTGATGGCACTCCAGAGAAACCCCAAGAACACTGTTTCAAGGCTAGAGGGATCCTGAGGTCACTGTAGCAACACGAAAGAGCTCCGTGTGCCAAAAATCAACTCGAGATGAGAGGTTAGTCCCTGGCTTCGACTCCAGAGGAATACCACCTTACCACAAGCACCTCAAGAGGAGGCTTCTCTCAGCTCTAGGTATGTGAGAGGGACCCTGAGTTTGCGGCCTCAAGTGGAATGGACACCGCGATGCCCTGACGCGAAATAAGGCTGGATATCACTGCAGTGACTTGAATGCAGGCTCGTCTTGCCTCTCCCAAGATGAAAGGGTGTCTGAATCCCCTGTGGAGACCACAGAGAAAGACCTAGTTCCCCACCTCATCGCGACCGGAGGCCTCACATCCTTTGAAAACTCCAGAGGTACGCTGAGATCAGTGCCTCCAAAGGAGACGATGCCTGACTCCTCGTGAAACTTGATAGGAGTCCCAGGCTTACTGTGGCACGTGGAAAGGGACCCTTGGTCTCGCGCCTCAGCTGGAGAGGCGTCCCAATTGCCTTGCCAAGCCTCGAGGAGAATGCAGAGTTGTGTCTCGCAACTAGGCAAGAGTCCTGACGTGGCTGAACAAACACGTGGGTGTAAGGGCCATCCCCGTCGTAACTCGAGAATATACCCCAGGTTCCCGCCGCAACTCGAGAAAAACCATGAGACTTCCCCCTCGCCGCGAGATGAGGCCCGATTCCCCTGCACTGCGTGCAGAGCAATTCTGTGTTGCACATGACACATGAAAGGAGCCTTGATTTCCTTCATGGCACTCCAGAGAAACCCCAAGAACACTGTTTCAAGGCTAGAGGGATCCTGAGGTCACTGTAGCAACAGGAAAGAGCTCTGTGGACCAAAAATCAACTCGCGATGAGAGGTTAGTCCCTGGCTTCGACTCCAGAGGAATACCACCTTACCACAAGCACCTCAAGCGGAGGCTTCTCTCAGCTCTAGGTATGTGAGAGGCACCCTGAATTTGCGGCCTCAAGTGGAATGGACACCGCGATGCCCTGACTCGACATAAGGCCGGATATCCCTGCAGTGACTTGAATGCAGGCTCGTCTTGCATCTCCCAAGACGAAAGGGTGTCTGAATCCCCTGTGGAGACCACAGAGAAAGACGTAGTTCCCCACCTCATCGCGACAGGAGGCCTCAAATCCTTTGAAAACTCCAGAGGTATGCGGAGATCAGTGCCTCCAAAGGAGACGATGCCTGACTCCTCGTGAAACTTGATAGGAGTCCCAGGATTCCTGTGGCACGTGGAAAGGGACCCTTGGTCTCCCGTCTCAGCTGGAGAGGCGTCCCAATTGCCCTGCAAAGCCTCGAGGAGAATCCCGAGTTGTGTCTCTCAACTAGGCAGGAGTCCTGACATGGCTGAACACACACGTGTGTGGAAGGGCCATCCCCGTCGGAACTCGAGAATATACCCCAGGTTCCCGCCGCAACTCGAGAAAAACCATGAGACTTCCCCCTCTATGCGAGATGAGGCCCGATTCCCCTGTACTGCGTGCAGAGCAATTCCGTCTTGCACATCACACATGAAAGGAGCCTTGATTTCCTTGATGGCACTTCAGAGAAACCCCAAGAACACTGTTTCCAGGCTAGAGGGATCCTGAGGTCACTGTAGCAACACGAAAGAACTCTGTGGACCAAAAATCAACTTGAAAAGAGAGGTTAGTCCCTGGATTCGTCTCCAGAGGAATACCACCTTACCACAAGCACCTCAAGAGGAGGCTTCTCTCAGCTCTAGGTATGTGAGAGGGACCCTGAGTTTGCGGCCTCAAGTGGAATGGACACCGCGATGCCCTGACTCGAAATAAGGCCGGATATCCCTGCAGTGACTTCAATGCAGGCTCGTCTTGCATCTCCCAGGACGAAAGGATGTCTGAATCCCCTGTGGAAAGCACAGAGAAAGACTTAGTTCCTCACCTCATCGCGACCGATAGCCTCACATCCTTTGAAAACTCCAGAGGTACGCGGAGATCAGTGCCTCCAAAGGAGACGATGCCTGACTCCTCGTGAAACTTGATAGGAGTCCCAGGATTCCTGTGGCACTTGGAAAGGGCCACTTGGTCTCCCGCCTCAGCTGGAGAGGCGTCCCAATTGCCCTGCCAAACCTCGAGGAGAATCCAGAGTTGTCCCTCGCAACTAGGCAGGAGTCCTGACGTCGCTGAAGAAACACGTGGGTGGAAGGGCCATCCCCGTCATAACTCGAGAATATACGCCAGGTTCCCGCCGCAACTCGAGAAAAACCATGAGACTTTCCCCTCGCCGAGAGATGAGGCCCGATTCCCCTGCACTGCGTGTAGAGCAATTCCGTGTTGCACATCACACATGAAAGGAGCCTTGATTTCCTTGATGGCACTCCAGAGAAACCCCAAGAACACTGTTTCAAGTCTAGAGGGATCCTGAGGTCACTGTAGCAACACGAAAGAGCTCCGTGGGCCAAAAATCAACTCGAGATGAGAGGTTAGTCCCTGGCTTCGACTCCTGAGGAATACCACCTTACCACAAGCACCTCAAGAGGAGGATTCTCTCAGCTCTAGGTATGTGAGAGGGACCCTGAGTTTGCGGCCTCAAGTGGAATGGACACCGCAATGCCCTGACGCGAAATAAGGCTGGATATCCCTGCAGTGAATTGAATGCAGGCTCGTCTTGCATCTCCCAAGATGAAAGGATGTCTGAATCCCCTGTGGAGACCACAGAGAAAGACCTAGTTCCCCACCTCATCGCGACCGGAGGCCTCACATCCTTTGAAAACTCCAGAGGTACGCGGAGATCAGTGCCTCCAAAGGAGACGATGCCTGACTCCTCGTGAAACTTGATAGGAGTCCCAGGATTCCTGTGGCACGTGGAAAGGGACCCTTGGTCTCCCGTCTCAGCTGGAGAGGCGTCCCAATTGCCTTGCCAAGCCTCGAGGAGAATCCCGAGTTGTGTCTCGCACTAGGCAAGAGTCCTGACGTGGCTGAACAAACACGGGTGTGGAAGGGCCATCCTCGTCGTAACTCGAGAATATACCCCAGGTTCCCGCCGCAACTCGAGAAAAACCATGAGACTTCCCCCTCGCCGCGAGATGAGGCCCGATTCCCCTGCACTGCGTGCAGAGCAATTCTGTGTTGCATATCACACATGAAAGGAGCCTTGATTTCCTTGATGGCACTCCAGAGAAACCCCAAGAACACTGTTTCAAGGCTAGAGGGATCCTGAGGTCACTGTAGCAACACGAAAGAGCTTCGTGGACCAAAAATCAACTCGAGATGAGAGGTTAGTCCCTGGCTTCGACTCCAGAGGAATATCACCTTACCACAAGCACCTCAAGAGGAGGCTTCTCTCAGCTCTAGGTATGTGAGAGGGATCCTGAGTTTGCGGCCTCAAGTGGAATGGACACCGCGATGCCCTGACTCGAAATAAGGCCGGATATCCCTGCAGTGACTTCAATGCAGGCTCGTCTTGCATCTCCCAGGACGAAAGGATGTCTGAATCCCCTGTGGAAAGCACAGAGAAAGACTTAGTTCCCCACCTCATCGCGACCGATAGCCTCACATCCTTTGAAAACTCCAGAGGTACGCGGAGATCAGTGCCTCCAAAGGAGACGATGCCTGACTCCTCGTGAAACTTGATAAGAGTCCCAGGATTCCTGTGGCACTTGGAAAGGGACACTTGGTCTCCCGCCTCAGCTGGAGAGGCGTCCCAATTGCCCTGCCAAGCCTCGAGGAGAATCCAGAGTTGTCCCTCGCAACTAGGCAGGAGTCCTGACGTCGCTGAAGAAACACGTGGGTGGAAGGGCCATCCCCGTCGTAACTCGAGAATATACCCCAGGTTCCCGCCGCAACTCGAGAAAAACCATGAGACTTCCCCCTCGCCGCGAGATGAGGCCCGATTCCCCTGCACTGCGTGCAGAGCAATTCCGTGTTGCACATCACACATGAAAGGAGCCTTGATTTCCTTGATGGCACTCTAGAGAAACCCCAAGAACACTGTTTCAAGGCTAGAGGGATCCTGAGGTCACTGTAGCAACAAGAAAGAGCTCCGTGGGCCAAAAATCAACTCGAGATGAGAGGTTAGTCCCTGGCTTCGACTCCAGAGGAATACCACCTTAGCACAAGCACCTCAAGAGGAGGCTTCTCTCAGCTCTAGGTATGTGAGAGGGACCCTGAGTTTGTGGCCTCAAGTGGAATGGACACCGCGATGCCCTGACGCGAAATAAGGCTGGATATCCCTGCAGTGACTTGAATGCAGGCTCGTCTTGCATCTCCCAAGAAGAAAGGATGTCTGAATCCCCTGTGGAGACCACAGAGAAACACCTAGTTCCCCACCTCATCGCGACCGGAGGCCTCACATCCTTTGAAAACTCCAGAGGTACGCGGAGATCAGTGCCTCCAAAGGAGACGATGCCTGACTCCTCGTGAAAATTGATAGGAGTCCCAGGATTCTTGTGGCACGTGGAAAGGGACCCTTGGTCTCCCGCCTCAGCTGGAGAGGCGTTCCAATTGCCCTGCCAAGCCTCGAGGAGAATCCCGAGTTGTCCCTCGCAACTAGGCAGGAGTCCTGACGTGGCTGAACAAACACGTGGGTGGAAGGGCCATCCCCGTCGTAACTCGAGAATATACCCCAGGTTCCCACCGCAACTCGAGAAAAACCATGAGACTTCCCCCTCGATGCGAGATGAGGCCCGATTCCCCTGTACTACGTGCAGAGCAATTCCGTGTTGCACATCACACATGAAAGGAGCCTTGATTTCCTTGATGGCACTCCAGAGAAACCCCAAGAACACTGTTTCAAGGCTAGAGGGATCCTGAGGTCACTGTAGCAACACGAAAGAACTCTGTGGACCAAAAATCAACTCGAAAAGAGAGGTTAGTCCCTGGATTCGTCTCCAGAGGAATACCACCTTACCACAAGCACCTCAAGAGGAGGCTTCTCTCAGCTCTAGGTATGTGAGAGGGACCCTGAGTTTGCGACCTTAAGTGGAATGGACACCGCGATGCCCTGACTCGAAATAAGGCCGGATATCCCTGCAGTGACTTCAATGCAGGCTCGTCTTGCATCTCCCAGGACGAAAGGATGTCTGAATCCCCTGTGGAAAGCACAGAGAAAGACTTAGTTCCCCACCTCATCGCGACCGATAACCTCACATCCTTTGAAAACTCCAGAGGTACGCGGAGATCAGTGCCTCCAAAGGAGATGATGCCTGACTCCTCGTGAAACTTGATAGGAGTCCCAGGATTCCTGTGGCACTTGGAAAGGGACACTTGGTCTCCCGCTTCAGCTGGAGAGGCTTCCCAATTGCCCTGCCAAGCCTCGAGGAGAATCCCGAGTTGTCCCTCCCAACTAGGCAGGAGTCATGACGTGGCTGAAGAAACACGTGGGTCGAAGGGCCATCCCCGTCGTAACTCAAGAATATACCCCAGGTTCCCGCCGCAACTCGAGAAAAACCATGAGACTTCCCCCTCGCCGCGAGATGAGGCCCGATTCCCCTGCACTGCGTGCAGAGCAATTCCGTGTTGCACATCACACATGAAAGGAGCCTTGATTTCCTTCATGGCACTCCAGAGAAACCCCAAGAACACTGTTTCAAGGCTAGAGGGATCCTGAGGTCACTGTAGCAACACGAAAGAGCTCCTTGGGCCAAAAATCAACTCGAGATGAGAGGTTAGTCCCTGGTTTCCACTTCTGAGGAATACCACCTTACCACAAACACCTCAAGAGGAGGCTTCTCTCAGCTCTAGGTATGTGAGAGGGACCCTGAGTTTGCGGCCTCAAGTGGAATGGACACCGCGATGCCCTGACGCGAAATAAGGCTGGATATCCCTGTAGTGACTTGAATGCAGGCTCGTCTTGCACCTCCCAAGATGAAAGGATGTCTGAATCCCCTGTGGAGACCACAGAGAAAGACCTAGTTCCCCACCTCATCGCGACCGGAGGCCTCACATCCTTTGAAAACTCCAGAGGTACGCGGAGATCAGTGCCTCCAAAGGAGACGATGCCTGACTCCTCGTGAAACTTGATAGGAGTCCCAGGATTCCTGTGGCACGTGGAAAGGGACCCTTGGTCTCCCGTCTCAGCTGGAGAGGCGTCCCAATTGCCCTGCCAAGCCTCGAGGAGAATCCCGAGTTGTGTCTCGCAACTAGGCAAGAGTCCTGACGTGGCTGAACAAACACGGGTGTGGAAGGGCCATCCTCGTCGTAACTCGAGAATATACCCCAGGTTCCCGCCGCAACTCGAGAAAAACCATGAGACTTCCCCCTCGCCGCGAGATGAGGCCCGATTCCCCTGCACTGCGTGCAGAGCAATTCTGTGTTGCATATCACACATGAAAGGAGCCTTGATTTCCTTGATGGCACTCCAGAGAAACCCCAAGAACACTGTTTCAAGGCTAGAGGGATCCTGAGGTCACTGTAGCAACACGAAAGAGCTCCGTGGACCAAAAATCAACTCGAGATGAGAGGTTAGTCCCTGGCTTCGACTCCAGAGGAATGCCACCTTACCACAAGCACCTCAAGAGGAGGCTTCTCTCAACTCTAGGTATGTGAGAGGGACCCTGAGTTTGCGGCCTCAAGTGGAATGGACACCGCGATGCCCTGACTGGAAATAAGGCCGGATATCCCTGCAGTGACTGGAATGCAGGCTCGTCTTGCATCTCCCAAGACGAAAGGATGTCTGAATCCCCTGTGGAGACAACAGAGAAAGACCTAGTTCCCCACCTCATCGCGACAGGAGGCCTCAAATCCTTTGAAAACTCCAGAGGTATGCGGAGATCAGTGCCTCCAAAGGAGACGATGCCTGACTCCTCGTGAAACTTGATAGGAGACCCAGGATTCCTGTGGCACGTGGAAAGGGACCCTTGGTCTCCTGTCTCAGCTGGAGAGGCGTCCCAATTGCCCTGCAAAGCCTCGAGGAGAATCCCGAGTTGTGTCTCGCAACTAGGCAGGAGTCCTGAAAAGGCTGAAAACACACGTGTTTGGAAGGGCCATCCCCGTCGTAACTCGAGAATATACCCCAGGTTCCCGCCGCAACTCGAGAAAAACCATGAGACTTCCCCCTCGCCGCGAGATGAGGCCCGATTCCCCTGCACTGCGTGCAGAGCAATTTCGTGTTGGACATCACACATGAAAGGAGCCTTGATTTCCTTGATGGCACTCCAGAGAAACCCCAAGAACACTGTTTCAAGGCTAGAGGGATCCTGAGGTCACTGTAGCAACAAGAAAGAGCTCCGTGGACCAAGAATCAACACGAGATGAAAGGTTAGTCCCTGGCTTCGACTCCTGAGGAATACCACCTTACCACAAGCACCTCAAGAGGAGGCTTCTCTCAGCTCTAGGTATGTGAGAGGGACCCTGAGTTTGCGGCCTCAAGTGGAATGGACACCGCGATGCCCTGACTCGAAATAAGGCCGGATATCCCTGCAGTGACTTGAATGCAGGCTCGTCTTGCATCTCCCAAGAAGAAAGGATGTCTGAATCCCCTGTGGAGACCACAGAGAAACACCTAGTTCCCCACCTCATCGCGACCGGAGTCCTCACATCCTTTGAAAACTCCAGAGGTACGCGGAGATCAGTGCCTCCAAAGGAGACGATGCCTGACTCCTCGTGAAAATTGATAGGAGTCCCAGGATTCCTGTGGCACTTGGAAAGGGACACTTGGTCTCCCGCCTCAGCTGGAGAGGCGTCCCAATTGCCCTGCCAAGCCTCGAGGAGAATCCAGAGTTGTCCCTCGCAACTAGGCAGGAGTCCTGACGAAGCTGAAGAAACACGTGGGTGGAAGGGCCATCCCCGTCGTAACTCGAGAATATACCCCAGGTTCCCGCCGCTACTCGAGAAAAACCATGAGACTTCCCCCTCGCTGCGAGATGAGGCCCGATTCCCCTGCACTGCATGCAGAGCAATTCCGTGTTGCACATCACACATGAAAGGAGCCTTGATTTCCTTGATGGCACTCCAGAGAAACCCCAAGAACACTGTTTCAAGGCTAGAGGGATCCTGAGGTCACTGTAGCAACACGAAAGAGCTCCGTGGGCCAAAAATCAACTCGAGATGAGAGGTTAGTCCCTGGCTTCGACTCCAGAGGAATACCACCTTAACACAAGCACCTCAAGAGGAGGCTTCTCTCAGCTCTAGGTATGTGAGAGGGACCCTGAGTTTGCGGCCTCAAGTGGAATGGACATCGCGATGCCCTGACGCGAAATAAGGCTGGATATCCCTGCAGTGACTTGAATGCAGGCTCGTCTTGCATCTCCCAAGATGAAAGGATGTCTGAATCCCCTGTGGAGACCACAGAGAAAGACCTAGTTCCCCACCTCATCGCGACCGGAGGCCTCACATCCTTTGAAAACTCCAGAGGTACGCGGAGATCAGTGCCTCCAAAGGAGACGATGCCTGACTCCTCGTGAAACTTGATAGGAGTCCCAGGATTCCTGTGGCACGTGGAAAGGGACCCTTGGTCTCCCGCCTCAGCTGGAGAGGCGTCCCAATTGCCTTGCCAAGCCTCGAGGAGAATGCCGAGTTGTGTCTCGCAACTAGGCAAGAGTCCTGACGTGGCTGAACAAACACGTGTGTGGAAGGGCCATCCCCGTCGTAACTCGAGAATATACCCCAGGTTCCCGCCGCAACTCGAGAAAAACCATGAGACTTCCCCCTCGCCGCGAGATGAGGCCCGATTCCCCTGCACTGCGTGCAGAGCAATTCTGTGTTGCACATCACACATGAAAGGAGCCTTGATTTCCTTCATGGCACTCCACAGAAACCCCAAGAACACTGTTTCAAGGCTAGAGGGATCCTGAGGTCACTGTAGCAACACGAAAGAGCTCCGTGGACCAAAAATCAACTCGAGATGAGAGGTTAGTCCCTGGCTTCGACTCCAGAGGAATACCACCTTACCACAAGCACCTCAAGAGGAGGCTTCTCTCAGCTCTAGGTATGTGAGAGATACCCTGAGTTTGTGGCCTCAAGTGGAATGGACACCGCGATGCCCTGACACGAAATAAGGCCGGATATCCCTGCAGTGACTGGAATGCAGGCTTGTCTTGCATCTCCCAAGACGAAAGGGTGTCTGAATCCCCTGTGGAGACCACAGAGAAAGACCTAGTTCCCCACCTCATTGCGACAGGAGGCCTCAAATCCTTTGAAAACTCCAGAGGTATGTGGAGATCAGTGCCTCCAAAGGAGACGATGCCTGACTCCTCATGAAACTTGATAGGAGACCCAGGATTCCTGTGGCACGTGGAAAGGGACACTTGGTCTCCCGTCTCAGCTGGAGAGGCGTCCCAATTGCCCTGCAAAGCCTCGAGGAGAATCCCGAGTTGTCCCTCGCAACTAGGCAGGAGTCCTGACGTCGCTGAAGAAACACGTGGGTGGAAGGGCCATCCCCGTCGTAACTCGAGAATATACCCCAGGTTCCCGCCGCAACTCGAGAAAAACCATGAGACTTCCCCCTCGCCGCGAGATGAGGCCCGATTCCCCTGCACTGCGTGCAGAGCAATTCCGTGTTGCACATCACAAATGAAACGAGCCTTGATTTCCTTGATGGCACTCCAGAGAAACCCCAAGAACACTGTTTCTAGGCTAGAGGGATCCTGAGGTCACTGTAGCAACACGAAAGAGCTCCGTGGACCAAGAATCAACACGAGATGAGAGGTTAGTCCCTGGCTTCGACTCCTGAGGAATACCACCTTACCACAAGCACCTCAAGAGGAGGCTTCTCTCAGCTCTAGGTATGTGAGAGGGACCCTGAGTTTGCGGCCTCAAGTGGAATGGACAACGCGATGCCCTGACGCGAAATAAGGCTGGATATCCCTGCAGTGACTTGAATGCAGGCTCGTCTTGCATCTCCCAAGATGAAAGGATGTCTGAATCCCCTGTGGAGACCACAGAGAAAGCCCTAGTTCCCCACCTCATCACGACCGATAGCCTCACATACTTTGAAAATTCCACAGGTACGCGGAGATCAGTGCCTCCAAAGGAGACGATGCCTGACTCCTCGTGAAACTTGATAGGAGTCCCAGGACTCCTGTGGCACGTGGAAAGGGACACTTGGTCTCCCGCCTCAGCTGGAGAGGCGTCCCAATTGCCTTGCCAAGCCTCGAGGAGAATCCCGAATTGTGTCTCGCAACTAGGCAAGAGTCCTGACGTGGCTGAACAAACACGTGTGTGGAAGAGCCATCCCCGTCGTAACTCGAGAATATACCCCAGGTTCCCGCCGCAACTCGAGAAAAACCATGAGACTTCCACCTCGCCGCGAGATGAGGCCCGATTCCCCTGCACTGCGTGCAGAGCAATTCCGTGTTGCACATCACACATGAAAGGAGACTTGATTTCCTTCATGGCACTCCAGAGAAACCCCAAGAACACTGTTTCAAGGCTAGAGGGATCCTGAGGTCACTGTAGCAACACGAAAGAGCTCCATGGACCAAAAATCAACTCGAGATGAGAGGTTAGTCCCTGGCTTTGACTCCAGAGGAATTCCACCTTACCACAAGCACCTCAAGAGGAGGCTTCTCTCAGGTCTAGGTATGTGAGAGGGACCCTGAGTTTGTGGCCTCAAGTGGAATGGACACCGCGATGCCCTAACACGAAATAAGGCCGGATATCCCTGCAGTGACTGAAATGCAGCCTCGTCTTGCATCTCCCAAGACGAAAGGGTGTCTGAATCCCCTGTGGAGACCACAGAGAAAGACCTAGTTCCCCACCTCATCGCGACAGGAGGCCTCAAATCCTTTGAAAACTCCAGAGGTATGCGGAGATCAGTGCCTCCAAAGGAGACGATGCCTGACTCCTCGTGAAACTTGATAGGAGTCCCAGGATTCCTGTGGCACTTGGAAAGGGACACTTGGTCTCCCGCCTCAGCTGGAGAGGCGTCCCAATTGCCCTGCCAAGCCTCGAGGAGAATCCAGAGTTGTCCCTCGCAACTAGGCAGGAGTCCTGACGTCGCTGAAGAAACACGTGGGTGGAAGGGCCATCCCCGTCGTAACTCGAGAATATACCCCAGGTTCCCGCCGCAACTCGAGAAAAACCATGAGACTTCCCCCTCGCCGCGAGATGAGGCCCGATTCCCCTGCACTGCGTGCAGAGCAATTCCGTGTTGCACATCACACATGAAAGGAGCCCTGATTTCCTTGATGGCACTCCAGAGAAACCCCAAGAACACTGTTTCAAGGCTAGAGGGATACTGAGGTCACTGTAGCAACACGAAAGAGCTCCGTGGGCCAAAAATCAACTCGAAAAGAGAGGTTAGTCCCTGGCTTCGACTCCAGAGGAATACCACCTTACCACAAGCACCTCAAGAGGAGGCTTCTCTCAGCTCTAGGTATGTGAGAGGGACCCTGAGTTTGCGGCCTCAAGTGGAATGGACACCGCGATGCCCTGACGCGAAATAAGGCTGGATATCCCTGCAGTGACTTGAATGCAGGCTCGTCTTGCATCTCCCAAGATGAAAGGATGTCTGAATCCCCTGTGGAGACCACAGAGAAAGACCTAGTTCCCCACCTCATCGCGACCGGAGGCCTCACATCCTTTGAAAACTCCAGAGGTACGCGGACATCAGTGCCTCCAAAGGAGACGATGCCTGACTCCTCGTGAAACTTGATAGGAGTCCCAGGATTCCTGTGGCACGTGGAAAGGGACCCTTGGTCTCCCGCCTCAGCTGGAGAGGCGTCCAAATTGCCTTGCCAAGCCTCGAGGAGAATCCCGAGTTGACTCTCGCAACTAGGCAAGAGTCCTGACGTGGCTGAACCAACACGTGGGTGGAAGGGCTATCCCCGTCGTAACTCGAGAATAGACCCCAGGTTCCCGCCACAACTCGAGAAAATCCATGAGACTTCCCCCTCGCCGCGAGATGAGGCCCGATTCCACTGCACTGCGTGCAGAGCAATTCCGTCTTGCACATCACACATGAAAGGAGCCTTGATTTCCTTGATGGCACTCCAGAGAAACCCCAAGAACACTGTTTCAAGGCTAGAGGGATCCTGAGGTCACTGTAGCAACACGAAAGAGCTCCGTGGACCAAGAATCAACACGAGATGAGAGGTTAGTCCCTGGCTTCGACTCCTGAGGAATACCACCTTACCACAAGCACCTCAAGAGGAGGCTTCTCTCAGCTCTAGGTATGTGAGAGGGACCCTGAGTTTGCGGCCTCAAGTGGAATGGACACCGCGATGCCCTGACTCGAAATAAGGCCGGATATCCCTGCAGTGACTTGAATGCAGGCTCGTCTTGCATCTCCCAAGACGAAAGGATGTCTGAATCCCCTGTGGAGACCACAGAGAAACACCTAGTTCCCCACCTCATCGCGACCGGAGGCCTCACATCCTTTGAAAACTCCAGAGGTACGCGGAGATCAGTGCCTCCAAAGGAGACGATGCCTGACTACTCGTGAAACTTGATAGGAATCCCAGGATTCCTGTGGCACGTGGAAAGGGACCCTTGGTCTCCCGCCTCAGCTGGAGAGGCGTCCAAATTGCCTTGCCAAGCCTCGAGGAGAATCCCGAGTTGACTCTCGCAACTAGGCAAGAGTCCTGACGTGGCTGAACAAACACGTGGGTGGAAGGGCCATCCCCGTCGTAACTCGAGAATATACCCCAGGTTCCCGCCGCAACTCGAGAAAAACCATGAGACTTCCCCCTCGATGCGAGATGAGGCCCGATTCCCCTGTACTCCGTGCAGAGCAATTCCGTCTTGCACATCACACATGAAAGGAGCCTTGATTTCCTTGATGGCACTCCAGAGAAACCCCAAGAACACTGTTTCAAGGATAGAGGGATCCTGAGGTCACTGTAGCAACACGAAAGGACTCTGTGGACCACAAATCAACTTGAAAAGAGAGGTTAGTCCCTGGATTTGTCTCCAGAGGAATACCACCTTACCACAAGCACCTCAAGAGGAGGCTTCTCTCAGCTCTAGGTATGTGAGAGGGACCCTGAGTTTGCGGCCTCAAGTGGAATGGACACCGCGATGCCCTGACTAGAAATAAGGCCGGATATCCCTGCAGTGACTTCAATGCAGGCTCGTCTTGCATCTCCCAAGATGAAAGGATGTCTGAATCCCCTGTGGAAAGCACAGAGAAAGACTTAGTTCCCCACCTCATAGCGACCGATAGCCTCACATCCTTTGAAAACTCCAGAGGTACGCGGAGATCAGTGCCTCCAAAGGAGACGATGCCTGACTCCTCATGAAACTTGATAGGAGTCCCAGGATTCCTGTGGCACTTGGAAAGGGACACTTGGTCTCCCGCCTCAGCTGGAGAGGCGTCCCAATTGCCCTGCCAAGCCTCGAGGAGAATCCAGAGTTGTCCCTCGCAACTAGGCAGGAGTCCTGACGTCGCTGAAGAAACACGTGGGTGGAAGGGCCATCCCCGTCGTAACTCGAGAATATACCCCAGGTTCCCGCCGCAACTCGAGAAAAACCATGAGACTTCCCCCTCGCCGCGAGATGAGGCCTGATTCCCCTGCACTGCGTGCAGAGCAATTCCGTGTTGCACATCACACATGAAAGGAGCCTTGATTTCCTTGATGGCACTCCAGAGAAACCCCAAGAACACTGTTTCAAGGCTAGAGGGATCCTGAGGTCACTGTAGCAACACGAAAGAGCTCCGTGGGCCAAAAATCAACTCGAGATGAGAGGTTAGTCCCTGGCTTCGACTCCTGAGGAATACCACCTTACCACAAGCACCTCAAGAGGAGGCTTCTCTCAGCTCTAGGTATGTGAGAGGGACCCTGAGTTTGCGGCCTCAAGTGGAATGGACACCGCGATGCCCTGACGCGAAATAAGGCTGGATATCCCTGCAGTGACTTGAATGCAGGCTCTTCTTGCATCTCCCAAGATGAAAGGATGTCTGAATCCCCTGTGGAGACCACAGAGAAAGACCTAGTTCCCCACCTCATCGCGACCGGAGGCCTCACATCCTTTGAAAACTCCAGAGGTACGCGGAGATCAGTGCCTCCAAAGGAGACGATGCCTGACTCCTCGTGAAACTTGATAGGAGTCCCAGGATTCCTGTGGCACGTGGAAAGGGACCCTTGGTCTCCCGCCTCAGCTGGAGAGGCGTCCCAATTGCCTTGCCAAACCTCGAGGAGAATCCCGAGTTGTGTCTCGCAACTAGGCAAGAGTCCTGACGTGGCTGAACAAACACGTGTGTGGAAGGGCCATCCCCGTCGTAACTCGAGAATATACCCCAGGTTCCCGCCGCAACTCGAGAAAAACCATGAGAGTTCCCCCTCGCCGCGAGATGAGGCCTGATTCCCCTGCACTGCGTGCAGAGCAATTCTGTGTTGCACATCACACATGAAAGGAGCCTTGATTTCCTTGATGGCACTCCAGAGAAACCCCAAGAACACTGTTTCAAGGCTAGAGGGATCCTGAGGTCACTGTAGCAACACGAAAGAGCTCCGTGGACCAAAAATCAACTCGAGATGAGAGGTTAGTCCCTGGCTTCGACTCCAGAGGAATACCACCTTACCACAAGCACCTCAAGAGGAGGCTTCTCTCAGCTCTAGGTATGTGAGAGGGATCCTGAGTTTGTGGCCTCAAGTGGAATGAACACCGCGATGCCCTGACTCGAAATAAGGCCGGATATCCCTGCAGTGACTGGAATGCAGGCTCGTCTTGCATCTCCCAAAGCGAAAGGGTGTCTGAATCCCCTGTGGAGACCACAGAGAAAGACCTAGTTCCCCACCTCATCGCGACAGGAGGCCTCAAATCCTTTGAAAACTCCAGAGGTTTGCGGAGATCAGTGCCTCCAAAGGAGACGATGCCTGACTCCTCGTGAAACTTGATAGGAGACCCAGTATTCCTGTGGCACGTGGAAAGGGACCCCTGGTCTCCCGTCTCAGCTGGAGAGGCGTCCCAATTGCCCTGCCATGCCTCGAGGAGAATCCAGAGTTGTCCCTCGCAACTAGGCAGGAGTCCTGACGTCGCTGAAGAAACACGTGGGTGGAAGGGCCATCCCCGTCGTAACTCGAGAATATACCCCAGGTTCCCGCTGCAACTCGAGAAAAACCATGAGACTTCCCCCTCGCCGCGAGATGAGGCCCGATTCCCCTGCACTGCGAGCAGAGCAATTCCGTGTTGCACATCACACATGAAAGGAGCCTTGATTTCCTTGATGGCACTCCAGAGAAACCCCAAGAACACTGTTTCAAGGCTAGAGGGATCCTGAGGTCACTGTAGCAACACGAAAGAGCTCCGTGGGCCAAAAATCAACTCGAGATGAGAGGTTAGTCCCTGGCTTCGACTCCAGAGGAATACCACCTTAACACAAGCACCTCAAGAGGAGGCTTCTCTCAGCTCTAGGTATGTGAGAGGGACCCTGAGTTTGCGGCCTCAAGTGGAATGGACACCGCGATGCCCTGACGTGAAATAAGGCTGGATATCCCTGCAGTGACTTGAATGCAGGCTCGTCTTGCATCTCCCAAGATGAAAGGATGTCTGAATCCCCTGTGGAGACCACAGAGAAAGACCTAGTTCCCCACCTCATCGCGACCGGAGGCCTCACATCCTTTGAAAATTCCAGAGGTACGCGGAGATCAGTGCCTCCAAAGGAGACGATGCCTGCCTCCTCGTGAAACTTGATAGGAGTCCCAGGATTCTTGTGGCACGTGGAAAGGGAGACTTGGTCTCCCGCCTCAGCTGGAGAGGCGTCCCAATTGCCCTGCCAAGCCTCGAGGAGAATCCCGAGTTGTCCCTCGCAACTAAGCAGGAGTCCTGACGTGGCTGAACAAAAACGTGGGTGGAAGGGCCATCCCCGTCGTAACTCGAGAATATACCCCAGGTTCCCGCCGCAACTCGAGAAAAACCGTGAGACTTCCCCCTCGATGCGAGATGAGGCCCGATTCCCCTGTACTACGTGCAGAGCAATTCCGTGTTGCACATCACACATGAAAGGAGCCTTGATTTCCTTGATGGCACTCCAGAGAAACCCCAAGAACACTGTTTCAAGGCTAAAGGGATCCTGAGGTCACTGTAGCAACACGAAAGAACTCTGTGGACCAAAAATCAACTCGAAAAGAGAGGTTAGTCCCTGGATTCGTCTCCAGCGGAATACCACCTTACCACAAGCACCTCAAGAGGAGGCTTCTCTCAGCTCTAGGTATGTGAGAGGGACCCTGAGTTTGCGGCCTCAAGTGGAATGGACACCGCGATGCCCTGACTCGAAATAAGGCCGGATATCCCTGCAGTGACTTCAATGCAGGCTCGTCTTGCATCTCCCAGGACGAAAGGATGTCTGAATCCCCTGTGGAAAGCACAGAGAAAGACTTAGTTCCCCAACTCATCGCGACCGATAGCCTCACATCCTTTGAAAACTCCAGAGGTACGCGGAGATCAGTGCCTCCAAAGGAGACAATGCCTGACTCCTCGTGAAACTTGATAGGAGTCCCAGGATTCCTGTGGCACTTGGAAAGGGACACTTGGTCTCCCGCCTCAGCTGGAGAGGCGTCCCAATTGCCCTGCCAAGCCTCGAGGAGAATCCAGAGTTGTCCCTCGCAACTAGGCAGGAGTCCTGACGTCGCTGAAGAAACACGTGGGTGGAAGGGCCATCCCCGTCGTAACTCGAGAATATACCCCAGGTTCCCGCCGCAACTCGAGAAAAACCGTGAGACTTCCCCCTCGCCGCGAGATGAGGCCCGATTCCCCTGCACTGCGTGCAGAGCAATTCCGTGTTGCACATCACACATGAAAGGAGCCTTGATTTCCTTGATGGCACTCCAGAGAAACCCCAAGAACACTGTTTCAAGGCTAGAGGGATCCTGAGGTCACTGTAGCAACACGAAAGAGCTCCGTGGGCCAAAAATCAACTCGAAAAGAGAGGTTAGTTCCTGGCTTCGACTCCAGAGGAATACCACCTTACCACAAGCACCTCAAGAGGAGGCTTCTCTCAGCTCTAGGTATGTGAGAGGGACCCTGAGTTTGCGGCCTCAAGTGGAATGGACACCGCGATGCCCTGACGCGAAATAAGGCTGGATATCCCTGCAGTGACTTGAATGCAGGCTCGTCTTGCATCTCCCAAGATGAAAGGATGTCTGAATCCCCTGTGGAAACCACAGAGAAAGACCTAGTTCCCCACCTCATCGCGACCGGAGGCCTCACATCCTTTGAAAACTCCAGAGGTACGCGGAGATCAGTGCCTCCAAAGGAGACGATGCCTGACTCCTCGTGAAACTTGATAGGAGTCCCAGGATTCCTGTGGCACGTGGAAAGGGACCCTTGGTCTCCCGCCTCAGCTGGAGAGGCGTCCAAATTGCCTTGCCAAGCCTCGAGGAGAATCCCGAGTTGTGTCTCGCAACTAGGCAAGAGTCCTGACGTGGCTGAACAAAAACGTGGGTGGAAGGGCTATCCCCGTCGTAACTCGAGAATAGACCTCAGGTTCCCGCCACAACTCGAGAAAATCCATGAGACTTCCCCCTCGCCGCGAGATGAGGCCCGATTCCCCTGCACTGCGTGCAGAGCAATTCCGTCTTGCACATCACACATGAAAGGAGCCTTGATTTCCTTGATGGCACTCCAGAGAAACCCCAAGAACACTGTTTCAAGGCTAGAGGGATCCTGAGGTCACTGTAGCAACACGAAAGAGCTCCGAGGACCAAGAATCAACACGAGATGAGAGGTTAGTCCCTGGCTTCGACTCCAGAGGAATACCACCTTACCACAAGCACCTCAAGAGGAGGCTTCTCTCAGCTCTAGGTATGTGAGAGGGACCCTGAGTTTGCGGCCTCAAGTGGAATGGACACCGCGATGCCCTGACTGGAAATAAGGCCGGATATCCCTGCAGTGACTTGAATGCAGGCTCGTCTTGCATCTCCCAAGCGAAAGGATGTCTGAATCCCCTGTGGAGACCACAGAGAAACACCTAGTTCCCCACCTCATCGCGACCGGAGTCCTCACATCCTTTGAAAACTCCAGAGGTACGCCTAGATCAGTGCCTCCAAAGGAGACGATGCCTGACTACTCGTGAAACTTGATAGGAGTCCCAGGATTCTTGTGGCACGTGGAAAGGGACCCTTGGTCTCCCGCCTCAGCTGGAGAGGCGTTCCAATTGCCCTGCCAAGCCTCGAGGAGAATCCCGAGTTGTCCCTCGCAACTAGGCAGGAGTCCTGACGTGGCTGAACAAACACGTGGGTGGAAGGGCCATCCCCGTCGTAACTCGAGAATATACCCCAGGTTCCCGCCGCAACTCGAGAAAAACCATGAGACTTCCCCCTCGAATCGAGATGAGGCCCGATTCCCCTGTACTGCGTGCAGAGCAATTCCGTCTTGCACATCACACATGAAAGGAGCCTTGATTTCCTTGATGGCACTCCAGAGAAACCCCAAGAACACTGTTTCAAGGCTAGAGGGATCCTGAGGTCACTGTAGCAACACGAAAGAGCTCCGTGGACCAAAAATCAACTCGAGATGAGAGGTTAGTCCCTGGCTTCGACTCCAGAGGAATACCACCTTACCACAAGCACCTCAAGAGGAGGCTTCTCTCAGCTCTAGGTATGTGAGAGGAACCCTGAGTTTGCGGCCTCAAGTGGAATGGACACCGCGATGCCCTGACTCGAAATAAGGCCGGATATCCCTGCAGTGACTGGAATGCAGGCTCGTCTTGCATCTCCCAAGACGAAAGGGTGTCTGAATCCCCTGTGGAGACCACAGAGAAAGACCTAGTTCCCCACCTCATCGCGACAGGAGGCCTCAAATCCTTTGAAAACTCCAGAGGTATGCGGAGATCAGTGCCTCCAATGGAGACGAAGCCTGACTCCTCGTGAAACTTGATAGGAGACCCAGGATTCCTGTGGCACGTGGAAAGGGACAGTTCGTCTCCCGTCTCAGCTGGAGAGGCGTCCCAATTGCCCTGCCAAGCCTCGAGGAGAATCCCGAGTTGTCCCTCGCAACTAGGCAGGAGTCCTGACGTCGCTGAAGAAACACGTGGGTGGAAGGGCCATCCCCGTCGTAACTCGAGAATATACCCCAGGTTCCCACTGCAACTCGAGAAAAACCATGAGACTTCCCCCTCGATGCGAGATGAGGCCCGATTCCCCTGTACTGCGTGCAGAGCAATTCCGTCTTGCACATCACACATGAAAGGAGCCTTGATTTCCTTGATGGCACTCCAGAGAAACCCCAAGAACACTGTTTCAAGGCTAGAGGGATCCTGAGGTCACTGTAGCAACACGAAAGAACTCTGTGGACCAAAAATCAACTCGAAAAGAGAGGTTAGTCCCTGGATTCGTCTCCAGAGGAATACCACCTTACCACAAGCACCTCAAGAGGAGGCTTCTCTCAGATCTAGGTATGTGAGAGGGACCCTGAGTTTGCGCCCTCAAGTGCAATGGACACCGCGATGCGCTGACTCGAAATAAGGCCGGATATCCCTGCAGTGACTTCAAAGCAGGCTCGTCTTGCATCTCCCAGGACGAAAGGATGTCTGAATCCCCTGTGGAAAGCACAGAGAAAGACTTAGTTCCCCACCTCATCCCGACCGATAGCCTCACATCCTTTGAAAACTCCAGAGGTACGCGGAGATCAGTGCCTCCAAAGGAGACGATGCCTGACTTCTCGTGAAACTTGATAGGAGTCCCAGGATTCCTGTGGCACTTGGAAAGGGACACTTGGTCTCCCGCCTCAGCTGGAGAGGCGTCCCAATTGCCCTGCCAAGCCTCGAGGAGAATCCAGAGTTGTCCCTCGCAACTAGGCAGGAGTCCTGACGTCGCTGAAGAAACACGTGGGTGGAAGGGCCATCCCCGTCGTAACTCGAGAATATACCCCAGGTTCCCGCCGCAACTCGAGAAAAACCATGAGACTTCCCCCTCGCTGCGAGATGAGGCCCGATTCCCCTGCACTGCGTGCAGAGCAATTCCGTGTTGCACATCACACATGAAAGGAGCCTTGATTTCCTTGATGGCACTCCAGAGAAACCCCAAGAACACTGTTTCAAGGCTAGAGGGATCCTGAGGTCACTGTAGCAACACGAAAGAGCTCCGTGGGCCAAAAATCAACTCGAGATGAGAGGTTAGTCCCTGGCTTCGACTCCAGAGGAATACCACCTTACCACAAGCACCTCAAGAGGAGGCTTCTCTCAGCTCTAGGTATGTGAGAGGGACCCTGAGTTTGCGGCCTCAAGTGGAATGGACACCGCGATGCCCTGACGCGAAATAAGGCCGGATATCCCTGCAGTGACTTGAATGCAGGCTCGTCTTGCATCTCCCAAGATGAAAGGATGTCTGAATCCCCTGTGGAGACCACAGAGAAAGACCTAGTTCCCCACCTCATCGCGACCGGAGGCCTCACATCCTTTGAAAACTCCAGAGGTACGCGGAGATCAGTGCCTCCAAAGGAGACGATGCCTGACTCCTCGTGAAACTTGATAGGAGTCCCAGGATTCCTGTGGCACGTGGAAAGGGACCCTTGGTCTCCCGCCTCAGCTGGAGAGGCGTCCCAATTGCCTTGCCAAGCCTCGAGCAGAATCCCGAGTTGTGTCTCGCAACTAGGCAAGAGTCCTGACGTGGCTGAACAAACACGTGTGTGGAAGGGCCATCCCCGTCGTAACTCGAGAATATACCCCAGGTTCCCGCCGCAATTCGAGAAAAACCATGAGACTTCCCCCTCGCTGCGAGATGAGGCCCGATTCCCCTGCACTGCGTGCAGAGCAATTCTGTGTTGCACATCACACATGAAAGGAGCCTTGATTTCCTTGATGGCACCCCAGAGAAACCCCAAGAACACTGTTTCAAGGCTAGAGGGATCCTGAGGTCACTGTAGCAATACGAAAGAGCTCCGTGGACCAAAAATCAACTCGAGATGAGAGGTTAGTCCCTGGCTTCGACTCCAGAGGAATACCACCTTACCACAAGCACCTCAAGAGGAGGCTTCTCTCAGCTCTAGGTATGTGAGAGGGATCCTGAGATTGCGGCCTCAAGTGGAATGGACACCGCGATGCCCTGACTCGAAATAAGGCAGGATATCCCTGCAGTGACTGGAATGCAGGCTCGTCTTGCATCTCCCAAGACGAAAGGGTGTCTGAATCCCCTGTGGAGACCACAGAGAGAGACCTAGTTCCCCACCTCATCGCGACAGTAGGCCTCAAATCCTTTGAAAACTCTAGAGGTATGCGGAGATCAGTGCCTCCAAAGGAGACGATGCCTGACTGCTCGTGAAACTTGATAGGAGACCCAGGATTCCTGTGGCACGTGGAAAGGGACCCTTGGTCTCCCGTCTCAGCTGGAGAGGCGTCCCAATTGCCCGGCAAAGCCTCGAGGAGAATCAGGAGTTGTCCCTCGCAACTAGGCAGGAGTCCTGACATGGCTGAACACACACGTGTGTGGAAGGGCCATCCCCGTCGTAACTCGGGAATATACCCCAGGTTCCCGCCGCAACTCGAGAAAAACCATGAGACTTCCCCATCTCCGCAAAATGAGGCCCGATTCCCCTGCAATGCGTGCAGAGCAATTCCGTCTTGCACTTCACACATGAAAGGAGCCTTGATTTCCTTGATGGCACTCCAGAGAAACCCCAAGAACACTGTTTCAAGGCTAGAGGGATCCTGAGGTCACTGTAGCAACACGAAAGAGCTCCGCGGGCCAAAAATCAACTCGAGATGAGAGGTTAGTCCCTGGCTTCGACTCCAGAGGAATACCACCTTACCACAAGCACCTCAAGAGGAGGCTTCTCTCAGCTCTAGGTATGTGAGAGTGACCCTTAGTTTGCGGCCTCAAGTGGAATGGACACCGCGATGCCCTGACGCGAAATAAGGCTGGATATCCCTGCAGTGACTTGAATGCAGGCTCCTCTTGCATCTCCCAAGATGAAAGGATGTCTGAATCCCCTGTGGAGACCACAGAGAAAGACCTAGTTCCCCACCTCATCGCGACCGGAGGCCTCACATCCTTTGAAAACTCCAGAGGTACGCGGAGATCAGTGCCTCCAAAGGAGACGATGCCTGACTCCTCGTGAAACTTGATAGGAGTCCCAGGATTCCTGTGGCACGTGGAAAGGGACCCTTGGTCTCCCGCCTCAGCTGGAGAGGCGTCCCAATTGCCTTGCCAAGCCTCGAGGAGAATCCCGAGTTGTGTCTCGCAACTAGGCAAGAGTCCTGACGTGGCTGAACAAACACGTGTGTGGAAGGGCCATCCCCGTCGTAACTCGAGAATATACCCCAGGTTCCCGCCGCAATTCGAGAAAAACCATGAGACTTCCCCCTCGCCGCGAGATGAGGCCCGATTCCCCTGCACTGCGTGCAGAGCAATTCTGTGTTGCACATCACACATGAAAGGAGCCTTGATTTCCTTCATGGCACTCCAGAGAAACCCCAAGAACACTGTTTCAAGGCTAGAGGGATCCTGAGGTCACTGTAGCAACACGAAAGAACTCTGTGGACCAAAAATCAACTCGAAAAGAGAGGTTAGTCCCTGGCTTCGTCACCAGAGGAATACCACCTTACCAAAAGCTCCTCAAGAGGAGGCTTCTCTTAGCTCTAGGTATGTGAGAGGGACCCTGAGTTTGCGGCCTCAAGTGGAATGGACACCGCGATGCCCTGACTCGAAATAAGGCCGGATATCCCTGCAGTGACTACAACGCAGGCTCGTCTTGCATCTCCCAAGACGAAAGGATGTCTGAATCCCCTGTGGAAAGCACAGAGAAAGACTTAGTTCCCCACCTCATCGCGACCGATAGCCTCACATCCTTTGAAAACTCCAGAGGTACGCGGAGATCAGTGCCTCCAAAGGAGACGATGCCTGACTACTCGTGAAACTTGATAGGAGTCCCAGGATTCCTGTGGCACGTGGAAAGGGACACTTGGTCTCCCGTCTCAGCTGGAGAGGCGTCCCAATTGCCCTGCAAAGCCTCGAGGAGAATCCCGAGTTGTACCTCGCAACTAGGCAGGAGTCCTGACGTCGCTGAAGAAACACGTGGGTGGAAGGGCCATCCCCGTCGTAACTCGAGAATATACCCCAGGTTCCCTCCGCAACTCGAGAAAAACCATGAGACTTCCCCCTCGCCGCGAGATGAGGCCCGATTCCCCTGCACTGCATGCAGAGCAATTCCGTGTTGCACATCACACATAAAAGGAGCCTTGATTTCCTTGATGACACTCCAGAGAAACCCAAAGAACACTGTTTCAAGGCTAGAGGGATCCTGAGGTCACTGTAGCAACACGAAAGAGCTCCGTGGGCCAAAAATCAACTCGAGATGAGAGGTTAGTCCCTGGCTTCGACTCCAGAGGAATACCACCTAACCACAAGCACCTAAAGAGGAGGCTTCTCTCAGCTCTAGGTATGTGAGAGGGACCCTGAGTTTGCGGCCTCAAGTGGAATGGACACCGCGATGCCCTGACGCGAAATAAGGCTGGATATCCCTGCAGTGACTTGAATGCAGGCTCGTCTTGCATCTCCCAAGATGAAAGGATGTCTGAATCCCCTGTGGAGACCACAGAGAAAGACCTAGTTCCCCACCTCATCGCGACCGGAGGCCTCACATCCTTTGAAAACTCCAGAGGTACGCGGAGATCAGTGCCTCCAAAGGAGACGATGCCTGACTCCTCGTGAAACTTGATAGGAGACCCAGGATTCCTGTGGCACGTGGAAAGGGACACCTGGTCTCCCGTCTCAGCTGGAGAGGCGTCCCAATTGCCCTGCAAAGCCTCGAGGAGAATCCCGAGTTGTGTCTCGGAACTAGGCAGGAGTCCTGACATCGCTGAAGAAACACGTGGGTGGAAGGGCCATCCCCGTCTTAACTCGAGAATATACCCCAGGTTCCCGCCGCAACTCGAGAAAAACCATGAGACTTCCCCCTCGCCGCGAGATGAGGCCCGATTCCCATGCACTGCGTGCAGAGCAATTCCGTGTTGCACATCACACATGAAAGGAGCCTTGATTTCCTTGATGGCACTCCAGAGAAACCCCAAGAACACTGTTTCAAGGCTAGAGGGATCCTGAGGTCACTGTAGCAACACGAAAGAGCTCCGTGGACCAAGAATCAACACGAGATGAGAGGTTAGTCCCTGGCTTCGACTCCTGAGGAATACCACCTTACCACAAGCACCTCAAGAGGAGGCTTCTCTCAGCTCTAGGTATGTGAGAGGGATCCTGAGTTTGCGGCCTCAAGTGGAATGGACACCGCGATGCCCTGACTCGAAATAAGGCCGGATATCCCTGCAGTGACTTGAATGCAGGCTCGTCTTGCATCTCCCAAGAAGAAAGGATGTCTGAATTCCCTGTGGAGACCACAGAGAAACACCTAGTTCCCCACCTCATCGCGACCGGAGGCCTCACATCCTTTGAAAACTCCAGAGGTACGCGGAGATCAGTGCCTCCAAAGGAGACGATGCCTGACTCCTCGTGAAACTTGATAGGAGTCCCAGGATTCTTGTGGCACGTGGAAAGGGACCCTTGGTCTCCCGCCTCAGCTGGAGAGGCGTTCCAATTGCCCTGCCAAGCCTCGAGGAGAATCCCGAGTTGTCCCTCGCAACTAGGCAGGAGTCCTGACGTGGCTGAACAAACACGTGTGTGGAAGGGCCATCCCCGTCGTAACTCGAGAATATACCCCAGGTTCCCGCCGCAACTCGAGAAAAACCATGAGACTTCCCCCTCGCCGCGAGATGAGGCCCGATTCCCCTGCACTGCGTGCAGAGCAATTCCGTGTTGCACATCACACATGAAAGGAGCCTTGATTTCCTTGATGGCACTCCAGAGAAACCCCAAGAACACTGTTTCAAGGCTAGAGGGATCCTGAGGTCACTGTAGCAACACGAAAGAGCTCCGTGGACCAAGAATCAACACGAGATGAGAGGTTAGTCCCTGGCTTCGACTCCTGAGGAATACCACCTTACCACAAGCACCTCAAGAGGAGGCTTCTCTCAGCTCTAGGTATGTGAGAGGGATCCTGAGTTTGCGGCCTCAAGTGGAATGGACACCGCGATGCCCTGACTCGAAATAAGGCCGGATATCCCTGCAGTGACTTGAATGCAGGCTCGTCTTGCATCTCCCAAGAAGAAAGGATGTCTGAATCCCCTGTGGAGACCACAGAGAAACACCTAGTTCCCCACCTCATCGCGACCGCAGGCCTCACATCCTTTGAAAACTCCAGAGGTACGCGGAGATCAGTGCCTCCAAAGGAGACGATGCCTGACTCCTCGTGAAACTTGATAGGAGTCCCAGGATTCTTGTGGCACGTGGAAAGGGACCCTTGGTCTCCCGCCTCAGCTGGAGAGGCGTTCCAATTGCTCTGCCAAGCCTCGAGGAGAATCCCGAGTTGTCCCTCGCAACTAGGCAGGAGTCCTTACGTGGCTGAACAAACACGTGGGTGGAAGGGCCATCCCCGTCGTAACTCGAGAATATACCCCAGGTTCCCGCCGCAACTCGAGAAAAACCGTGAGACTTCCCCCTCGATGCGAGATGAGGCCCGATTCCCCTGTACTGCGAGCAGAGCAATTCCGTCTTGCACATCACACATGAAAGGAGCCTTGATTTCCTTGATGGCACTCCAGAGAAACCCCAAGAACACTGTTTCATGGATAGAGGGATCCTGAGGTCACTGTAGCAACACAAAAGAACTCTGTGGACCAAAAATCAACTCGAAAAGAGAGGTTAGTCCCTGAATTCGTCTCCAGAGGAATACCACCTTACCACAAGCACCTCAAGAGGAGGCTTCTCTCAGCTCTAGGTATGTGAGAGGGACCCTGAGTTTGCGGCCTCAAGTGGAATGGACACCGCGATGCCCTGACTCGAAATAAGGCCGGATATCCCTGCAGTGACTTCAATGCAGGCTCGTCTTGCATCTCCCAGGACGAAAGGATGTCTGAATCCCCTGTGGAAAGCACAGAGAAAGACTTAGTTCCCCACCTCATCGCGACCGATAGCCTCACATCCTTTGAAAACTCCAGAGGTACGCGGAGATCAGTGCCTCCAAAGGAGACGACGCCTGACTCCTCGTGAAACTTGATAGGAGTCCCAGGATTCCTGTGGCACTTGGAAAGGGACACTTGGTCTCCCGCCTCAGCTGGAGAGGCGTCCCAATTGCCCTGCCAAGCCTCGAGGAGAATCCAGAGTTGTCCCTCGCAAGTAGGCAGGAGTCCTGACGTCGCTGAAGAAACACGTGGGTGGAAGGGCCATCCCCGTCGTAACTCGAGAATATACCCCAGGTTCCAGCCGCAACTCGAGAAAAACCATGAGACTTCCCCCTCGCCGCGAGATGAGGCCCGATTCCCCTGCACTGCGTGCAGAGCAATTCCGTGTTGCACATCACACATGAAAGGAGCCTTGATTTCCTTGATGGCACTCCAGAGAAACCCCAAGAACACTGTTTCAAGGCTAGAGGGATCCTGAGGTCACTGTAGCAACACGAAAGAGCTCCGTGGACAAAGAATCAACACGAGATGAGAGGTTAGTCCCTGGCTTCGACTCCTGAGGAATACCACCTTACCACAAGCACCTCAAGAGGAGGCTTCTCTCAGCTCTAGGTATGTGAGAGGGATCCTGAGTTTGCGGCCTCAAGTGGAATGGACACCGCGATGCCCTGACTCGAAATAAGGCCAGATATCCCTGCAGTGACTTGAATGCAGGCTCGTCTTGCATCTCCCAAGAAGAAAGGATGTCTGAATCCCCTGTGGAGACCACAGAGAAACACCTAGTTCCCCAACTCATCGCGACCGCAGGCCTCACATCCTTTGAAAACTCCAGAGGTACGCGGAGATCAGTGCCTCCAAAGGAGACGATGCCTGACTCCTCGTGAAACTTGATAGGAGTCCCAGGATTCTTGTGGCACGTGGAAAGGGACCCTTGGTCTCCCGCCTCAGCTGGAGAGGCGTTCCAATTGCCCTGCCAAGCCTCGAGGAGAATCCCGAGTTGTCCCTCGCAACTACGCAGGAGTCCTGACGTGGCTGAACAAACACGTGGGTGGAAGGGCCATCCCCGTCGTAACTCGAGAATATACCCCAGGTTCCCGCCGCAACTCGAGAAAAACCGTGAGACTTCCCCCTCGATGCGAGATGAGGCCCGATTCACCTGTACTGCGAGCAGAGCAATTCCGTCTTGCACATCACACATGAAAGGAGCCTTGATTTCCTTGATGGCACTCCAGAGAAACCCCAAGAACACTGTTTCAAGGATAGAGGGATCCTGAGGTCACTGTAGCAACACAAAAGAACTCTGTGGACCAAAAATCAACTCGAAAAGAGAGGTTAGTCCCTGAATTCGTCTCCAGAGGAATACCACCTTACCACAAGCACCTCAAGAGGAGGCTTCTCTCAGCTCTAGGTATGTGAGAGGGACCCTGAGTTTGCGGCCTCAAGTGGAATGGACACCGCGATGCCCTGACTCGAAATAAGGCCGGATATCCCTGCAGTGACTTCAATGCAGGCTCGTCTTGCATCTCCCAGGACGAAAGGATGTCTGAATCCCCTGTGGAAAGCACAGAGAAAGACTTAGTTCCCCACCTCATCGCGACCGATAGCCTCACATCCTTTGAAAACTCCAGAGGTACGCGGAGATCAGTGCCTCCAAAGGAGACGACGCCTGACTCCTCGTGAAACTTGATAGGAGTCCCAGGATTCCTGTGGCACTTGGAAAGGGACACTTGGTCTCCCGCCTCAGCTGGAGAGGCGTCCCAATTGCCCTGCCAAGCCTCGAGGAGAATCCAGAGTTGTCCCTCGCAACTAGGCAGGAGTCCTGACGTCGCTGAAGAAACACGTGGGTGGAAGGGCCATCCCCGTCGTAACTCGAGAATATACCCCAGGTTCCAGCCGAAACTCGAGAAAAACCATGAGACTTCCCCCTCGCCGCGAGATGAGGCCCGATTCCCCTGCACTGCGTGCAGAGCAATTCCGTGTTGCACATCACACATGAAAGGAGCCTTGATTTCCTTGATGGCACTCCAGAGAAACCCCAAGAACACTGTTTCAAGGCTAGAGGGATCCTGAGGTCACTGTAGCAACACGAAAGAGCTCCGTGGGCCAAAAATCAACTCGAGATGAGAGGTTAGTCCCTGGCTTCGTCTCCAGAGGAATACCCCCTTACCACAAGCACCTCAAGAGGAGGCTTCTCTCAGCTCTAGGTATGTGAGAGGGACCCTGAGTTTGCGGCCTCAAGTGGAATGGACACCGCGATGCCCTGAGGCGAAATAAGGCTGGATATCCCTGCAGTGACTTGAATGCAGGCTCGTCTTCCATCTCCCAAGATGAAAGGATGTCTGAATCCCCTGTGGAGACCACAGAGAAAGACCTAGTTCCCCACCTCATCGCGACCGGAGGCCTCACATCCTTTGAAAACTCCAGAGGTACGCGGAGATCAGTGCCTCCAAAGGAGACGATGCCTGACTCCTCGTGAAACTTGATAGGAGTCCCAGGATTCCTGTGGCACGTGGAAAGGGACCCTTGGTCTCCCGCCTCAGCTGGAGAGGCGTCCCAATTGCCTTGCCAAGCCTCGAGGAGAATCCCGAGTTGTGTCTCGCAACTAGGCAGGAGTCCTGACGTGGCTGAACAAACACGTGTGTGGAAGGGCCATCCCCGTCGTAACTCGAGAATATACCCCAGGTTCCCGCCGCAACTCGAGAAAAACCATGAGACTTCCCCCTCGCCGCGAGATGAGGCCCGATTCCCCTGCACTGCGTGCAGAGCAATTCCGTGTTGCACATCACACATGAAAGGAGCCTTGATTTCCTTGATGGCACTCCAGAGAAACCCCAAGAACACTGTATCAAGGCTAGAGGGATCCTGAGGTCACTGTAGCAACACGAAAGAGCTCCGTGGACCAAGAATCAACACGAGATGAGAGGTTAGTCCCTGGCTTCGACTCCTGAGGAATACCACCTTACCACAAGCACCTCAAGAGGAGGCTTCTCTCAGCTCTAGGTATGTGAGAGGGATCCTGAGTTTGCGGCCTCAAGTGGAATGGACACCGCGATGCCCTGACTCGAAATAAGGCCAGATATCCCTGCAGTGACTTGAATGCAGGCTCGTCTTGCATCTCCCAAGAAGAAAGGATGTCTGAATCCCCTGTGGAGACCACAGAGAAACACCTAGTTCCCCACCTCATCGCGACCGCAGGCCTCACATCCTTTGAAAACTCCAGAGGTACGCGGAGATCAGTGCCTCCAAAGGAGACGATGCCTGACTCCTCGTGAAACTTGATAGGAGTCCCAGGATTCTTGTGGCACGTGGAAAGGGACCCTTGGTCTCCCGCCTCAGCTGGAGAGGCGTTCCAATTACCCTGCCAAGCCTCGAGGAGAATCCCGAGTTGTCCCTCGCAACTAGGCAGGAGTCCTGACGTGGCTGAACAAACACGTGGGTGGAAGGGCCATCCCCGTCGTAACTCGAGAATATACCCCAGGTTCCCGCCGCAACTCGAGAAAAACCGTGAGACTTCCCCCTCGATGCGAGATGAGGCCCGATTCACCTGTACTGCGAGCAGAGCAATTCCGTCTTGCACATCACACATGAAAGGAGCCTTGATTTCCTTGATGGCACTCCAGAGAAACCCCAAGAACACTGTTTCAAGGATAGAGGGATCTTGAGGTCACTGTAGCAACACAAAAGAACTCTGTGGACCAAAAATCAACTCGAAAAGAGAGGTTAGTCCCTGAATTCGTCTCCAGAGGAATACCACCTTACCACAAGCACCTCAAGAGGAGGCTTCTCTCAGCTCTAGGTATGTGAGAGGGACCCTGAGTTTGCGGCCTCAAGTGGAATGGACACCGCGATGCCCTGACTCGAAATAAGGCCGGATATCCCTGCAGTGACTTCAATGCAGGCTCGTCTTGCATCTCCCAGGACGAAAGGATGTCTGAATCCCCTGTGGAAAGCACAGAGAAAGACTTAGTTCCCCACCTCATCGCGACCGATAGCCTCACATCCTTTGAAAACTCCAGAGGTACGCGGAGATCAGTGCCTCCAAAGGAGACGACGCCTGACTCCTCGTGAAACTTGATAGGAGTCCCAGGATTCCTGTGGCACTTGGAAAGGGACACTTGGTCTCCCGCCTCAGCTGGAGAGGCGTCCCAATTGCCCTGCCAAGCCTCGAGGAGAATCCAGAGTTGTCCCTCGCAACTAGGCAGGAGTCCTGACGTCGCTGAAGAAACACGTGGGTGGAAGGGCCATCCCCGTCGTAACTCGAGAATATACCCCAGGTTCCAGCCGCAACTCGAGAAAAACCATGAGACTTCCCCCTCGCAGCGAGATGAGGCCCGATTCCCCTGCACTGCGTGCAGAGCAATTCCGTGTTGCACATCACACATGAAAGGAGCCTTGATTTCCTTGATGGCACTCCAGAGAAACCCCAAGAACACTGTTTCAAGGCTAGAGGGATCCTGAGGTCACTGTAGCAACACGAAAGAGCTCCGTGGGCCAAAAATCAACTCGAGATGAGAGGTTAGTCCCTGGCTTCGACTCCAGAGGAATACCACCTTACCACAAGCACCTCAAGAGGAGGCTTCTCTCAGCTCTAGGTATGTGAGAGGGACCCTGAGTTTGCGGCCTCAAGTGGAATGGACACCGCGATGCCCTGATGCGAAATAAGGCTGGATATCCCTGCAGTGACTTGAATGCAGGCTCGTCTTCCATCTCCCAAGATGAAAGGATGTCTGAATCCCCTGTGGAGACCACAGAGAAAGACCTAGTTCCCCACCTCATCGCGACCGGAGGCCTCACATCCTTTGAAAACTCCAGAGGTACGCGGAGATCAGTGCCTCCAAAGGAGACGATGCCTGACTCCTCGTGAAACTTGATAGGAGTCCCAGGATTCCTGTGGCACGTGGAAAGGGACCCTTGGTCTCCCGCCTCAGCTGGAGAGGCGTCCCAATTGCCTTGCCAAGCCTCGAGGAGAATCCCGAGTTGTGTCTCGCAACTAGGCAGGAGTCCTGACGTGGCTGAACAAACACGTGTGTGGAAGGGCCATCCCCGTCGTAACTCGAGAATATACCCCAGGTTCCCACCGCAACTCGAGAAAAACCATGAGACTTCCCCCTCGCCGCGAGATGAGGCCCGATTCCCCTGCACTGCGTGCAGAGCAATTCCGTGTTGCACATCACACATGAAAGGAGCCTTGATTTCCTTGATGGCACTCCAGAGAAACCCCAAGAACACTGTATCAAGGCTAGAGGGATCCTGAGGTCACTGTAGCAACACGAAAGAGCTCCGTGGACCAAGAATCAACACGAGATGAGAGGTTAGTCCCTGGCTTCGACTCCTGAGGAATACCACCTTACCACAAGCACCTCAAGAGGAGGCTTCTCTCAGCTCTAGGTATGTGAGAGGGATCCTGAGTTTGCGGCCTCAAATGGAATGGACACCGCGATGCCCTGACTCGAAATAAGGCCGGATATCCCTGCAGTGACTTGAATGCAGGCTCGTCTTGCATCTCCCAAGAAGAAAGGATGTCTGAATCCCCTGTGGAGACCACAGAGAAACACCTAGTTCCCCACCTCATCGCGACCGCAGGCCTCATATCCTTTGAAAACTCCAGAGGTATGCGGAGATCAGTGCCTCCAAAGGAGACGATGCCTGACTCCTCGTGAAACTTGATAGGAGTCCCAGGATTCTTGTGGCACGTGGAAAGGGACCCTTGGTCTCCCGCCTCAGCTGGAGAAGCGTTCCAATTGCCCTGCCAAGCCTCGAGGAGAATCCCGAGTTGTCCCTCGCAACTAGGCAGGAGTCCTGACATGGCTGAACAAACAGGTGGGTGGAAGGGCCATCCCCGTCGTAACTCGAGAATATACCCCAGGTTCCCGCCGCAACTCGAGAAAAACCATGAGACTTCCCCCTCGATGCGAGATGAGGCCCGATTCCCCTGTACTGCGTGCAGAGCAATTCCGTCTTGCACATCACACATGAAAGGAGCCTTGATTTCCTAGATGGCACTCCAGAGAAACCCCAAGAACACTGTTTCAAGGATAGAGGGATCCTGAGGTCACTGTAGCACCACAAAAGAACTCTGTGGACCAGAAATCAACTCGAAAAGAGAGGTTAGTCCCTGAATTCGTCCCCAGAGGAATACGACCTTACCACAAGCACCTCAAGAGGAGGCTTCTCTCAGCTCTAGGTATGTGAGAGGGACCCTGAGTTTGCGGCCTCAAGTGGAATGGACACCGCGATGCCCTGACTCGAAATAAGGCCGGATATCCCTGCAGTGACTTGAATGCAGGCTCGTCTTGCATCTCCCAAGATGAAAGGATGTCTGAATCCCCTGTGGAGACCACAGAGAAAGACCTAGTTCCCCACCTCATCGCGACCGGAGGCCTCACATCCTTTGAAAACTCCAGAGGTACGCGGAGATCAGTGCCTCCAAAGGAGCGGATGCCTGACTCCTCGTGAAACTTGATAGGAGTCCCAGGATTCCTGTGGCACGTGGAAAGGGACACTTGGTCTCCCGCCTCAGCTGGAGAGGCGTCCCAATTGCCTTGCCAAGCCTCGAGGAGAATCCCGAGTTGTGTCTCGCAACTAGGCAAGAGTCCTGACGTGGCTGAACAAACACGTGTGTGGAAGGGCCATCCCCGTCGTAACTCGAGAATATACCCCAGGTTCCCGCCGCAACTCGAGAAAAACCATGAGACTTCCCCCTCGCCGCGAGATGAGGCCCGATTCCCCTGCACTGCGTGCAGAGGAATTCTGTGTTGCACATCACACATGAAAGGAGCCTTGATTTCCTTCATGGCACTCCAGAGAAACCCCAAGAACACTGTTTCAAGGCTAGAGGGATCCTGAGGTCACTGTAGCAACACGAAAGAGCTCCGTGGACCAAAAATCAACTCGAGATGAGAGGTTAGTCCCTGGCTTCGACTCCAGAGGAATACCACCTTACCACAAGCACCTCAAGCGGAGGCTTCTCTCAGCTCTAGGTATGTGAGAGGGACCCTGAGTTTGCGGCCTCAAGTGGAATGGACACCGCGATGCCCTGACTCGAAATAAGGCCGTATATCCCTGCAGTGACTGGAATGCAGGCTCGTCTTGCATCTCCCAAGACGAAAGGGTGTCTGAATCCCCTGTGGAGACCACAGAGAGAGACCTAGTTCCCCACCACATCGCGACAGGCGGCCTCAAATCCTTTGAAAACTCCAGAGGTATGCGGAGATCAGTTCCTCCAAAGGAGACGATGCCTGACTCCTCGTGAAACTTGATAGGAGACCCAGGATTCCTGTGGCACGTGGAAAGGGACACTTGGTCTCCCGTCTCAGCTGGAGAGGCGTCCCAATTGCCCTGCAAAACCTCGAGGAGAATCCCGAGTTGTCCCTCGCAACTAGGCAGGAGTCCTGACATGGCTGAACACACACGTGTGTGGAAGGGCCATCCCCGTCGTAACTCGAGAATATACCCCAGGTTCCCGCCGCAACTCGAGAAAAACCATGAGACTTCCCCCTCGACGCGAGATGAGTCCCGATTCCCCTGCACTGCGTGCAGAGCAATTCCGTGTTGCACATCACACATGAAAGGAGCCTTGATTTCCTTGATGGCACTCCAGAGAAACCCCAAGAACACTGTTTCCAGGCTAGAGGGATCCTGAGGTCACTGTAGCAACACGATAGAGCTCCGTGGACCAAGAATCAACACGAGATGAGAGGTTAGTCCCTGGCTTCGACTCCTGAGGAATACCACCTTACCACAAGCACCTCAAGAGGAGGCTTCTCTCAGCTCTAGGTATGTGAGAGGGATCCTGAGTTTGCGGCCTCAAGTGGAATGGACACCGCGATGCCCTGACTCGAAATAAGGCCGGATATCCCTGCAGTGACTTGAATGCAGGCTCGTCTTGCATCTCCCAAAAAGAAAGGATGTCTTAATCCCCTGTGGAGACCACAGAGAAACACCTAATTCCCCACCTCATCGCGACCGCAGGCCTCACATCCTTTGAAAACTCCAGAGGTATGCGGAGATCAGTGCCTACAAAGGAGACGATGCCTGACTCCTCGTGAAACTTGATAGGAGTCCCAGGATTCTTGTGGCACGTGGAAAGGGACCCTTGGTCTCCCGCCTCAGCTGGAGAGGGTTTCCAATTGCCCTGCCAAGCCTCGAGGAGAATCCCGAGTTGTCCCTCGCAACTAGGCAGGAGTCCTGACGTGGCTGAACAAACACGTGTGTGGAAGGGCCATCCCCGTCGTAACTCGAGAATATACCCCAGGTTCCCGCCGCAACTCGAAAAAAACCATGAGACTTCCCCCTCACCGCGAGATCAGGCCCAATTCCCCTGTACTGCGTGCAGAGCAATTCCGTCTTGCACATCACACATGAAAGGAGCCTTGATTTCCTTGATGGCACTCCAGAGAAACCCCAAGAACACTGTTTCAAGGCTAGAGGGATCCTGAGGTCACTGTAGCAACACGAAAGAGCTCCGTGGACCAAAAATCAACTCGAGATGAGAGGTTAGTCCCTGGCTTCGACTCCTGAGGAATACCACCTTACCACAAGCACCTCAAGAGGAGGCTTCTCTCAGCTCTAGCTATGTGAGAGGGATCCTGAGTTTGCGGCCTCAAGTGGAATGGACACCGCGATGCCCTGACTCGAAATAAGGCCAGATATCCCTGCAGTGACTTGAATGCAGGCTCGTCGTGCATCTCCCAAGAAGAAAGGATGTCTGAATCCCCTGTGGAGACCACAGAGAAACACCTAGTTCCCCACCTCATCGCGACCGCAGGCCTCACATCCTCTGAAAACTCCAGAGGTACGCGGAGATCAGTGCCTCCAAAGGAGACGATGCCTGACTCCTCGTGAAACTTGATAGGAGTCCCAGGATTCTTGTGGCACGTGGAAAGGGACCCTTGGTCTCCCGCCTCAGCTGGAGAGGCGTTCCAATTGCCCTGCCAAGCCTCGAGGAGAATCCCGAGTTGTCCCTCGCAACTAGGCAGGAGTCCTGACGTGGCTGAACAAACACGTGGGTGGAAGGGCCATCCCCGTCGTAACTCGAGAATATACCCCAGGTTCCCGCCGCAACTCGAGAAAAACCATGAGACTTCCCCCTCGATGCGAGATGAGGCCCGATTCCCCTGTACTGCGTGCAGAGCAATTCCGTGTTGCACATCACACATGAAAGGAGCCTTGATTTCCTTGATGGCACTCCAGAGAAACCCCAAGAACACTGTATCAAGGCTAGAGGGATCCTGAGGTCACTGTAGCAACACGAAAGAGCTCCGTGGACCAAGAATCAACACGAAATGAGAGGTTAGTCCCTGGCTTCGACTCCTGAGGAATACCACCTTACCACAAGCACCTCAAGAGGAGGCTTCTCTCAGCTCTAGGTATGTGAGAGGGACCCTGAGTTTGCGGCCTCAAGTGGAATGGACACCGCGATGCCCTGACTCGAAATAAGGCCGGATATCCCTGCAGTGACTTCAATGCAGGCTCGTCTTGCATCTCCCAGGACGAAAGGATGTCTGAATCCCCTGTGGAAAGCACAGAGAAAGACTTAGTTCCCCACCTCATCGCGACCGATAGCCTCACATCCTTTGAAAACTCCAGAGGTACGCGGAGATCAGTGCCTCCAAAGGAGACGACGCCTGACTCCTCGTGAAACTTGATAGGAGTCCCAGGATTCCTGTGGCACTTGGAAAGGGACACTTGGTCTCCCGCCTCAGCTGGAGAGGCGTCCCAATTGCCCTGCCAAGCCTCGAGGAGAATCCAGAGTTGTCCCTCGCAACTAGGCAGGAGTCCTGACGTCGCTGAAGAAACACGTGGGTGGAAGGGCCATCCCCGTCGTAACTCGAGAATATACCCCAGGTTCCAGCCGCAACTCGAGAAAAACCATGAGACTTCCCCCTCGCCGCGAGATGAGGCCCGATTCCCCTGCACTGCGTGCAGAGCAATTCCGTGTTGCACATCACACATGAAAGGAGCCTTGATTTCCTTGATGGCACTCCAGAGAAACCCCAAGAACACTGTTTCAAGGCTAGAGGGATCCTGAGGTCACTGTAGCAACACGAAAGAGCTCCGTGGGCCAAAAATCAACTCGAGATGAGAGGTTAGTCCCTGGCTTCGACTCCAGAGGAATACCCCCTTACCACAAGCACCTCAAGAGGAGGCTTCTCTCAGCTCTAGGTATGTGAGAGGGACCCTGAGTTTGCGGCCTCAAGTGGAATGGACACCGCGATGCCCTGATGCGAAATAAGGCTGGATATCCCTGCAGTGACTTGAATGCAGGCTCGTCTTCCATCTCCCAATATGAAAGGATGTCTGAATCCCCTGTGGAGACCACAGAGAAAGACCTAGTTCCCCACCTCATCGCGACCGGAGGCCTCACATCCTTTCAAAACTCCAGAGGTACGCGGAGATCAGTGCCTCCAAAGGAGACGATGCCTGACTCCTCGTGAAACTTGATAGGAGTCCCAGGATTCCTGTGGCACGTGGAAAGGGACCCTTGGTCTCCCGCCTCAGCTGGAGAGGCGTCCCAATTGCCTTGCCAAGCCTCGAGGAGAATCCCGAGTTGTGTCTCGCAACTAGGCAGGAGTCCTGACGTGGCTGAACAAACACGTGTGTGGAAGGGCCATCCCCGTCGTAACTCGAGAATATACCCCAGGTTCCCACCGCAACTCGAGAAAAACCATGAGACTTCCCCCTCGCCGCGAGATGAGGCCCGATTCCCCTGCACTGCGTGCAGAGCAATTCCGTGTTGCACATCACACATGAAAGGAGCCTTGATTTCCTTGATGGCACTCCAGAGAAACCCCAAGAACACTGTATCAAGGCTAGAGGGATCCTGAGGTCACTGTAGCAACACAAAAGAGCTCCGTGGACCAAGAATCAACACGAGATGAGAGGTTAGTCCCTGGCTTCGACTCCTGAGGAATACCACCTTACCACAAGCACCTCAAGAGGAGGTTTCTCTCAGCTCTAGGTATGTGAGAGGGATCCTGAGTTTGCGGCCTCAAGTGGAATGGACACCGCGATGCCCTGACGCGAAATAAGGCCAGATATCCCTGCAGTGACTTGAATGCAGGCTCGTCTTGCATCTCCCAAGAAGAAAGGATGTCTGAATCCCCTGTGGAGACCACAGAGAAACACCTAGTTCCCCACCTCATCGCGACCGCAGGCCTCATATCCTTTGAAAACTCCAGAGGTACGCGGAGATCAGTGCCTCCAAAGGAGACGATGCCTGACTCCTCGTGAAACTTGATAGGAGTCCCAGGATTCTTGTGGCACGTGGAAAGGGACCCTTGGTCTCCCGCCTCAGCTGGAGAGGCGTTCCAATTGCCCTGCCAAGCCTCGAGGAGAATCCCGAGTTGTCCCTCGCAACTAGGCAGGAGTCCTGACATGGCTGAACAAACAGGTGGGTGGAAGGGCCATCCCCGTCGTAACTCGAGAATATACCCCAGGTTCCCGCCGCAACTCGAGAAAAACCATGAGACTTCCCCCTCGATGCGAGATGAGGCCCGATTCCCCTGTACTGCGTGCAGAGCAATTCCGTCTTGCACATCACACATGAAAGGAGCCTTGATTTCCTAGATGGCACTCCAGAGAAACCCCAAGAACACTGTTTCAAGGATAGAGGGATCCTGAGGTCACTGTAGCACCACAAAAGAACTCTGTGGACCAGAAATCAACTCGAAAAGAGAGGTTAGTCCCTGAATTCGTCCCCAGAGGAATACGACCTTACCACAAGCACCTCAAGAGGAGGCTTCTCTCAGCTCTAGGTATGTGAGAGGGACCCTGAGTTTGCGGCCTCAAGTGGAATGGACACCGCGATGCCCTGACTCGAAATAAGGCCGGATATCCCTGCAGTGACTTGAATGCAGGCTCGTCTTGCATCTCCCAAGATGAAAGGATGTCTGAATCCCCTGTGGAGACCACAGAGAAAGACCTAGTTCCCCACCTCATCGCGACCGGAGTCCTCACATCCTTTGAAAACTCCAGAGGTACGCGGAGATCAGTGCCTCCAAAGGAGCCGATGCCTGACTCCTCGTGAAACTTGATAGGAGTCCCAGGATTCCTGTGGCACGTGGAAAGGGACACTTGGTCTCCCGCCTCAGCTGGAGAGGCGTCCCAATTGCCTTGCCAAGCCTCGAGGAGAATCCCGAGTTGTGTCTCGCAACTAGGCAAGAGTCCTGACGTGGCTGAACAAACACGTGTGTGGAAGGGCCATCCCCGTCGTAACTCGAGAATATACCCCAGGTTCCCGCCGCAACTCGAGAAAAACCATGAGACTTCCCCCTCGCCGCGAGATGAGGCCCGATTCCCCTGCACTGCGTGCAGAGGAATTCTGTGTTGCACATCACACATGAAAGGAGCCTTGATTTCCTTCATGGCACTCCAGAGAAACCCCAAGAACACTGTTTCAAGGCTAGAGGGATCCTGAGGTCACTGTAGCAACACGAAAGAGCTCCGTGGACCAAAAATCAACTCGAGATGAGAGGTTAGTCCCTGGCTTCGACTCCAGAGGAATACCACCTTACCACAAGCACCTCAAGCGGAGGCTTCTCTCAGCTCTAGGTATGTGAGAGGGACCCTGAGTTTGCGGCCTCAAGTGGAATGGACACCGCGATGCCCTGACTCGAAATAAGGCCGTATATCCCTGCAGTGACTGGAATGCAGGCTCGTCTTGCATCTCCCAAGACGAAAGGGTGTCTGAATCCCCTGTGGAGACCACAGAGAGAGACCTAGTTCCCCACCACATCGCGACAGGCGGCCTCAAATCCTTTGAAAACTCCAGAGGTATGCGGAGATCAGTTCCTCCAAAGGAGACGATGCCTGACTCCTCGTGAAACTTGATAGGAGACCCAGGATTCCTGTGGCACGTGGAAAGGGACACTTGGTCTCCCGTCTCAGCTGGAGAGGCGTCCCAATTGCCCTGCAAAACCTCGAGGAGAATCCCGAGTTGTCCCTCGCAACTAGGCAGGAGTCCTGACATGGCTGAACACACACGTGTGTGGAAGGGCCATCCCCGTCGTAACTCGAGAATATACCCCAGGTTCCCGCCGCAACTCGAGAAAAACCATGAGACTTCCCCCTCGACGCGAGATGAGGCCCGATTCCCCTGCACTGCGTGCAGAGCAATTCCGTGTTGCACATCACACATGAAAGGAGCCTTGATTTCCTTGATGGCAGTTCAGAGAAACCCCAAGAACACTGTTTCCAGGCTAGAGGGATCCTGAGGTCACTGTAGCAACACGATAGAGCTCCGTGCACCAAGAATCAACACGAGATGAGAGGTTAGTCCCTGGCTTCGACTCCTGAGGAATACCACCTTACCACAAGCACCTCAAGAGGAGGCTTCTCTCAGCTCTAGGTATGTGAGAGGGATCCTGAGTTTGCGGCCTCAAGTGGAATGGACACCGCGATGCCCTGACTCGAAATAAGGCCGGATATCCCTGCAGTGACTTGAATGCAGGCTCGTCTTGCATCTCCCAAAAAGAAAGGATGTCTGAATCCCCTGTGGAGACCACAGAGAAACACCTAATTCCCCACCTCATCGCGACCGCAGGCCTCACATCCTTTGAAAACTCCAGAGGTATGCGGAGATCAGTGCCTACAAAGGAGACGATGCCTGACTCCTCGTGAAACTTGATAGGAGTCCCAGGATTCTTGTGGCACGTGGAAAGGGACCCTTGGTCTCCCGCCTCAGCTGGAGAGGGTTTCCAATTGCCCTGCCAAGCCTCGAGGAGAATCCCGAGTTGTCCCTCGCAACTAGGCAGGAGTCCTGACGTGGCTGAACAAACACGTGTGTGGAAGGGCCATCCCCGTCGTAACTCGAGAATATACCCCAGGTTCCCGCCGCAACTCGAAAAAAACCATGAGACTTCCCCCTCACCGCGAGATCAGGCCCAATTCCCCTGTACTGCGTGCAGAGCAATTCCGTCTTGCACATCACACATGAAAGGAGCCTTGATTTCCTTGATGGCACTCCAGAGAAACCCCAAGAACACTGTTTCAAGGATAGAGGGATCCTGAGGTCACTGTAGCAACACGAAAGAACTCTGTGGACCAAAAATCAACTCGAAAAGAGAGGTTAGTCCCTGGATTCGTCTCCAGAGGAATACCACCTTACCACAAGCACCTCAAGAGGAGGCTTCTCTCAGCTCTAGGTATGTGAGAGGGACCCTGAGTTTGCGGCCTCAAGTGGAATGGACACCGCGATGCCCTGATGCGAAATAAGGCTGGATATCCCTGCAGTGACTTGAATGCAGGCTCGTCTTGCATCTCCCAAGATGAAAGGATGTCTGAATCCCCTGTGGAGACCACAGAGAAAGACCTAGTTCCCCACCTCATCGCGACCGGAGGCCTCACATCCTTTGAAAACTCCAGAGGTACGCGGAGATCAGTGCCTCCAAAGGAGACGATGCCTGACTCCTCATGAAACTTGATAGGAGTCCCAGGATTCCTGTGGCACGTGGAAAGGGACACTTGGTCTCCCGCCTCAGCTGGAGAGGCGTCCCAATTGCCTTGCCAAGCCTCGAGGAGAATCCCGAGTTGTCCCTCGCAACTAGGCAGGAGTCCTGACGTGGCTGAACAAACACGTGTGTGGAAGGGCCATCCCCGTCGTAACTTGAGAATATACCCCAGGTTCCCGCCGCAACTCGAGAAAAACCATGAGACTTCCCCCTCGCCGCGAGATGAGGCCCGATTCCCCTGCACTGCGTGCAGAGCAATTCCGTGTTGCACATCACACATGAAAGGAGCCTTGATTTCCTTGATGGCACTCCAGAGAAACCCCAAGAACACTGTTTCAAGGCTAGAGGGATCCTAAGGTCACTGTAGCAACACGAAAGAGCTCCGTGGACCAAGAATCAACACGAGATGAGAGGTTAGTCCCTGGCTTCGACTCCTGAGGAATACCACCTTACCACAAGCACCTCAAGAGGAGGCTTCTCTCAGCTCTAGGTATGTGAGAGGGATCCTGAGTTTGCGGCCTCAAGTGGAATGGACACCGCGATGCCCTGACTCGAAATAAGGCCAGATATCCCTGCAGTGACTGGAATGCAGGCTCGTCGTGCATCTCCCAAGAAGAAAGGATGTCTGAATCCCCTGTGGAGACCACAGAGAAACACCTAGTTCCCCACCTCATCGCGACCGCAGGCCTCACATCCTTTGAAAACTCCAGAGGTACGCGGAGATCAGTGCCTCCAAAGGAGACGATGCCTGACTCCTCGTGAAACTTGATAGGAGTCCCAGGATTCTTGTGGCACGTGGAAAGGGACTCTTGGTCTCCCGCCTCAGCTGGAGAGGCGTTCCAATTGCCCTGCCAAGCCTCGAGGAGAATCCCGAGTTGTCCCTCGCAACTAGGCAGGAGTCCTGACGTGGCTGAACAAACACGTGGGTGGAAGGGCCATCCCCGTCGTAACTCGAGAATATACCCCAGGTTCCCGCCGCAACTCGAGAAAAACCATGAGACTTCCCCCTCGATGCGAGATGAGGCCCGATTCCCCTTTCTTGCGTGCAGAGCAATTCCGTCTTGCACATCACACATGAAAGGAGCCTTGATTTCCTAGATGGCACTCCAGAGAAACCCCAAGAACACTGTTTCAAGGCTAGAGGGATCCTGAGGTCACTGTAGCAACACGAAAGAGCTCCGTGGGCCAAAAATCAATTCGAGATGAGAGGTTAGTCCCCGGCTTCGACTCCAGAGGAATACCCCCTTACCACAAGCACCTCAAGAGGAGGCTTCTCTCAGCTCTAGGTATGTGAGAGGGACCCTGAGTTTGCGGCCTCAAGTGGAATGGACACCGCGATGCCCTGATGCGAAATAAGGCTGGATATCCCTGCAGTGACTTGAATGCAGGCTCGTCTTCCATCTCCCAAGATGAAAGGATGTCTGAATCCCCTGTGGAGACCACAGAGAAAGACCTAGTTCCCCACCTCATCGCGACCGGAGGCCTCACATCCTTTGAAAACTCCAGAGGTACGCGGAGATCAGTGCCTCCAAAGGAGACGATGCCTGACTCCTCGTGAAACTTGATAGGAGTCCCAGGATTCCTGTGGCACGTGGAAAGGGACCCTTGGTCTCCCGCCTCAGCTGGAGAGGCGTCCCAATTGCCTTGCCAAGCCTCGAGGAGAATCCCGAGTTGTGTCTCGCAACTAGGCAGGAGTCCTGACGTGGCTGAACAAACACGTGTGTGGAAGGGCCATCCCCGTCGTAACTCGAGAATATACCCCAGGTTCCCGCCGCAACTCGAGAAAAACCATGAGACTTCCCCCTCGCCGCGAGATGAGGCCCGATTCCCCTGTACTGCGTGCAGAGCAATTCCGTCTTGCACATCACACATGAAAGGAGCCTTGATTTCCTTGATGGCACTCCAGAGAAACCCCAAGAACACTGTATCAAGGCTAGAGGGATCCTGAGGTCACTGTAGCAACACGAAAGAGCTCCGTGGACCAAGAATCAACACGAGATGAGAGGTTAGTCCCTGGCTTCGACTCCTGAGGAATACCACCTTACCACAAGCACCTCAAGAGGAGGCTTCTCTCAGCTCTAGGTATGTGAGAGGGATCCTGAGTTTGCGGCCTCAAGTGGAATGGACACCGCGATGCCCTGACTCGAAATAAGGCCAGATATCCCTGCAGTGACTTGAATGCAGGCTCGTCTTGCATCTCCCAAGCAGAAAGGATGTCTGAATCCCCTGTGGAGACCACAGAGAAACACCTAGTTCCCCACCTCATCGCGACCGCAGGCCTCATATCCTTTGAAAACTCCAGAGGTATGCGGAGATCAGTGCCTCCAAAGGAGACGATGCCTGACTCCTCGTGAAACTTGATAGGAGTCCCAGGATTCTTGTGGCACGTGGAAAGGGACCCTTGGTCTCCCGCCTCAGCTGGAGAGGCGTTCCAATTGCCCTGCCAAGCCTCGAGGAGAATCCCGAGTTGTACCTCGCAACTAGGCAGGAGTCCTGACATGGCTGAACAAACACGTGGGTGGAAGGGCCATCCCCGTCGTAACTCGAGAATATACCCCAGGTTCCCGCCGCAACTCGAGAAAAACCATGAGACTTCCCCCTCGCCGCGAGATGAGGCCCGATTCCCCTGTACTGCGTGCAGAGCAATTCCGTCTTGCACATCACACATGAAAGGAGCCTTGATTTCCTAGATGGCACTCCAGAGAAACCCCAAGAACACTGTTTCAAGGATAGAGGGATCCTGAGGTCACTGTAGCACCACAAAAGAACTCTGTGGACCAGAAATCAACTCGAAAAGAGAGGTTAGTCCCTGAATTCGTCCCCAGAGGAATACGACCTTACCACAAGCACCTCAAGAGGAGGCTTCTCTCAGCTCTAGGTATGTGAGAGGGACCCTGAGTTTGCGGCCTCAAGTGGAATGGACACCGCGATGCCCTGACTCGAAATAAGGCCGGATATCCCTGCAGTGACTTGAATGCAGGCTCGTCTTGCATCTCCCAAGATGAAAGGATGTCTGAATCCCCTGTGGAGACCACAGAGAAAGACCTAGTTCCCCACCTCATCGCGACCGGAGGCCTCACATCCTTTGAAAACTCCAGAGGTACGCGGACATCAGTGCCTCCAAAGGAGACGATGCCTGACTCCTCGTGAAACTTGATAGGAGTCCCAGGATTCCTGTGGCACGTGGAAAGGGACACTTGGTCTCCCGCCTCAGCTGGAGAGGCGTCCCAATTGCCTTGCCAAGCCTCGAGGAGAATCCCGAGTTGTGTCTCGCAACTAGGCAAGAGTCCTGACGTGGCTGAACAAACACGTCTGTGGAAGGGCCATCCCCGTCGTAACTCGAGAATATACCCCAGGTTCCCGCCGCAACTCGAGAAAAACCATGAGACTTCCCCCTCGCCGCGAGTTGAGGCCCGATTCCCCTGCACTGCGTGCAGAGGAATTCTGTGTTGCACATCACACATGAAAGGAGCCTTGATTTCCTTCATGGCACTCCAGAGAAACCCCAAGAACACTGTTTCAAGGCTAGAGGGATCCTGAGGTCACTGTAGCAACACGAAAGAGCTCCGTGGACCAAAAATCAACTCGAGATGAGAGGTTAGTCCCTGGCTTCGACTCCAGAGGAATACCACCTTACCACAAGCACCTCAAGCGGAGGCTTCTCTCAGCTCTAGGTATGTGAGAGGGACCCTGAGTTTGCGGCCTCAAGTGGAATGGACACCGCGATGCCCTGACTCGAAATAAGGCCGGATATCCCTGCAGTGACTGGAATGCAGGCTCGTCTTGCATCTCCCAAGACGAAAGGGTTTCTGAATCCCCTGTGGAGACCACAGAGAAAGACCTAGTTCCCCACCACATCGCGACAGGCGGCCTCAAATCCTTTGAAAACTCCAGAGGTATGCGGAGATCAGTTCCTCCAAAGGAGACGATGCCTGACTCCTCGTGAAACTTGATAGGAGACCCAGGATTCCTGTGGCACGTGGAAAGGGACACTTGGTCTCCCGTCTCAGCTGGAGAGGCGTCCCAATTGCCCTGCAAAACATCGAGGAGAATCCCGAGTTGTCCCTCGCAACTAGGCAGGAGTCCTGACGTCGCTGAACACACACGTGTGTGGAAGGGCCATCCCCGTCGTAACTCGAGAATATACCCCAGGTTCCCGCCGCAACTCGAGAAAAACCATGAGACTTCCCCCTCGACGCGAGATGAGGCCCGATTCCCCTGCACTGCGTGCAGAGCAATTCCGTGTTGCACATCACACATGAAAGGAGCCTTGATTTCCTTGATGGCAGTCCAGAGAAACCCCAAGAACACTGTTTCCAGGCTAGAGGGATCCTGAGGTCACTGTAGCAACACGATAGAGCTCCGTGGACCAAGAATCAACACGAGATGAGAGGTTAGTCCCTGGCTTCGACTCCTGAGGAATACCACCTTACCACAAGCACCTCAAGAGGAGGCTTCTCTCAGCTCTAGGTATGTGAGAGGGATCCTGAGTTTGCGGCCTCAAGTGGAATGGACACCGCGATGCCCTGACTCGAAATAAGGCCGGATATCCCTGCAGTGACTTGAATGCAGGCTCGTCTTGCATCTCCCAAGAAGAAAGGATGTCTGAATCCCCTGTGGAGACCACAGAGAAACACCTAGTTCCCCACCTCATCGCGACCGCAGGCCTCACATCCTTTGAAAACTCCAGAGGTATGCGGAGATCAGTGCCTTCAAAGGAGACGATGCCTGACTCCTCGTGAAACTTGATAGGAGTCCCAGGATTCTTGTGGCACGTAGAAAGGGACCCTTGGTCTCCCGCCTCAGCTGGAGAGGGTTTCCAATTGCCCTGCCAAGCCTCGAGGAGAATCCCGAGTTGTCCCTCGCAACTAGGCAGGAGTCCTGACGTGGCTGAACAAACACGTGTGTGGAAGGGCCATCCCCGTCGTAACTCGAGAATATACCCCAGGTTCCCGCCGCAACTCGAAAAAAACCATGAGACTTCCCCCTCGCCGCGAGATGAGGCCCAATTCCCCTGTGCTGCGTGCAGAGCAATTCCGTCTTGCACATCACACATGAAAGGAGCCTTGATTTCCTTGATGGCACTCCAGAGAAACCCCAAGAACACTGTTTCAAGGATAGAGGGATCCTGAGGTCACTGTAGTAACACGAAAGAACTCTGTGGACCAAAAATCAACTGGAAAAGAGAGGTTAGTCCCTGGATTCGTCTCCAGAGGAATACCACCTTACCACAAGCACCTCAAGAGGAGGCTTCTCTCAGCTCTAGGTATGTGAGAGGGACCCTGAGTTTGCGGCCTCAAGTGGAATGGACACCGCGATGCCATGATGCGAAATAAGGCTGCATATCCCTGCAGTGACTTGAATGCAGGCTCGTCTTGCATCTCCCAAGATGAAAGGATGTCTGAATCCCCTGTGGAGACCACAGAGAAAGACCTAGTTCCCCACCTCATCGCGACCGGAGGCCTCACATCCTTTGAAAACTCCAGAGGTACGCGGAGATCAGTGCCTCCAAAGGAGACGATGCCTGACTCCTCATGAAACTTGATAGGAGACCCAGGATTCCTGTGGCACGTGGAAAGGGACCCTTGGTCTCCCGCCTCAGCTGGAGAGGCGTCCCAATTGCCTTGCCAAGCCTCGAGGAGAATCCCGAGTTGTCCCTCGCAACTAGGCAGGAGTCCTGACATGGCTGAACAAACACGTGTGTGGAAGGGCCATCCCCGTCGTAACTTGAGAATATACCCCAGGTTCCCGCCGCAACTCGAGAAAAACCATGAGACTTCCCCCTCGCCGCGAGATGAGGCCCGATTCCCCTGCACTGCGTGCAGAGCAATTCCGTGTTGCACATCACACATGAAAGGAGCCTTGATTTCCTTGATGGCACTCCAGAGAAACCCCAAGAACACTGTTTCAAGGCTAGAGGGATCCTGAGGTCACTGTAGCAACACGAAAGAGCTCCGTGGACCAAGAATCAACCCGAGATGAGAGGTTAGTCCCTGGCTTCGACTCCTGAGGAATACCACCTTACCACAAGCACCTCAAGAGGAGGCTTCTCTCAGCTCTAGGTATGTGAGAGGGATCCTGAGTTTGCGGCCTCAAGTGGAATGGACACCGCGATGCCCTGACTCGAAATAAGGCCAGATATCCCTGCAGTGACTTGAATGCAGGCTCGTCGTGCATCTCCCAAGAAGAAAGGATGTCTGAATCCCCTGTGGAGACCACAGAGAAACACCTAGTTCCCCACCTCATCGCGACCGCAGGCCTCACATCCTTTAAAAACTCCAGAGGTACGCGGAGATCAGTGCCTCCAAAGAAGACGATGCCTGACTCCTCGTGAAACTTGATAGGAGTCCCAGGATTCTTGTGGCACGTGGAAAGGGACCCTTGGTCTCCCGCCTCAGCTGGAGAGGCGTTCCAATTGCCCTGCCAAGCCTCGAGGAGAATCCCGAGTTGTCCCTCGCAACTAGGCAGGAGTCCTGACGTGGCTGAACAAACACGTGGGTGGAAGGGCCATCCCCGTCGTAACTCGAGAATATACCCCAGGTTCCCGCCGCAACTCGAGAAAAACCATGAGACTTCCCCCTCGATGCGAGATGAGGCCCGATTCCCCTGTACTGCGTGCAGAGCAATTCCGTCTTGCACATCACACATGAAAAGAGCCTTGATTTCCTAGATGGCACTCCAGAGAAACCCCAAGAACACTGTTTCAAGGATAGAGGGATCCTGAGGTCACTATAGCAACACAAAAGAACTCTGTGGACCAAAAATCAACTCGAAAAGAGAGGTTAGTCCCTGGATTCGTCTCCAGAGGAATACCACCTTACCACAAGCACCTCAAGAGGAGGCTTCTCTCAGCTCTAGGTATGTGAGAGGGACCCTGAGTTTGCGGCCTCAAGTGGAATGGACACCGCGATGCCCTGACTCGAAATAAGGCCGGATATCCCTGCAGTGACTTCAATGCAGGCTCGTCTTGCATCTCCCAGGACGAAAGGATGTCTGAATCCCCTGGGGAAAGCACAGAGAAAGACTTAGTTCCCCACCTCATCGCGACCGATAGCCTCACATCCTTTGAAAACTCCAGAGGTACGCGGAGATCAGTGCCTCCAAAGGAGACGACGCCTGACTCCTCGTGAAACTTGATAGGAGTCCCAGGATTCCTGTGGCACGTGGAAAGGGACACTTGGTCTCCCGCCTCAGCTGGAGAGGCGTCCCAATTGCCCTGCCAAGCCTCGAGGAGAATCCAGAGTTGTCCCTCGCAAGTAGGCAGGAGTCCTGACGTCGCTGAAGAAACACGTGGGTGGAAGGGCCATCCCCGTCGTCACTCGAGAATATACCCCAGGTTCCCGCCGCAACTCGAGAAAAACCATGAGACTTCCCCCTCGCCGCGAGATGAGGCCCGATTCCCCTGCACTGCGTGCAGAGCAATTCCGTGTTGCACATCACACATGAAAGGAGCCTTGATTTCCTTGATGGCACTCCAGAGAAACCCCAAGAACACTGTTTCAAGGATAGAGGGATCCTGAGGTCACTGTAGCAACACGAAAGAGCTCCGTGGGCCAAAAATCAACTCGAGATGAGAGGTTAGTCCCTGGCTTCGACTCCAGAGGAATACCACCTTACCACAAGCACCTCAAGAGGAGGCTTCTCTCAGCTCTAGGTATGTGAGAGGGACCCTGAGTTTGCGGCCTCAAGTGGAATGGACACCGCGATGCCCTGAAGTGAAATAAGGCTGGATATCCGTGCAGTGACTTGAATGCAGGCTCGTCTTGCATCTCCCAAGATGAAAGGATGTCTGAATCCCCTGTGGAGACCACAGAGAAAGACCTAGTTCCCCACCTCATCGCGACCGGAGGCCTCACATCCTTTGAAAACTCCAGAGGTACGCGGAGATCAGTGCCTCCAAAGGAGACGATGCCTGACTCCTCATGAAACTTGATAAGAGTCCCAGGATTCCTGTGGCACGTGGAAAGGGACACTTGGTCTCCCGCCTCAGCTGGAGAGGCGTCCCAATTGCCTTGCCAAGCCTCGAGGAGAATCCCGAGTTGTCCCTCGCAACTAGGCAGGAGTCCTGACGTGGCTGAACAAACACGTGTGTGGAAGGGCCATCCCCGTCGTAACTTGAGAATATACCCCAGGTTCCCGCCGCAACTCGAGAAAAACCATGAGACTTCCCCCTCGCCGCGAGATGAGGCCCGATTCCCCTGCACTGCGTGCAGAGCAATTCCGTGTTGCACATCACACATGAAAGGAGCCTTGATTTCCTTGATGGCACTCCAGAGAAACCCCAAGAACACTGTTTCCAGGCTAGAGGGATCCTGAGGTCACTGTAGCAACACGAAAGAGCTCCGTGGACCAAGAATCAACACGAGATGAGAGGTTAGTCCCTGGCTTCGACTCCTGAGGAATACCACCTTACCACAAGCACCTCAAGAGGAGGCTTCTCTCAGCTCTAGGTATGTGAGAGGGATCCTGAGTTTGCGGCCTCAAGTGGAATGGACACCGCGATGCCCTGACTCGAAATAAGGCCGGATATCCCTGCAGTGACTTGAATGCAGGCTCGTCTTGCAACTCCCAAAAAGAAAGGATGTCTGAATCCCCTGTGGAGACCACAGAGAAACACCTAGTTCCCCACCTCATCGCGACCGCAGGCCTCACATCCTTTGAAAACTCCAGAGGTATGCGGAGATCAGTGCCTCCAAAGGAAACGATGCCTGACTCCTCGTGAAACTTGATAGGAGTCCCAGGATTCTTGTGGCACGTGGAAAGGGACCCTTGGTCTCCCGCCTCAGCTGGAGAGGGTTTCCAATTGCCCTGCCAAGCCTCGAGGAGAATCCCGAGTTGTCCCTCGCAACTAGGCAGGAGTCCTGACGTGGCTGAACAAACACGTGTGTGGAAGGGCCATCCCCGTCGTAACTCGAGAATATACCCCAGGTTCCGGCCGCAACTCGAAAAAAACCATGAGACTTCCCCCTCGCCGCGAGATGAGGCCCAATTCCCCTGTACTGCGTGCAGAGCAATTCCGTCTTGCACATCACACATGAAAGGAGCCTTGATTTCCTTGATGGCACTCCAGAGAAACCCCAAGAACACTGTTTCAAGGATAGAGGGATCCTGAGGTCACTGTAGCAACACGAAAGAACTCTGTGGACCAAAAATCAACTCGAAAAGAGAGGTTAGTCCCTGGATTCGTCTCCAGAGGAATACCACCTTACCACAAGCACCTCAAGAGGAGGCTTCTCTCAGCTCTAGGTATGTGAGAGGGACCCTGAGTTTGCGGCCTCAAGTGGAATGGACACCGCGATGCCCTGATGCGAAATAAGGCTGGATATCCCTGCAGTGACTTGAATGCAGGCTCGTCTTGCATCTCCCAAGATGAAAGGATGTCTGAATCCCCTGTGGAGACCACAGAGAAAGACCTAGTTCCCCACCTCATCGCGACCGGAGGCCTCACATCCTTTGAAAACTCCAGAGGTACGCGGAGATCAGTGCCTCCAAAGGAGACGATGCCTGACTCCTCATGAAACTTGATAGGAGTCACAGGATTCCTGTGGCACGTGGAAAGGGACACTTGGTCTCCCGCCTCAGCTGGAGAGGCATCCCAATTGCCTTGCCAAGCCTCGAGGAGAATCCCGAGTTGTGTCTCGCAACTAGGCAAGAGTCCTGACGTGGCTGAACAAACACGTGTGTGGAAGGGCCATCCCCGTCGTAACTCGAGAATATACCCCAGGTTCCCACCGCAACTCGAGAAAAACCATGAGACTTCCCCCTCGCCGCGAGATGAGGCCCGATTCCCCTGCACTGCGTGCAGAGCAATTCCGTGTTGCACATCACACATGAAAGGAGCCTTGATTTCCTTGATGGCACTCCAGAGAAACCCCAAGAACACTGTTTCAAGGCTAGAGGGATCCTGAGGTCACTGTAGCAACACGAAAGAGCTCCGTGGACCAAGAATCAACACGAGATGAGAGGTTAGTCCCTGGCTTCGACTCCTGAGGAATACCACCTTACCACAAGCACCTCAAGAGGAGGCTTCTCTCAGCTCTAGGTATGTGAGAGGGATCCTGAGTTTGCGGCCTCAAGTGGAATGGACACCGCGATGCCCTGACTCGAAATAAGGCCAGATATCCCTGCAGTGACTTGAATGCAGGCTCGTCTTGCATCTCCCAAGAAGAAAGGATGTCTGAATCCCCTGTGGAGACCACAGAGAAACACCTAGTTCCCCACCTCATCGCGACCGATAGCCTCACATCCTTTGAAAACTCCAGAGGTACGCGGAGATCAGTGCCTCCAAAGGAGACGATGCCTGACTCCTCGTGAAACTTGATAGGAGTCCCAGGATTCCTGTGGCACGTGGAAAGGGACCCTTGGTCTCCCGCCTCAGCTGGAGAGGCGTCCCAATTGCCTTGCCAAGCCTCGAGGAGAATCCCGAGTTGTGTCTCGCAACTAGGCAAGAGTCCTGACGTGGCTGAACAAACACGTGTGTGGAAGGGCCATCCCCGTCGTAACTCGAGAATATACCCCAAGTTCCCGCCGCAACTCGAGAAAAACCATGAGACTTCCCCCTCGCCGCGAGATGAGGCCCGATTCCCCTGCACTGCGTGCAGAGCAATTCTGTGTTGCACATCACACATGAAAGGAGCCTTGATTTCCTTCATGGCACTCCAGAGAAACCCCAAGAACACTGTTTCAAGGCTAGAGGGATCCTGAGGTCACTGTAGCAACACGAAAGAGCTCCGTGGACCAAAAATCAACTCGAGATGAGAGGTTAGTCCCTGGCTTCGACTCCAGAGGAATACCACCTTACCACAAGCACCTCAAGAGGAGGCTTCTCTCAGCTCTAGGTATGTGAGAGGGACCCTGAGTTTGCGGCCTCAAGTGGAATGGACACCGCGATGCTCTGACTCGAAATAAGGCCGGATATCCCTGCAGTGACTGGAATGCAGGCTCGTCTTGCATCTCCAAAGATGAAAGGGTGTCTGAATCCCCTGTGGAGACCACAGAGAAACACCTAGTTCCCCAACTCATCGCGACAGGAGGCCTCAAATCCTTTGAAAACTCCAGAGGTATGCGGAGATCAGTGCCTCCAAAGGAGACGATGCCTGACTCCTCGTGAAACTTGATAGGAGACCCAGGATTCCTGTGGCACGTGGAAAGGGACCCTTGGTCTCCCGTCTCAGCTGGAGAGGCGTCCCAATTGCCCTGCCAAGCCTCGAGGAGAATCCCGAGTTGTCCCTCGCAACTAGGCAGGAGTCCTGACATGGCTGAACACACACGTGGGTGGAAGGGCCATCCCCGTCGTAACTCGAGAATATACCCCAGGTTCCCGCCGCAACTCGAGAAAAACCATGAGACTTCCCCCTCGATGCGAGATGAGGCCCGATTCCCCTGTACTGCGTGCAGAGCAATTCTGTGTTACACATCACACATGAAAGGAGCCTTGATTTCCTTCATGGCACTCCAGAGAAACCCCAAGAACACTGTTTCAAGGCTAGAGGGATCCTGAGGTCACTGTAGCAACAAGAAAGAGCTCCGTGGACCAAAAATCAACTCGAGATGAGAGGTTAGTCCCTGACTTCGACTCCAGAGGAATACCACCTTACCACAAGCACCTCAAGAGGAGGCTTCTCTCAGCTCTAGGTATGTGAGAGGGACCCTAAGTTTGCGGCCTCAAGTGTAATGGACACCGCGATGCCCTGAGTCGAAATAAGGCCGGATATCCCTGCAGTGACTGAAATGCAGGCTCGTCTTGCATCTTCCAAGACGAAAGGGTGTCTGAATCCCCTGTGGAGACCACAGAGAAAGACCTAGTTCCCCACCTCATCGCTACAGGAGGCCTCAAATCCTTTGAAAACTCCAGAGGTATGCGGAGATCAGTGCCTCCAAAGGAGACGATGCCTGACTCCTCGTGAAACTTGATAGGAGACCCAGGATTCCTGTGGCACGTGGAAAGGGAGACTTGGTCTCCCGCCTCAGCTGGAGAGGCGTTCCAATTGCCCTGCCAAGCCTCGAGGAGAATCCCGAGTTGTCCCTCGCAACTAGGCAGGAGTCCTGACGTGGCTGAACATACACGTGGGTGGAAGGGCCATCCCCGTCGTAACTCGAGAATATACCCCAGGTTCCCGCCGCAACTCGAGAAAAACCATGAGACTTCCCCCTCGCCGCGAGATGAGGCCCGATTCCCCTGCACTGCGTGCAGAGCAATTCCGTGTTGCACATCACACATGAAAGGAGCCTTGATTTCCTTGATGGCACTCCAGAGAAACCCCAAGAACACTGTTTCAAGGCTAGAGGGATCCTGAGGTCACTGTAGCAACACGAAAGAGATCCGTGGACCAAGAATCAACACGAGATGAGAGGTTAGTCCCTGGCTTCGACTCCTGAGGAATACCACCTTACCACAAGCACCTCAAGAGGAGGCTTCTCTCAGCTCTAGGTATGTGAGAGGGACCCTGAGTTTGCGGCCTCAAGTGGAATGGACACCGCGATGCCCTGACGCGAAATAAGGCTGGATATCCCTGCAGTGACTTGAATGCAGGCTCGTCTTGCATCTCCCAAGATGAAAGGATGTCTGAATCCCCTGTGGAGACCACAGAGAAAGACCTAGTTCCCCACCTCATCGCGACCGATAGCCTCACATCCTTTGAAAACTCCAGAGGTACGCGGAGATCAGTGCCTCCAAAGGAGACGATGCCTGACTCCTTGTGAAACTTGATAGGAGTCCCAGGATTCCTGTGGCACGTGGAAAGGGACCCTTGGTCTCCCGCCTCAGCTGGAGAGGCGTCCCAATTGCCTTGCCAAGCCTCGAGGAGAATCCCGAGTTGTGTCTCGCAACTAGGCAAGAGTCCTGACGTGGCTGAACAAACACGTGTGTGGAAGGGCCATCCCCGTCGTAACTCGAGAATATAACCCAGGTTCCCGCCGCAACTCGAGAAAAACCATGAGACTTCCCCCTCGCCGCGAGATGAGGCCCGATTCCCCTGCACTGCGTGCAGAGCAATTCTGTGTTGCACATCACACATGAAAGGAGCCTTGATTTCCTTCATGGCACTTCAGAGAAACCCCAAGAACACTGTTTCAAGGCTAGAGGGATCCTGAGGTCACTGTAGCAACACGAAAGAGCTCCGTGGACCAAAAATCAACTCGAGATGAGAGGTTAGTCCCTGGCTTCGACTCCAGAGGAATACCACCTTACCACAAGCACTTCAAGAGGAGGCTTCTCTCAGCTCTAGGTATGTTAGAGGGATCCTGAGTTTGCGGCCTCAAGTGGAATGGACACCGCAATGCCCTGACTTGAAATAAGGCCGGATATCCCTGCAGTGACTGGAATGCAGGCTCGTCTTGCATCTCCCAAGACGAAAGGGTGTCTGAATCCCCTGTGGAGTCCACAGAGAAAGACTTAGTTCCCCACATCATCGCGACAGGAGGCCTCAAATCCTTTGAAAACTCCAGAGGTATGCGGAGATCAGTGCCTCCAAAGGAGACGATGCCTGACTCCTCGTGAAACTTGATAGGAGACCCAGGATTCCTGTGGCACGTGGAAAGGGACCCTTGGTCTCCCGTCTCAGCTGGAGAGGCGTCCCAATTGCCCTGCCAAGCCTCGAGGAGAATCCCGAGTTGTCCCTCGCAACTAGGCAGGAGTCCTGACGTGGCTGAACACACACGTGTGTGGAAGGGCCATCCCCGTCGTAACTCGAGAATATACCCCAGGTTCCCGCCGCAACTCGAGAAAAACCATGAGACTTCCCCCTCGCCGCGAGATGAGGCCCGATTCCCCTGCACTGCGTGCAGAGCAATTCCGTGTTGCACATCACACATGAAAGGAGCCTTGATTTCCTTGATGGCACTCCAGAGAAACCCCAAGAACACTGTTTCAAGGCTAGAGGGATCCTGAGGTCACTGCAGCAACACGAAAGAGCTCTGTGGACCAAAAATCAACTCGAAAAGAGAGGTTAGTCCCTGGATTCTTCTCCAGAGGAATACCACCTTACCACAAGCACCTCAAGAGGAGGCTTCTCTCAGCTCTAGGTATGTGAGAGGGACCCTGAGTTTGGGGCCTCAAGTGGAATGGACACCGCGATGCCCTGACTCGAAATAAGGCCGGATATCCCTGCAGTGACTTCAATGCAGGCTCGTCTTGCATCTCCCAGGACGAAAGGATGTCTGAATCCCCTGTGGAAAGCACAGAGAAAGACTTATTTCCCCACCTCATCGCGACCGATAGCCTCACATCCTTTGAAAACTCCAGAGGTACGCGGAGATCAGTGCCTCCAAAGGAGACGATGCCTGACTCCTCGTGAAACTTGATAGGAGTTCCAGGATTCCTGTGGCACTTGGAAAGGGACACTTGGTCTCCCGCCTCAGCTGGAGAGGCGTCCCAATTGCCCTGCCAAGCCTCGAGGAGAATCCAGAGTTGTCCCTCGCAATAAGGCAGGAGTCCTGACGTCGCTGAAGAAACACGTGGGTGGAAGGGCCATCCCCGTCGTAACTCGAGAATATACCCCAGGTTCCCGCCGCAACTCGAGAAAAACCATGAGACTTCCCCCTCGCCACGAGATGAGGCCCGATTCCCCTGCACTGCGTGCAGAGCAATTCCGTCTTGCAAATCACACATGCCAGGAGCCTTGATTTCCTTGATGGCACTCCAGAGAAACCCCAAGAACACTGTTTCAAGGCTAGAGGGATCCTGAGGTCACTGTAGCAACACGAAAGAGCTCCGTGGGCCAAAAATCAACTCGAGATGAGAGGTTAGTCCCTGGCTTCGACTCCAGAGGAATACCACCTTACCACAAGCACCTCAAGAGGAGGCTTCTCTCAGCTCTAGGTATGTGAGAGGGACCCTGAGTTTGCGGCCTCAAGTGGAATGGACACCGCGATGCCCTGACGCGAAATAAGGCTGGATATCCCTGCAGTGACTTGAATGCAGGCTCGTCTTGCATCTCCCAAGATGAAAGGATGTCTGAATCCCCTGTGGAGACCACAGAGAAAGACCTAGTTCCCCACCTCATCGCGACCGGAGGCCTCACATCCTTTGAAAACTCCAGAGGTACGCGGAGATCAGTGCCTCCAAAGGAGACGATGCCTGACTCCTCGTGAAACTTGATAGGAGTCCCAGGATTCCTGTGGCACGTGGAAAGGGACCCTTTGTCTCCCGCCTCAGCTGGAGAGGCGTCCCAATTGCCTTGCCAAGCCTCGAGGAGAATCCCGAGTTGTGTCTCGCAACTAGGCAAGAGTCCTGACGTGGCTGAACAAACACGTGTGTGGAAGGGCCATCCCCGTCGTAACTCGAGAATATACCCCAGGTTCCCGCCGCAACTCGAGAAAAACCATGAGACTTCCCCCTCGCCGCGAGATGAGGCCCGATTCCCCTGCACTGCGTGCAGAGCAATTCTGTGTTGCACATCACACATGAAAGGAGCCTTGATTTCCTTCATGGCACTCCAGAGAAACCCCAAGAACACTGTTTCAAGGCTAGAGGGATCCTGAGGTCACTGTAGCAACACGAAAGAGCTCCGTGGACCAAAAATCAACTCGAGATGAGAGGTTAGTCCCTGGCTTCGACTCCAGAGGAATACCACCTTACCACAAGCACCTCAAGAGGAGGCTTCTCTCAGCTCTAGGTATGTGAGAGGGACCCTGAGTTTGCGGCCTCAAGTGGAATGGACACCGCGATGCCCTGACTCGAAATAAGGCCGGATATCCCTGCAGTGACTGGAATGCAGGCTCGTCTTGCATCTCCCAAGACGAAAGGGTGTCTGAATCCCCTGTGGAGACCACAGAGAAAGACCTAGTTCCCCACCTCATCGCGACAGGAGGCCTCAAATCCTTTGGAAACTCCAGAGGTATGCGGAGATCAGTGCCTCCAAAGGAGACGATGCCTGACTCCTCGTGAAACTTGATAGGAGACCCAGGATTCCTGTGGCACGTGGAAAGGGACCCTTGGTCTCCCGTCTCAGCTGGAGAGGCGTCCAAATTGCCCTGCCAAGCCTCGCGGAGAATCCCGAGTTGTCCCTCGCAACTAGGCAGGAGTCCTGACGTCGCAGAACACACACGTGTGTGGAAGGGCCATCCCCGTCGTAACTCGAGAATATACCCCAGGTTCCTGCCGCAACTCGAGAAAAACCATGAGACTTCCCCCTCGCCGTGAGATGAGGCCCGATTCCCCTGCACTGCGTGCAGAGCAATTCCGTGTTGCACATCACACATGAAAGGAGCCTTGATTTCCTTGATGGCACTCCAGAGAAACACCAAGAACACTGTTTCAAGGCTAGAGGGATCCTGAGGTCACTGTTGCAACACGAAAGAGCTCCGTGGACCAAGAATCAACACGAGATGAGAGGTTAGTCCCTGGCTTCGACTCCTGAGGAATACCACCTTACCACAAGCACCTCAAGAGGAGGCTTCTCTCAGCTCTAGGTATGTGAGAGGGATCCTGAGTTTGCGGCCTCAAGTGGAATGGACACCGCGATGCCCTGACTCGAAATAAGGCCGGATATCCCTGCAGTGACTTGAATGCAGGCTCGTCTTGCATCTCCCAAGAAGAAAGGATGTCTGAATCCCCTGTGGAGACCACAGAGAAAGACCTAGTTCCCCACCTCATCGCGACCGGAGGCCTCACATCCTTTGAAAACTCCAGAGGTACGCGGAGATCAGTGCCTCCAAAGGAGACGATGCCTGACTCCTCGTGAAACTTGATAGGAGTCCCAGGATTCATGTGGCACGTGGAAAGGGACCCTTGGTCTCCCGCCTCAGCTGGAGAGGCGTTCCAATTGCCCTGCCAAGCCTCGAGGAGAATCCCGAGTTGTCCCTCGCAACTAGGCAGGAGTCCTGTCGTGGCTGAACAAACACGTGGGTGGAAGGGCCATCCCCGTCGTAACTCGAGAATATACCCCAGGTTCCCGCCGCAACTCGAGAAAAACCATGAGACTTCCCCCTCGATGCGAGATGAGGCCCGATTCCCCTGTACTGCGTGCAGAGCAATTCCGTCTTGTACATCACACATGAAAGGAGCCTTGATTTCCTTCATGGCACTCCAGAGAAACCCCAAGAACACTGTTTCAAGGCTAGAGGGATCCTGAGGTCACTGTAGCAACACGAAAGAGCTCCGTGGACCAAAAATCAACTCGAGATGAGAGGTTAGTCCCTGGCTTCGACTCCAGAGGAATACCACCTTACCACAAGCACCTCAAGAGGAGGCTTCTCTCAGCTCTAGGTATGTGAGAGGGACCCTGAGTTTGCGGCCTCAAGTGGAATGGACACCGTGATGCCCTGACTCGAAATAAGGCCGGATATCCCTGCAGTGACTGGAATGCAGGCTCGTCTTGCATCTCCCAAGACGAAAGGGTGTCTGAATCCCCTGTGGAGACCACAGAGAAAGACCTAGTTCCCCACCTCATCGCGACAGGAGGCCTCAAATCCTTTGAAAACTCCAGAGGTATGCGGAGATCAGTGCCTCCAAAGGAAACGATGCCTGACTCCTCGTGAAACTTGATAGGAGACCCAGGATTCCTGTGGCACGTGGAAAGGGACCCTTGGTCTCCCGTTTCAGCTGGAGAGGCGTCCCAATTGCCCTGCAAAGCCTCGAGGAGAATCCCGAGTTGTCCCTCGCAACTAGGCAGGAGTCCTGACGTCGCTGAAGAAACACGTGGGTGGAAGGGCCATCCCCGTCGTAACTCGAGAATATACCCCAGGTTCCCGCCGCAACTCGAGAAAAACCATGAGACTTCCCCCTCGCCGCGAGATGAGGCCCGATTCCCCTGCACTGCGTGCAGAGCAATTCCGTGTTGCACATCACACATGAAAGGAGCCTTGATTTCCTTGATGGCACTCCAGAGAAACCCCAAGAACACTGTTTCAAGGCTAGAGGGATCCTGAGGTCACTGTAGCAACACGAAAGAGCTCCGTGGACCAAGAATCAACACGAGATGAGAGGTTAGTCCCTGGCTTCGACTCCTGAGGAATACCACCTTACCACAAGCACCTCAAGAGGAGGCTTCTCTCAGCTCTAGGTATGTGAGAGGGACCCTGAGTTTGCGGCCTCTAGTGGAATGGACACCGCGATGCCCTGACTCGAAATAAGGCCGGATATCCCTGCAGTGACTTCAATGCAGGCTCGTCTTGCATCTCCCAGGACGAAAGGATGTCTGAATCCCCTGTGGAAAGCACAGAGAAAGACTTAGTTCCCCACCTCATCGCGACCGATAGCCTCACATCCTTTGAAAACTCCAGAGGTACGCGGAGATCAGTGCCTCCAAAGGAGACGATGCCTGACTCCTCGTGAAACTTGATAGGAGTCCCAGGATTCCTGTGGCACTTGGAAAGGGACACTTGGTCTCCCGCCTCAGCTGGAGAGGCGTTCCAATTGCCCTGCCAAGCCTCGAGGAGAATCCCGAGTTGTCCCTCGCAACTAGGCAGGAGTCCTGACGTGGCTGAACAAACACGTGGGTGGAAGGGCCATCCCCGTCGTAACTCGAGAATATGCCCTAGGTTCCCGCCGCAACTCGAGAAAAACCATGAGACTTCCCCCTCGATGCGAGATGAGGCCCGATTCCCCTGTACTGCGTGCAGAGCAATTCCGTCTTGCACATCACACATGAAAAGAGCCTTAATTTCCTTGATGGCACTCCAGAGAAACCCCAAGAACACTGTTTCAAGGATAGAGGGATCCTGAGGTCACTGTAGCAACACGAAAGAACTCTGTGGACCAAAAAAAAACTCGAAAAGAGAGGTTAGTCCCTGGATTCGTCTCCAGAGGAATACCACCTTACCACAAGCACCTCAAGAGGAAGCTTCTCTCAGCTCTAGGTATGTGAGAGGGACCCTGAGTTTGCGGCCTCAAGTGGAATGGACACCGCGATGCCCTGACTCGAAATAAGGCCGGATATCCCTGCAGTGACTTCAATGCAGGCTCGTCTTGCATCTCCCAGGACGAAAGGATGTCTGAATCCCCTGTGGAAAGCACAGAGAAAGACTTAGTTCCCCACCTCATCGCGACCGATAGCCTCACATCCTTTGAAAACTCCAGAGGTACGCGGAGATCAGTGCCTCCAAAGGAGACGATGCCTGACTCCTCGTGAAACTTGATAGGAGTCCCAGGATTCCTGTGGCACTTGGAAAGGGACACTTGGTCTCCCGCCTCAGCTGGAGGGGCGTCCCAATTGCCCTGCCAAGCCTCGAGGAGAATCCAGAGTTGTCCCTCGCAACTAGGCAGGAGTCCTGACGTCGCTGAAGAAACACGTGGGTGGAAGGGCCATCCCCATCGTAACTCGAGAATATACCCCAGGTTCCCGCCGCAACTCGAGAAAAACCATGAGACTTCCCCCTCGCCGCGAGATGAGGCCCGATTCCCCTGCACTGCGTGCAGAGCAATTCCGTGTTGCACATCACACATGAAAGGAGCCTTGATTTCCTTGATGGCACTCCAGAGAAACCCCAAGAACACTGTTTCAAGGTTAGAGGGATCCTGAGGTCACTGTAGCAACACGAAAGAGCTCCGTGGGCCAAAAATCAACTCGAGATGAGAGGTTAGTCCCTGGCTTCGATTCCGGAGGAATACCACCTTACCACAAGCACCTCAAGAGGAGGCTTCTCTCAGCTCTAGGTATGTGAGAGGGACCCTGAGTTTGCGGCCTCAAGTGGAATGGACACCGCGATGCCCTGACGCGAAATAAGGCTGGATATCCCTGCAGTGACTTGAATGCAGGCTCGTCTTGCATCTCCGAAGATGAAAGGATGTCTGAATCCCCTGTGGAGACCACAGAGAAAGACCTAGTTCCCCACCTCATCGCGACCCGAGGCCTCACATCCTTTGAAAACTCCAGAGGTACGCGGAGATCAGTGCCTCCAAAGGAGACGATGCCTGACTCCTCGTGAAACTTGATAGGAGTCCCAGGATTCCTGTGGCACGTGGAAAGGGACTCTTGGTCTCCCGCCTCAGCTGGAGAGGCGTCCCAATTGCCTTGCCAAGCCTCGAGGAGAATCCCGAGTTGTGTCTCGCAACTAGGCAAGAGTTCTGACGTGGCTGAACAAACACGTGTGTGGAAGGGCCATCCCCGTCGTAACTGGAGAATATACCCCAGGTTCCCGCCGCAACTCGAGAAAAACCATGAGACTTCCCCCTCGCCGCGAGATGAGGCCCGATTCCCCTGCACTGCGTGCAGAGCAATTCCGTGTTGCACATCACACATGAAAGGAGCCTTGATATCCTTGATGGCACTCCAGAGAAAACCCAAGAACACTGTTTCAAGGCTAGAGTGATCCTGAGGTCACTGTAGCAATACGAAAGAACTCTGTGGACCAAAAATCAACTCGAAAAGGGAGGTTAGTCCCTGGATTCGTCTCCAGAGGAATACCACCTTACCACAAGCACCTCAAGAGGAGGCTTCTCTCAGCTCTAGGTATGTGAGAGGGACCCTGAGTTTGCGGCCTCAAGTGGAATGGACACCGCGATGCCCTGACTCGAAATAAGGCCGGATATCCCTGCAGTGACTTCAATGCAGGCTCGTCTTGCATCTCCCAGGACGAAAGAATGTCTGAATCCCCTGTGGAAAGCACAGAGAAAGACTTAGTTCCCCACCTCATCGCGACCGATAGCCTCACATCCTTTGAAAACTCCAGAGGTACGCGGAGATCAGTGCCTCCAAAGGAGACGATGCCTGACTCCTCGTGAAACTTGATAGGAGTCCCAGGATTCCTGTGGCACTTGGAAAGGGACACTTGGTCTCCCGCCTCAGCTGGAGAGGCGTCCCAATTGCCCTGCCAAGCCTCGAGGAGAATCCAGAGTTGTCCCTCGCAACTAGGCAGAGGTCCTGACGTCGCTGAAGAAACACGTGGGTGGAAGGGCCATCCCCATCGTAACTCGAGAATATACCCCAGGTTCCCGCCGCAACTCGAGAAAAACCATGAGACTTCCCACTCGCCGCGAGATGAGGCCCGATTCCCCTGCACTGCGTGCAGAGCAATTCCGTGTTGCACATCACACATGAAAGGAGCCTTGATTTCCTTGATGGCACTCCAGAGAAACCCCAAGAACACTGTTTCAAGGCTAGAGGGATCCTGAGGTCACTGTAGCAACACGGAAGAGCTCCGTGGGCCAAAAATCAACTCGAGATGAGAGGTTAGTCCCTGGCTTCGACTCCAGAGGAATACCACCTTACCACAAGCACCTCAAGAGGAGGCTTCTCTCAGCTCTAGGTATGTGAGAGGGACCCTGACTTTGCGGCCTCAAGTGGAATGGACACCGCGATGCCCTGACGCGAAATAAGGCTGGATATCCCTGCAGTGACTTGAATGCAGGCTCGTCTTGCATCTCCCAAGATGAAAGGATGTCTGAATCCCCTGTGGAGACCACAGAGAAAGACCTAGTTCCCCACCTCATCGCAACCGGAGGCCTCACATCCTTTGAAAACTCCAGAGGTACGCGGAGATCAGTGCCTCCAAAGGAGACGATGCCTGACTCCTCGTGAAACTTGATAGGAGTCCCAGGATTCCTGTGGCACGTGGAAAGGGACCCTTGGTCTCCCGCCTCAGCTGGAGAGGCGTCCCAATTGCCTTGCCAAGCCTCGAGGAGAATCCCGAGTTGTGTCTCGCAACTAGGCAAGAGTCCTGACGTGGCTGAACAAACACGTGTGTGGAAGGGCCATCCCCGTCGTAACTCGAGAATATACCCCAGGTTCCCGCCGCAACTCGAGAAAAACCATGAGACTTCCCCCTCACCGCGAGATGAGGCCCGATTCCCCTGCACTGCGTGCAGAGCAATTCTGTGTTGCACATCACACATGAAAGGAGCCTTGATTTCCTTCATGGCACTCCAGAGAAACCCCAAGAACACTGTTTCAAGGCTAGAGGGATCCTGAGGTCACTGTAGCAACACGAAAGAGCTCCGTGGACCAAAAATCAACTCGAGATGAGAGGTTAGTCCCTGGCTTCGACTCCAGAGGAATACCACCTTACCACAAGCACTTCAAGAGAAGGCTTCTCTCAGCTCTAGGTATGTGAGAGGGATCCTGAGTTTGCGGCCTCAAGTGGAATGGACACCGCAATGCCCTGACTCGAAATAAGGCCGGATATCCCTGCAGTGACTGGAATGCAGGCTCGTCTTGCATCTCCCAAGACGAAAGGGTGTCTGAATCCCCTGTGGAGACCACAGAGAAAGACCTAGTTCCCCACATCATCGCGACAGGAGGCCTCAAATCCTTTGAAAACTCCAGAGGTATGCGGAGATCAGTGCCTCCAAAGGAGACGATGCCTGACTCCTCGTGAAACTTGATAGGAGACCCAGGATTCCTGTGGCACGTGGAAAGGGACCCTTGGTCTCCCGTCTCAGCTGGAGAGGCGTCCCAATTGCCCTGCCAAGCCTCGAGGAGAATCCCGAGTTGTCCCTCGCAACTAGGCAGGAGTCCTGACGTGGCTGAACACACACGTGTGTGGAAGGGCCATCCCCGTCGTAACTCGAGAATATACCCCAGGTTCCCGCCGCAACTCGAGAAAAACCATGAGACTTCCCCCTCGCCGCGAGATGAGGCCCGATTCCCCTGCACTGCGTGCAGAGCAATTCCGTGTTGCACATCACACATGAAAGGAGCCTTGATTTCCTTGATGGCACTCCAGAGAAACCCCAAGAACACTGTTTCAAGGCTAGAGGGATCCTGAGGTCACTGTAGCAACACGAAAGAGCTCCATGGACCAAGAATCAACACGAGATGAGAGGTTAGTCCCTGGCTTCGACTCCTGACGAATACCACCTTACCACAAGCACCTCAAGAGGAGGCTTCTCTCAGCTCTAGGTATGTGAGAGGGACCCTGAGTTTGCGGCCTCAAGTGGAATGGACACCGCGATGCTCTGACTCGAAATAAGGCCGGATATCCCTGCAGTGACTTGAATGCAGGCTCGTCTTGCATCTCCCAAGAAGAAAGGATGTCTGAATCCCCTGTGGAGACCACAGAGAAAGACCTAGTTCCCCACCTCATCGCGACCGGAGGCCTCACATCCTTTGAAAACTCCAGAGGTACGCGGAGATCAGTGCCTCCAAAGGAGACGATGCCTGACTCCTCGTGAAACTTGATAGGAGTCCCAGGATTCTTGTGGCACGTGGAAAGGGACCCTTGGTCTCCCGCCTCAGCTGGAGAGGCGTTCCAATTGCCCTGCCAAGCCTCGAGGAGAATCCCGAGTTGTCCCTCGCAACTAGGAAGGAGTCCTGACGTGGCTGAACAAACACGTGGGTGGAAGGGCCATCCCCGTCGTAACTCGAGAATATACCCCAGGTTCCCGCCGCAACTCGAGAAAAACCATGAGACTTCCCCCTCGATGCGAGATGAGGCCCGATTCCCCTGTACTCCGTGCAGAGCAATTCCGTCTTGCACATCACACATGAAAGGAGCCTTGATTTCCTTGATGGCACTCCAGAGAAACCCCAAGAACACTGTTTCAAGGATAGAGGGATCCTGAGGTCACTGTAGCAACACGAAAGAACTCTGTGGACCAAAAATCAACTCGAAAAGAGAGGTTAGTCCCTGGATTCTTCTCCAGAGGAATACCACCTTACCACAAGCACCTCAAGAGGAGGCTTCTCTCAGCTCTAGGTATGTGAGAGGGACCCTGAGTTTGGGGCCTCAAGTGGAATGGACACCGCGATGCCCTGACTCGAAATAAGGCCGGATATCCCTGCAGTGACTTCAATGCAGGCTCGTCTTGCATCTCCCAGGACGAAAGGATGTCTGAATCCCCTGTGGAAAGCACAGAGAAAGACTTAGTTCCCCACCTCATCGCGACCGATAGCCTCACATCCTTTGAAAACTCCAGAGGTACGCGGAGATCAGTGCCTCCAAAGGAGACGATGCCTGACTCCTCGTGAAACTTGATAGGAGTTCCAGGATTCCTGTGGCACTTGGAAAGGGACACTTGGTCTCCCGCCTCAGCTGGAGAGGCGTCCCAATTGCCCTGCCAAGCCTCGAGGAGAATCCAGAGTTGTCCCTCGCAATTAGGCAGGAGTCCTGACGTCGCTGAAGAAACACGTGGGTGGAAGGGCCATCCCCGTCGTAACTCGAGAATATACCCCAGGTTCCCGCCGCAACTCGAGAAAAACCATGAGACTTCCCCCTCGCCACGAGATGAGGCCCGATTCCCCTGCACTGCGTGCAGAGCAATTCCGTCTTGCACATCACACATGACAGGAGCCTTGATTTCCTTGATGGCACTCCAGAGAAACCCCAAGAACACTGTTTCAAGGCTAGAGGGATCCTGAGGTCACTGTAGCAACACGAAAGAGCTCCGTGGGCCAAAAATCAACTCGAGATGAGAGGTTAGTCCCTGGCTTCGACTCCAGAGGAATACCACCTTACCACAAGCACCTCAAGAGGAGGCTTCTCTCAGCTCTAGGTATGTGAGAGGGACCCTGAGTTTGCGGCCTCAAGTGGAATGGACAACGCGATGCCCTGACGCGAAATAAGGCTGGATATCCCTGCAGTGACTTGAATGCAGGGTCGTCTTGCATCTCCCAAGATGAAAGGATGTCTGAATCCCCTGTGGAGACCACAGAGAAAGACCTAGTTCCCCACCTCATCGCGACCGGAGGCCTCACATCCTTTGCAAACTCCAGAGGTACGCCGAGATCAGTGCCTCCAAAGGAGACGATGCCTGACTCCTCGTGAAACTTGATAGGAGTCCCAGGATTCCTGTGGCACGTGGAAAGGGACCCTTGGTCTCCCGCCTCAGCTGGAGAGGCGTCCCAATTGCCTTGCCAAGCCTCGAGGAGAATCCCGAGTTGTGTCTCGCAACTAGGCAAGAGTCCTGACGTGGCTGAACAAACACGTGTGTGGAAGGGCCATTCCCATCGTAACTCGAGAATATACCCCAGGTTCCCGCCGCAACTCGAGAAAAACCATGAGACTTCCCCCTCGCCACGAGATGAGGCCCGATTCCCCTGCACTGCGTGCAGAGCAATTCTGTGTTGCACATCACACAAGAAAGGAGCCTTGATTTCCTTCATGGCACTCCAGAGAAACCCCAAGAACACTGTTTCAAGGCTAGAGGGATCCTGAGGTCACTGTAGCAACACGAAAGAGCTCCGTGGACCAAAAATCAACTCGAGATGAGAGGTTAGTCCCTGGCTTCGACTCCAGAGGAATACCACCTTACCACAAGCACCTCAAGAGGAGGCTTCTCTCAGCTCTAGGTATGTGAGAGGGACCCTGAGTTTGCGGCCTCAAGTGGAATGGACACCGCGATGCCCTGACTCGAAATAAGGCCGGATATCCCTGCAGTGACTGGAATGCAGGCTCGTCTTGCATCTCCCAAGACGAAAGGGTGTCTGAATCCCCTGTGGAGACCACAGAGAAAGACCTAGTTCCCCACCTCATCGCGACAGGAGGCCTCAAATCCTTTGAAAACTCCAGAGGTATGCGGAGATCAGTGCCTCCAAAGGAGACGATGCCTGACTCCTCGTGAAACTTGATAGGAGACCCAGGATTCCTGTGGCACGTGGAAAGGGACCCTTGGTCTCCCGTCTCAGCTGGAGAGGCGTCCCAATTGCCCTGCCAAGCCTCGCGGAGAATCCCGAGTTGTCCCTCGCAACTAGGCAGGAGTCCTGACGTCGCAGAACACACACGTGTGTGGAAGGGCCATCCCCGTCGTAACTCGAGAATATACCCCAGGTTCCCGCCGCAACTCGAGAAAAACCATGAGACTTCCCCCTCGCCGTGAGATGAGGCCCGATTCCCCTGCACTGCGTGCAGAGCAATTCCGTGTTGCACATCACACATGAAAGGAGCCTTGATTTCCTTGATGGCACTCCAGAGAAACACCAAGAACACTGTTTCAAGGCTAGAGGGATCCTGAGGTCACTGTTGCAACACGAAAGAGCTCCGTGGACCAAGAATCAACACGAGATGAGAGGTTAGTCCCTGGCTTCGACTCCTGAGGAATACCACCTTACCACAAGCACCTCAAGAGGAGGCTTCTCTCAGCTGTAGGTATGTGAGAGGGATCCTGAGTTTGCGGCCTCAAGTGGAATGGACACCGCGATGCCCTGACTCGAAATAAGGCCGGATATCCCTGCAGTGACTTGAATGCAGGCTCGTCTTGCATCTCCCAAGAAGAAAGGATGTCTGAATCCCCTGTGGAGACCACAGAGAAAGACCTAGTTCCCCACCTCATCGCGACCGGAGGCCTCACATCCTTTGAAAACTCCAGAGGTACGCGGAGATCAGTGCCTCCAAAGGAGACGATGCCTGACTCCTCGTGAAACTTGATAGGAGTCCCAGGATTCTTGTGGCACTTGGAAAGGGACCCTTGGTCTCCCGCCTCAGCTGGAGAGGCGTTCCAATTGCCCTGCCAAGCCTCGAGGAGAATCCCGAGTTGTCCCTCGCAACTAGGCAGGAGTCCTGACGTGGCTGAACAAACACGTGGGTGGAAGGGCCATCCCCGTCGTAACTCGAGAATATACCCCAGGTTCCCGCCGCAACTCGAGAAAAACCATGAGACTTCCCCCTCGATGCGAGATGAGGCCCGATTCCCCTGTACTGCGTGCAGAGCAATTCCGTCTTGCACATCACACATGAAAGGAGCCTTGATTTCCTTCATGGCACTCCAGAGAAATCCCAAGAACACTGTTTCAAGGCTAGAGGGATCCTGAGGTCACTGTAGCAACACGAAAGAGCTCCGTGGACCAAAAATCAACTCGAGATGAGAGGTTAGTCCCTGGCTTCGACTCCAGAGGAATACCACCTTACCACAAGCACCTCAAGAGGAGGCTTCTCTCAGCTCTAGGTATGTGAGAGGGACCCTGAGTTTGCGGCCTCAAGTGGAATGGACACCGCGATGCCCTGACTCGAAATAAGGCCGGATATCCCTGCAGTGACTGGAATGCAGGCTCGTCTTGCATCTCCCAAGACGAAAGGGTGTCTGAATCCCCTGTGGAGACCACAGAGAAAGACCTAGTTCCCCACCTCATCGCGACAGGAGGCCTCAAATCCTTTGAAAACTCCAGAGGTATGCGGAGATCAGTGCCTCCAAAGGAAACGATGCCTGACTCCTCGTGAAACTTGATAGGAGACCCAGGATTCCTGTGGCACGTGGAAAGGGACCCTTGGTCTCCCGTCTCAGCTGGAGAGGCGTCCCAATTGCCCTGCAAAGCCTCGAGGAGAATCCCGAGTTGTCCCTCGCAACTAGGCAGGAGTCCTGACGTCGCTGAAGAAACACGTGGGTGGAAGGGCCATCCCCGTCGTAACTCGAGAATATACCACAGGTTCCGGCCGCAACTCGAGAAAAACCATGAGACTTCCCCCTCGCCGCGAGATGAGGCCCGATTCCCCTGCACTGCGTGCAGAGCAATTCCGTGTTGCACATCACACATGAAAGGAGCCTTGATTTCCTTGATGGCACTCCAGAGAAACCCCAAGAACACTGTTTCAAGGCTAGAGGGATCCTGAGGTCACTGTAGCAACACGAAAGAGCTCCGTGGACCAAGAATCAACACGAGATGAGAGGTTAGTCCCTGGCTTCGACTCCTGAGGAATACCACCTTACCACAAGCACCTCAAGAGGAGGCTTCTCTCAGCTCTAGGTATGTGAGAGGGACCCTGAGTTTGCGGCCTCTAGTGGAATGGACACCGCGATGCCCTGACTCGAAATAAGGCCGGATATCCCTGCAGTGACTTCAATGCAGGCTCGTCTTGCATCTCCCAGGACGAAAGGATGTCTGAATCCCCTGTGGAAAGCACAGAGAAAGACTTAGTTCCCCACCTCATCGCGACCGATAGCCTCACATCCTTTGAAAACTCCAGAGGTACGCGGAGATCAGTGCCTCCAAAGGAGACGATGCCTGACTCCTCGTGAAACTTGATAGGAGTCCCAGGATTCCTGTGGCACTTGGAAAGGGACACTTGGTCTCCCGCCTCAGCTGGAGAGGCGTCCCAATTGCCCTGCCAAGCCTCGAGGAGAATCCAGAGTTGTCCCTCGCAACTAGGCAGGAGTCCTCATGTGGCTGAACAAACACGTGTGTGGAAGGGCCATCCCCGTCGTAACTCGAGAATATACCCCAGGTTCCCGCCGCAACTCGAGAAAAACCATGAGACTTCCCCCTCGATGCGAGATGAGGCCCGATTCCCCTGTACTGCGTGCAGAGCAATTCCGTCTTGCACATCACACATGAAAGGAGCCTTAATTTCCTTGATGGCACTCCAGAGAAACCCCAAGAACACTGTTTCAAGGATAGAGGGATCCTGAGGTCACTATAGCAACACGAAAGAACTCTGTGGACCAAAAAACAACTCGAAAAGAGAGGTTAGTCCCTGGATTCGTCTCCAGAGGAATACCACCTTACCACAAGCACCTCAAGAGGAGGCTTCTCTCAGCTCTAGGTATGTGAGAGGGACCCTGAGTTTGCGGCCTCAAGTGGAATGGACACCGCGATGCCCTGACTCGAAATAAGGCCGGATATCCCTGCAGTGACTTCAATGCAGGTTCGTCTTGCATCTCCCAGGACGAAAGGATGTCTGAATCCCCTGTGGAAAGCACAGAGAAAGACTTAGTTCCCCACCTCATCGCGTCCGATAGCCTCACATCCTTTGAAAACTCCAGAGGTACGCGGAGATCAGTGCCTCCAAAGGAGACGATGCCTGACTCCTCGTGAAACTTGATAGGAGTCCCAGGATTCCTGTGGCACTTGGAAAGGGACACTTGGTCTCCCGCCTCAGCTGGAGAGGCGTCCCAATTGCCCTGCCAAGCCTCGAGGAGAATCCAGAGTTGTCCCTCGCAACTAGGCAGGAGTCCTGACGTCGCTGAAGAAACACGTGGGTGGAAGGGCCATCCCCATCGTAACTCGAGAATATACCCCAGGTTCCCGCCGCAACTCGAGAAAAACCATGAGACTTCCCCCTCGCCGCGAGATGAGGCCCGATTCCCCTGCACTGCGTGCAGAGCAATTCCGTGTTGCACATCACACATGAAAGGAGCCTTGATTTCCTTGATGGCACTCCAGAGAAACCCCAAGAACACTGTTTCAAGGTTAGAGGGATCCTGAGGTCACTGTAGCAACACGAAAGAGCTCCGTGGGCCAAAAATCAACTCGAGATGAGAGGTTAGTCCCTGGCTTCGATTCCGGAGGAATACCACCTTACCACAAGCACCTCAAGAGGAGGCTTCTCTCAGCTCTAGGTATGTGAGAGGGACCCTGAGTTTGCGGCCTCAAGTGGAATGGACACCGCGATGCACTGACGTGAAATAAAGTTGGATATCCCTGCAGTGACTTGAATGCAGGCTCGTCTTGCATCTCCGAAGATGAAAGGATGTCTGAATCCCCTGTGGAGACCACAGAGAAAGACCTAGTTCCCCACCTCATCGCGACCCGAGGCCTCACATCCTTTGAAAACTCCAGAGGTACGCGGAGATCAGTGCCTCCAAAGGAGACGATGCCTGACTCCTCGTGAAACTTGATAGGAGTCCCAGGATTCCTGTGGCACGTGGAAAGGGACCCTTGGTCTCCCGCCTCAGCTGGAGAGGCGTCCCAATTGCCTTGCCAAGCCTCGAGGAGAATCCCGAGTTGTGTCTCGCAACTAGGCAAGAGTTCTGACGTGGCTGAACAAACACGTGTGTGGAAGGGCCATCCCCGTCGTAACTCGAGAATATACCCCAGGTTCCCGCCGCAACTCGAGAAAAACCATGAGACTTCCCCCTCGCCGCGAGATGAGGCCCGATTCCCCTGCACTGCGTGCAGAGCAATTCTGTGTTGCACATCACACATGAAAGGAGCCTTGATTTCTTTCATGGCACTCCAGAGAAACCCCAAGAACACTGTTTCAAGGCTAGAGGGATCCTGAGGTCACTGTAGCAACACGAAAGAACTCTGTGGACCAAAAATCAACTCGAGATGAGAGGTTAGTCCCTGGCTTCGACTCCAGAGGAATACCACCTTACCAGAAGCACCTCAAGAGGAGGCTTCTCTCAGCTCTAGGTATGTGAGAGGGATCCTGAGTTTGCGGCCTCAAGTGGAATTGACACCGCGATGCCCTGACTTGTAATAAGGCCGGATATCCCTGCAGTGACTGGAATGCAGGCTCGTCTTGCATCTCCCAAGACGAAAGGGTGTCTGAATCCCCTGTGGAGACCACAGAGAAAGACCTAGTTCCCCACCTCATCGCGACAGGAGGCCTCAAAATCTTTGAAAACTACAGAGGTATGCGGAGATCAGTGCCTCCAAAGGAGACGATGCCTGACTCCTCGTGAAACTTGATAGGAGACCCAGGATTCCTGTGGCACGTGGAAAGGGACACTTGGTCTCCCGCCTCAGCTGGAGAGGCGTCCCAATTGCCCTGCCAAGCCTCGAGGAGAATCCCGAGTTGTCCCTCGCAACTAGGCAGGAGTCCTGACGTGGCTGAACAAACACGTGGGTGGAAGGGCCATCCCCGTCGTAACTCGAGAATATACCCCAGGTTCCCGCCGCAACTCGAGAAAAACCATGAGACTTCCCCCTCGATGCGAGATGAGGCCCGATTCCCCTGTACTGCGTGCAGAGCAATTCCGTCTTGCACATCACACATGAAAGGAGCCTTGATTTCCTTCATGGCACTCCAGAGAAACCCCAAGAACACTGTTTCAAGGCTAGAGTGATCCTGAGGTCACTGTAGCAATACGAAAGAACTCTGTGGACCAAAAATCAACTCGAAAAGGGAGGTTAGTCCCTGTATTCGTCTCCAGAGGAATACCACCTTACCACAAGCACCTCAAGAGGAGGCTTCTCTCAGCTCTAGGTATGTGAGAGGGACCCTGAGTTTGCGGCCTCAAGTGGAATGGACACCGCGATGCCCTGACTCGAAATAAGGCCGGATATCCCTGCAGTGACTTCAATGCAGGCTCGTCTTGCATCTCCCAGGACGAAGGAATGCCTGAATCCCCTGTGGAAAGCACAGAGAAAGACTTAGTTCCCCACCTCATCGCGACCGATAGCCTCACATCCTTTGAAAACTCCAGAGGTACGCGGAGATCAGTGCCTCCAAAGGAGACGATGCCTGACTCCTCGTGAAACTTGATAGGAGTCCCAGGATTCCTGTGGCACTTAGAAAGGGACACTTGGTCTCCCGCCTCAGCTGGAGAGGCGTCCCAATTGCCCTGCCAAGCCTCGAGGAGAATCCAGAGTTGTCCCTCGCAACTAGGCAGAGGTCCTGACGTCGCTGAAGAAACACGTGGGTGGAAGGGCCATCCCCATCGTAACTCGAGAATATACCCCAGGTTCCCGCCGCAACTCGAGAAAAACCATGAGACTTCCCACTCGCCGCGAGATAAGGCCCGATTCCCCTGCACTGCGTGCAGAGCAATTCCGTGTTGCACATCACACATGAAAGGAGCCTTGATTTCCTTGATGGCACTCCAGAGAAACCCCAAGAACACTGTTTCAAGGCTAGAGGGATCCTGAGGTCACTGTAGCAACACGGAAGAGCTCCGTGGGCCAAAAATCAACTCGAGATGAGAGGTTAGTCCCTGGCTTCGACTCCAGAGGAATACCACCTTACCACAAGCACCTCAAGAGGAGGCTTCTCTCAGCTCTAGGTATGTGAGAGGGACCCTGAGTTTGCGGCCTCAAGTGGAATGGACACCGCGATGCCCTGACGCGAAATAAGGCTGGATATCCCTTCAGTGACTTGAATGCAGGCTCGTCTTGCATCTCCCAAGATGAAAGGATGTCTGAATCCCCTGTGGAGACCACAGAGAAAGACCTAGTTCCCCACCTCATCGCGACCCGAGGCCTCACATCCTTTGAAAACTCCAGAGGTACGCGGAGATCAGTGCCTCCAAAGGAGACGATGCCTGACTCCTCGTGAAACTTGATAGGAGTCCCAGGATTCCTGTGGCACGTGGAAAGGGACCCTTGGTCTCCCGCCTCAGCTGGAGAGGCGTCCCAATTGCCTTGCCAAGCCTCGAGGAGAATCCCGAGTTGTCCCTCGCAACTAGGCAGGAGTCCTGACGTGGCTGAACAAACACGTGGGTGGAAGGGCCATCCCCGTCGTAACTCGAGAATATACCCCAGGTTCCCGCCGCAACTCGAGAAAAACCATGAGACTTCCCCCTCGATGCGAGATGAGGCCCGATTCCCCTGTACTGCGTGCAGAGCAATTCCGTCTTGCACATCACACATGAAAGGAGCCTTGATTTCCTAGATGGCACTCCAGAGAAACCCCAAGAACACTGTTTCAAGGCTAGAGGGATCCTGAGGTCACTGTAGCAACACGAAAGAACTCTGTGGACCAAAAATCAACTCGAAAAGGGAGGTTAGTCCCTGGATTCGTCTCCAGAGGAATACCAGCTTACCACAAGCACCTCAAGAGGAGGCTTCTCTCAGCTCTAGGTATGCGAGAGGGACCCTGAGTTTGCGGCCTCAAGTGGAATGGACACCGCGATGCCCTGACTCGAAATAAGGCCGATATCCCTGCAGTGACTTCAATGCAGGCTCGTCTTGCATCTCCCAGGACGAAAGGATGTCTGAATCCCCTGTGGAAAGCACAGAGAAAGACTTAGTTCCCCACCTCATCGCGACCGATAGCCTCACATCCTTTGAAAACTCCAGAGGTACGCGGAGATCAGTGCCTCCACAGGAGACGATGCCTGACTCCTCGTGAAACTTGATAGGAGTCCCAGGATTCCTGTGGCACTTGGAAAGGGACACTTGGTCTCCCGCCTCAGCTGGAGAGGCGTCCCAATTGCCCTGCCAAGCCTCGAGGAGAATCCAGAGTTGTCCCTCGCAACTAGGCAGGAGTCCTGACGTCGCTCAAGAAACACGTGGGTGGAAGGGCCATCCCCGTCGTAACTAGAGAATATACCCCAGGTTCCCGCCGCAACTCGAGAAAAACCATGAGACTTCCCCCTCGCCGCGAGATGAGGCACGATTCCCCTGCACTGCGTGCAGAGCAATTCCGTGTTGCACATCACACATGAAAGGAGCCTTCATTTCCTTGATGGCACTCCAGAGAAACCCCAAGAACACTGTTTCAAGGCTAGAGGGATCCTGAGGTCACTGTAGAAACACGAAAGTGCTCCGTGGGCCAAAAATCAACTCGAGATGAGAGGTTAGTCCCTGGCTTCGACTCCAGAGGAATACCACCTTACCACAAGCACCTCAAGAGGAGGCTTCTCTCAGCTCTAGGTATGTGAGAGGGACCCTGAGTTTGCGTCCTCAAGTGGAATGGACACCGCGATGCCCTGACGCGAAATAAGGCTGGATATCCCTGCAGTGACTTGAATGCAGGCTCGTCTTGCATCTCCCAAGATGAAAGGATGTCTGAATCCCCTGTGGAGACCACAGAGAAAGACCTAGTTCCCCACCTCATCGCGACCGCAGGCCTCACATCCTTTGAAAACTCCAGAGGTACGCGGAGATCAGTGCCTCCAAAGGAGACGATGCCTGACTCCTCGTGAAACTTGATAGGAGTCCCAGGATTCTTGTGGCACGTGGAAAGGGACCCTTGGTCTCCCGCCTCAGCTGGAGAGGCGTTCCAATTGCCCTGCCAAGCCTCGAGGAGAATCCCGAGTTGTCCCTCGCAACTAGGCAGGAGTCCTGACGTGGCTGAACAAACACGTGGGTGGAAGGGCCATCCCCGTCGTAACTCGAGAATATACCCCAGGTTCCCGCCGCAACTCGAGAAAAACCATGAGACTTCCCCCTCGATGCGAGATGAGGCCCGATTCCCCTGTACTGCGTGCAGAGCAATTCCGTCTTGCACATCACACATGAAAGGAGCCTTGATTTCCTTGATGGCACTCCAGAGAATCCCCAAGAACACTGTTTCAAGGCTAGAGGGATCCTGAGGTCACTGCAGCAACACGAAAGAGCTCTGTGGACCAAAAATCAACTCGAAAAGAGAGGTTAGTCCCTGGATTCGTCTCCAGAGGAATACCACCTTACCACAAGCACCTCAAGAGGAGGCTTCTCTCAGCTCTAGGTATGTGAGAGGGACCCTGAGTTTGCGGCCTCAAGTGGAATGGACACCGCGATGCCCTGACTCGAAATAAGGCCGTATATCCCTGCAGTGACTTCAATGCAGGCTCGTCTTGCATCTCCCAGGACGAAAGGATGTCTGAATCCCCTGTGGAGACCACAGAGAAAGACCTAGTTCCCCACCTCATCGCGACTGGAGGCCTCACATCCTTTGAAAACTCCAGAGGTACGCGGAGATCAGTGCCTCCAAAGGAGACGATGCCTGACTCCTCGTGAAACTTGATAGGAGTCCCAGGATTCCTGTGGCACTTGGAAAGGGACACTTGGTCTCCCGCCTCAGCTGGAGAGGCGTCCCAATTGCCCTGCCAAGCCTCGAGGAGAATCCAGAGTTGTCCCTCGCAACTAGGCAGAGGTCCTGACGTCGCTGAAGAAACACGTGGGTGGAAGGGCCATCCCCATCGTAACTCGAGAATATACCCCAGGTTCCCGCCGCAACTCGAGAAAAACCATGAGACTTCCCACTCGCCGCGAGATGAGGCCTGATTCCCCTGCACTGCGTGCAGAGCAATTCCGTGTTGCACATCACACATGAAAGGAGCCTTGATTTCCTTGATGGCACTCCAGAGAAACCCCAAGAACACTGTTTCAAGGCTAGAGGGATCCTGAGGTCACTGTAGCAACACGGAAGAGCTCCGTGGGCCAAAAATCAACTCGAGATGAGAGGTTAGTCCCTGGCTTCGACTCCAGAGGAATACCACCTTACCACAAGCACCTCAAGAGGAGGCTTCTCTCAGCTCTAGGTATGTGAGAGGGACCCTGAGTTTGCGGCCTCAAGTGGAATGGACACCGCGATGCCCTGACGCGAAATAAGGCTGGATATCCCTGCAGTGACTTGAATGCAGGCTCGTCTTGCATCTCCCAAGATGAAAGGATGTCTGAATCCCCTGTGGAGACCACAGAGAAAGACCTAGTTCCCCACCTCATCGCGACCCGAGGCCTCACATCCTTTGAAAACTCCAGAGGTACGCGGAGATCAGTGCCTCCAAAGGAGACGATGCCTGACTCCTCGTGAAACTTGATAGGAGTCCCAGGATTCCTGTGGCACGTGGAAAGGGACACTTGGTCTCCCGCCTCAGCTGGAGAGGCGTCCCAATTGCCTTGCCAAGCCTCGAGGAGAATCCCGAGTTGTGTCTCGCAACTAGGCAAGAGTCCTGACGTGGCTGAACAAACACGTGTGTGGAAGGGCCATCCCCGTCGTAACTCGAGAATATACCCCAGGTTCCCGCCGCAACTCGAGAAAAACCATGAGACTTCCCCCTCGCCGCGAGATGAGGCCCGATTCCCCTGCACTGCGTGCAGAGCAATTCTGTGTTGCACATCACACATGAAAGGAGCCTTGATTTCCTTCATGGCACTCCAGAGAAACCCCAAGAACACTGTTTCAAGGCTAGAGGGATCCTGAGGTCACTGTAGCAACACGAAAGAGCTCCGTAGACCAAAAATCAACTCGAGATGAGAGGTTAGTCCCTGGCTTCGACTCCAGAGGAATACCACCTTACCACAAGCACCTCAAGAGGAGGCTTCTCTCAGCTCTAGGTTTGTGAGAGGGACCCTGAGTTTGGGGCCTCAAGTGGAATGGACACCGCGATGCCCTGACTCGAAATAAGGTCGGATATCCCTGCAGTGACTGGAATGCAGGCTCGTCTTGCATCTCCCAAGACGAAAGGGTGTCTGAATCCCCTGTGGAGACCACAGAGAAAGACCTAGTTCCCCACCTCATCGCGACCGCAGGCCTCACATCCTTTGAAAACTCCAGAGGTACGCGGAGATCAGTGCCTCCAAAGGAGACGATGCCTGACTCCTCGTGAAACTTGATAGGAGTCCCAGGATTCTTGTGGCACGTGGAAAGGGACCCTTGGTCTCCCGCCTCAGCTGGAGAGGCGTTCCAATTGCCCTGCCAAGCCTCGAGGAGAATCCCGAGTTGTCCCTCGCAACTAGGCAGGAGTCCTGACGTGGCTGAACAAACACGTGGGTGGAAGGGCCATCCCCGTCGTAACTCGAGAATATACCCCAGGTTCCCGCCGCAACTCGAGAAAAACCATGAGACTTCCCCCTCGATGCGAGATGAGGCCCGATTCCCCTGTACTGCGTGCAGAGCAATTCCGTCTTGCACATCACACATGAAAGGAGCCTTGATTTCCTTGATGGCACTCCAGAGAAACCCCAAGAACACTGTTTCAAGGATAGAGGGATCCTGAGGTCACTGTAGCAACACGAAAGAACTCTGTGGACCAAAAATCAACTCGAAAAGAGAGGTTAGTCCCTGGATTCGTCTCCAGAGGAATACCACCTTACCACAAGCACCTCAAGAGGAGGCTTCTCTCAGCTCTAGGTATGTGAGAGGGACCCTGAGTTTGCGGCCTCAAGTGGAATGGACACCGCGATGCCCTGACTCGAAATAAGGCCGTATATCCCTGCAGTGACTTCAATGCAGGCTCGTCTTGCATCTCCCAGGACGAAAGGATGTCTGAATCCCCTGTGGAGACCACAGAGAAAGACCTAGTTCCCCACCTCATCGCGACTGGAGGCCTCACATCCTTTGAAAACTCCAGAGGTACGCGGAGATCAGTGCCTCCAAAGGAGACGATGCCTGACTCCTCGTGAAACTTGATAGGAGTGCCAGGATTCCTGTGGCACTTGGAAAGGGACACTTGGTCTCCCGCCTCAGCTGGAGAGGCGTCCCAATTGCCCTGCCAAGCCTCGAGGAGAATCCAGAGTTGTCCCTCGCAACTAGGCAGAGGTCCTGACGTCGCTGAAGAAACACGTGGGTGGAAGGGCCATCCCCATCGTAACTCGAGAATATACCCCAGGTTCCCGCCGCAACTCGAGAAAAACCATGAGACTTCCCACTCGCCGCGAGATGAGGCCCGATTCCCCTGCACTGCGTGCAGAGCAATTCCGTGTTGCACATCACACATGAAAGGAGCCTTGATTTCCTTGATGGCACTCCAGAGAAACCCCAAGAACACTGTTTCAAGGCTAGAGGGATCCTGAGGTCACTGTAGCAACACGGAAGAGCTCCGTGGGCCAAAAATCAACTCGAGATGAGAGGTTAGTCCCTGGCTTCGACTCCAGAGGAATACCACCTTACCACAAGCACCTCAAGAGGAGGCTTCTCTCAGCTCTAGGTATGTGAGAGGGACCCTGAGTTTGCGGCCTCAAGTGGAATGGACACCGCGATGCCCTGACGCGAAATAAGGCTGGATACCCCTGCAGTGACTTGAATGCAGGCTCGTCTTGCATCTCCCAAGATGAAAGGATGTCTGAATCCCCTGTGGAGACCACAGAGAAAGACCTAGTTCCCCACCTCATCGCGACCGGAGGCCTCACATCCTTTGAAAACTCCAGAGGTACGCGGAGATCAGTGCCTCCAAAGGAGACGATGCCTGACTCCTCGTGAAACTTGATAGGAGTCCCAGGATTCCTGTGGCACGTGGAAAGGGACACTTGGTCTCCCGCCTCAGCTGGAGAGGCGTCCCAATTGCCTTGCCAAGCCTCGAGGAGAATCCCGAGTTGTGTCTCGCAACTAGGCAAGAGTCCTGACGTGGCTGAACAAACACGTGTGTGGAAGGGCCATCCCCGTCGTAACTCGAGAATATACCCCAGGTTCCCGCCGCAACTCGAGAAAAACCATGAGACTTCCCCCTCGCCGCGAGATGAGGCCCGATTCCCCTGCACTGCGTGCAGAGCAATTCTGTGTTGCACATCACACATGAAAGGAGCCTTGATTTCCTTCATGGCACTCCAGAGAAACCCCAAGAACACTGTTTCAAGGCTAGAGGGATCCTGAGGTCACTGTAGCAACACGAAAGAGCTCCGTAGACCAAAAATCAACTCGAGATGAGAGGTTAGTCCCTGGCTTCGACTCCAGAGGAATACCACCTTACCACAAGCACCTCAAGAGGAGGCTTCTCTCAGCTCTAGGTTTGTGAGAGGGACCCTGAGTTTGGGGCCTCAAGTGGAATGGACACCGCGATGCCCTGACTCGAAATAAGGTCGGATATCCCTGCAGTGACTGGAATGCAGGCTCGTCTTGCATCTCCCAAGACGAAAGGGTGTCTGAATCCCCTGTGGAGACCACAGAGAAAGACCTAGTTCCCCACCTCATCGCGACAGGAGGCCTCAAATCCTTTGAAAACTCCAGAGGTATGCGTAGATCAGTGCCTCCAAAGGAGACGATGTCTGACTCCTCGTGAAACTTGATAGGAGACCCAGGATTCCTGTGGCACGTGGAAAGGGACCCTTGGTCTACCGTCTCAGCTGGAGAGGCATCCCAATTGCCCTGCAAAGCCTCGAGGAGAATACCGAGTTGTCCCTCGCAACTAGGCAGGAGTCCTGACATGGCTGAACACACACGTGTGTGGAAGGGCCATCCCCGTCGTAACTCGAGAATATACCCCAGGTTCCCGCCGCAACTCGAGAAAAACCATGAGACTTCCCCCTCGCAGCGAGATGAGGCCCGATTCCCCTGCACTGCGTGCAGAGCAATTCCGTGTTGCACATCACACATGAAAGGAGCCTTGATTTCCTTGATCGCACTCCAGAGAAACCCCAAGAACACTGTTACAAGGCTAGAGGGATCCTGAGGTCACTGTAGCAACACGAAAGAGCTCCGTGGACCAAGAATCAACACGAGATGAGAGGTTAGTCCCTGGCTTCGACTCCTGAGGAATACCACCTTACCACAAGCACCTCAAGAGGAGGCTTCTCTCAGCTCTAGGTATGTGAGAGGGATCCTGAGTTTGCGGCCTCAAGTGGAATGGACACCGCGATGCCCTGACTCGAAATAAGGCCGGATATCCCTGCAGTGATTTGAATGCACGCTCGTCTTGCATCTCCCAAGAAGAAAGGATGTCTGAATCCCCTGTGGAGACCACAGAGAAACACCTAGTTCCCCACCTCATCGCGACCGGAGGCCTCACATCCTTTGAAAACTCCAGAGGTACGCGGAGATCAGTGCCTCCAAAGGAGACGATGCCTGACTCCTCGTGAAACTTGATAGGAGTCCCAGGATTCTTGTGGCACGTGGAAAGGGACCCTTGGTCTCCCGCCTCAGCTGGAGAGGCGTTCCAATTGCCCTGCCAAGCCTCGAGGAGAATCCCGAGTTGTCCCTCGCAACTAGGCAGGAGTCCTGACGTGGCTGAACAAACACGTGGGTTGAAGGGCCATCCCCGTCGTAACTCGAGAATATACCCCAGGTTCCCGCCGCAACTCGAGAAAAACCATGAGACTTCCCCCTCGATGCGAGATGAGGCCCGATTCCCCTGTACTGCATGCAGAGCAATTCCGTGTTGCACATCACACATGAAAGGAGCCTTGATTTCCTTGATGGCACTCCAGAGAAACCCCAAGAACACTGTTTCAAGGATAGAGGGATCCTGAGGTCACTGTAGCAACACGAAAGAACTCTGTGGACCAAAAATCAACTCGAAAAGAGAGGTTAGTCCCTGGATTCGTCTCCAGAGGAATACCACCTTACCACAAGCACCTCAAGAGGAGGCTTCTCTCAGCTCTAGGTATGTGAGAGGTACCCTGAGTTTGCGGCCTCAAGTGGAATGGACACCGCGATGCCCTGACTCGAAATAAGGCCGGATATCCCTGCAGTGACTTCAATGCAGGTTTGTCTTGCATCTCCCAGGACGAAAGGATGTCTGAATCCCCTGTGGAAAGCACAGAGAAAGACTTAGTTCCCCACCTCATCGCGACCGATAGCCTCACATCCTTTGAAAACTCCAGAGGTACGCGGAGATCAGGGCCTCCAAAGGAGACGATGCCTGACTCCTCGTGAAACTTGATAGGAGTCCCAGGATTCCTGTGGCACGTGGAAAGGGACCCTTGGTCTCCCGCCTCAGCTGGAGAGGCGTCCCAATTGCCTTGCCAAGCCTCGAGGAGAATCCCGAGTTGTGTCTCGCAACTAGGCAAGAGTCCTGACGTGGCTGAACAAACACGTGTGTGGAAGGGCCATCCCCGTCGTAACTCGAGAATATACCCCAGGTTCCCGCCGCAACTCGAGAAAAACCATGAGACTTCCCCCTCACCGCGAGATGAGGCCCGATTCCCCTGCACTGCGTGCAGAGCAATTCCGTGTTGCACATCACACATGAAAGGAGCCTTGATTTCCTTCATGGCACTCCAGAGAAACCCCAAGAACACTGTTTCAAGGCTAGAGGGATCCTGAGGTCACTGTAGCAACACGAAAGAGCTCCGTCGACCAAAAATCAACTCGAGATGAGAGGTTAGTCCCTGGCTTCGACTCATGAGGAATATCACCTTACCACAAGCACCTCAAGAGGAGGCTTCTCTCAGCTCTAGGTATGTGAGAGGGACCCTGAGTTTGCGGCCTCAAGTGGAATGGACACCGCGATGCCCTGACTCGAAATAAGGCCGGATATCCCTGCAGTGACTGGAATGCAGGCTCGTCTTGCATCTCCCAAGACGAAAGGGTGTCTGAATCCCCTGTGGAGACCACAGAGAAAGACCTAGTTCCCCACCTCATCGCGACAGGAGGCCTCAAATCCTTTGAAAACTCCAGAGGTATGCGGAGATCAGTGCCTCCAAAGGAAACGATGCCTGACTCCTCGTGAAACTTGATAGGAGACCCAGGATTCCTGTGGCACGTGGAAAGGGACCCTTGGTCTCCCGCCTCAGCTGGAGAGGCGTCCCAATTGCCCTGCCAAGCCTCGAGGAGAATCCAGAGTTGTCCCTCGCAACTAGGCAGGAGTCCTGACGTCGCTGAAGAAACACGTGGGTGGAAGGGCCATCCCCGTCGTAACTCGAGAAAATACCCCAGGTTCCCGCCGCAACTCGAGAAAAACCATGAGACTTCCCCCTCGCCGCGAGATGAGGCCCGATTCCCCTGCACTGCGTGCAGAGCAATTCCGTGTTGCACATCACACATGAAAGGAGCCTTGATTTCCTTGATGGCACTCCAGAGAAACCCCAAGAACACTGTTTCAAGGCTAGAGGGATCCTGAGGTCACTGTAGCAACACGAAAGAGCTCCGTGGGCCAAATATCAACTCGAGATGAGAGGTTAGTCCCTGGCTTCGACTCCAGAGGAATACCACCTTACCACAAGCACCTCAAGAGGAGGCTTCTCTCAGCTTTAGGTATGTGAGAGGGACCCTGAGTTTGCGGCCTCAAGTGGAATGGACACCGCGATGCCCTGACTCGAAATAAGGCCGGATATCCCTGCAGTGACTTGAATGCTGGCTCGTCTTGCATCTCCCAAGAAGAAAGGATGTCTGAATCCCCTGTGGAGACCACAGAGAAAGACCTAGTTCCCCACCTCATCGCGACAGGAGGCCTCACATCCTTTGAAAATTCCAGAGGTACGCGGAGATCAGTGCCTTCAAAGGAGACGATGCCTGACTCCTCGTGAAACTTGATAGGAGTCCCAGGATTCTTGTGGCACGGGGAAAGGGACCCGTGGTCTCCCGCCTCAGCTGGAGAGGCGTTCCAATTGCCCTGCCAAGCCTCGAGGAGAATCCCGAGTTATCCCTCGCAACTAGGCAGGAGTCCTGACGTGGCTGAACAAACACGTGGGTGGAAGGGCCATCCCCGTCGTAACTCGAGAATATACCCCAGGTTCCCGCCGCAACTCGAGAAAAACCATGAGACTTCCCCCTCGATGCGAGATGAGGCCCAATTCCCCTGTACTGCGTGCAGAGCAATTCCGTCTTGCACATCACACATGAAAGGAGCCTTGATTTCCTTGATGGCATTCCAGAGAAACCCCAAGAACACTGTTTCAAGGATAGAGGGATCCTGAGGTCACTGTAGCAACACGAAAGAACTCTGTGGACCAAAAATCAACTCGAGATGAGAGGATAGTCCCTGGCTTCAACTCCAGAGGAATACCACCTTACCACAAGCACCTCAAGAGGAGGCTTCTCTCAGCTCTAGGTATGTGAGAGGGACCCTGAGTTTGCGGCCTCAAGTGGAATGGACACCGCGATGCCCTGACTCGAAATAAGGCCGGATATCCCTGCAGTGACTTGAATGCAGGCTCGTCTTGCATCTCCCAAGAAGAAAGGATGTCTGAATCCCCTCTGGAGACCACAGAGAAAGACCTAGTTCCCCACCTCATCGCGACCGGAGGCCTCACATCCTTTGAAAACTCCAGAGGTACGCGGAGATCAGTGCCTCCAAAGGAGACGATGCCTGACTCCTCGTGAAACTTGATAGGAGTCCCAGGATTCTTGTGGCACGTGGAAAGGGACCCTTGGTCTCCCGCCTCAGCTGGAGAGGCGTTCCAATTGCCCTGCCAAGCCTCGAGGAGAATCCCGAGTTGTCCCTCGCAACTAGGCAGGAGTCCTGACGTGGCTGCCAAACACGTGGGTGGAAGGGCCATCCCCGTCGTAACTCGAGAATATACCCCAGGTTCCCGCCGCAACTCGAGAAAAACCGTGAGACTTCCCCCTCGATGCGAGATGAGGCCCAATTCCCCTGTACTGTGTGCAGAGCAATTCCGTCTTGCACATCACACATGAAAGGAGCCTTGATTTCCTTCATGGCACTCCAGAGAAACCCCAAGAACACTGTTTCAAGGATAGAGGGATCCTGAGGTCACTGTAGCAACACGAAAGAACTCTGTGGACCAAAAATCAACTCGAAAAGAGAGGTTAGTCCCTGGATTCGTCTCCAGAGGAATACCACCTTACCTCAAGCACCTCAAGAGGAGGCTTCTCTCAGCTCTAGGTATGTGAGAGGGACCCTGAGTTTGCGGCCTCAAGTGGAATGGACACCATGATGCCCTGACTCGAAATAAGGCCGGATATCCCTGCAGTGACTTCAATGCAGGCTCGTCTTGCATCTCCCAGGACGAAAGGATGTCTGAGTCCCCTGTGGAAAGCACAGAGAAAGACTTAGTTCCCCACCTCATCGCGACCGATAGCCTCACATCCTTTGAAAACTCCAGAGGTACGCGGAGATCAGTGCCTCCAAAGGAGACGATGCCTGACTCCTCGTGAAACTTGATAGGATTCCAAGGATTCCTGTGGTACTTGGAAAGGGACACTTGGTCTCCCGCCTCAGCTGGAGAGGCGTCCCAATTGCCCTGCCAAGCCTCGAGGAGAATCCAGAGTTGTCCCTCGCAACTAGGCAGGAGTCCTGACGTCGCTGAAGAAACACGTGGGTGGAAGGGCCATCGCCATCGTAACTCGAGAATATACCCCAGGTTCCCGCCACAACCCGAGAAAAACCATGAGACTTCCCCCTCGCCGCGAGATGAGGCCCGATTCCCCTGCACTGCGTGCAGAGCAATTCCGTGTTGCACATCACACATGAAAGGAGCCTTGATTTCCTTGATGGCACTCCAGAGAAACCCCAAGAACACTGTTTCAAGGCTAGAGGGATCCTGAGGTCACTGTAGCAACACGAAAGAGCTCCGTGGGCCAAAAATCAACTCGAGATGAGAGGTTAGTCCCTGGCTTCGACTCCAGAGGAATACCACCTTACCACAAGCACCTCAAGAGGAGGCTTCTCTCAGCTCTAGGTATGTGAGAGGGACCCTGAGTTTGCGGCCTCAAGTGGAATGGACACCGCGATGCCCTGACGCGAAATAAGGCTGGATATCCCTGCAGAGACTTGAATGCAGGCTCGTCTTGCATCTCCCAAGATGAAAGGATGTCTGAATCCCCTGTGGAGACCACAGAGAAAGACCTAGTTCCCCACCTCATCGCGACCGGAGGCCTCACATCCTTTGAAAACTCCAGAGGTACGCGGAGATCAGTGCCTCCAAAGGAGACGATGCCTGACTCCTCGTGAAACTTGATAGGAGTCCCAGGATTCCTGTGGCACGTGGAAAGGGACCCTTGGTCTCCCGCCTCAGCTGGAGAGGCGTCCCAATTGCCTTGCCAAGCCTCGAGGAGAATCCCGAGTTGTGTCTCGCAACTAGGCAAGAGTCCTGACGTGGCTGAACAAACACGTGTGTGGAAGGGCCATCCCCGTCGTAACTCGAGAATATACCCCAGGTTCCCGCCGCAACTCGAGAAAAACCATGAGACTTCCCCCTCACCGCGAGATGAGGCCCGATTCCCCTGCACTGCGTGCAGAGCAATTCCGTGTTGCACATCACACATGAAAGGAGCCTTGATTTCCTTCATGGCACTCCAGAGAAACCTCAAGAACACTGTTTCAAGGCTAGAGGGATCCTGAGGTCACTGTAGCAACACGAAAGAGCTCCGTGGACCAAAAATCAACTCGAGATGAGAGGTTAGTCCCTGGCTTCGACTCCAGAGGAATACCACCTTACCACAAGCACCTCAAGAGGAGGCTTCTCTCAGCTCTAGGTATGTGAGAGGGACCCTGAGTTTGCGGCCTCAAGTGGAATGGACACCGCGATGCCCTGACTCGAAATAAGGCCGGATATCCCTGCAGTGACTTCAATGCAGGCTCGTCTTGCATCTCCCAGGACGAAAGGATGTCTGAATCCCCTGTGGAAAGCACAGAGAAAGACTTAGTTCCCCACCTCATCGCGACCGATAGCCTCACATCCTTTGAAAACTCCAGAGGTACGCGGAGATAAGTGCCTCCAAAGGAGACGATGCCTGACTCCTCGTGAAACTTGATAGGAGTCCCAGGATTCCTGTGGCACGTGGAAAGGGACCCTTGGTCTCCCGCCTCAGCTGGAGAGGCGTCCCAATTGCCTTGCCAAGCCTCGAGGAGAATCCCGAGTTGTGTCTCGCAACTAGGCAAGAGTCCTGACGTGGCTGAACAAACACGTGTGTGGAAGGGCCATCGCCGTCGTAACTCGAGAATATACCCCAGGTTCCCGCCGCAACTCGAGAAAAACCATGAGACGTCCCCCTCACCGCGAGATGAGGCCCGATTCCCCTGCACTGTGTGCAGAGCAATTCCGTGTTGCACATCACACATGAAAGGAGCCTTGATTTCCTTCATGGCACTCCAGACAAACCCCAAGAACACTGTTTCAAGGCTAGAGGGATCCTGAGGTCACTGTAGCGACACGAAAGAGCTCCGTGGGCCAAAAATCAACTCGAGATGAGAGGTTAGTCCCTGGCTTCGACTCCAGAGGAATACCACCTTACCACAAGCACCTCAAGAGGAGGCTTCTCTCAGCTCTAGGTATGTGAGAGGTATTCTGAATTTGGGGCCTCAACTGGAATTGACACCGCGATGCCCTGACTCGAAATAAGGCCGGATATCCCTGCAGTGACTGGAATGCAGGCTCGTCTTGCATCTTCCAAGACGAAAGGGTGTCTGAATCCCCTGTGGAGACCACAGAGAAAGACCTATTTCCCCAACTCATCGCGACAGGAGGCCTCAAAATCTTTGAAAACTCCAGAGGCATGCGGAGATCAGAGCCTCCAAAGGAGACGATGCCTGACTCCTCGTGAAACTTGATAGGAGACCCAGGATTCCTGTGGCACGTGGAAAGGGACCCTTGGTCTCCCGTCTCAGCTGGAGAGGCGTCCCAATTGCCCTGCAAAGCCTCGAGGAGAATCCCGAGTTGACCCTCGCAACTAGGCAGAAGTCCTGACGTCGCTGAAGAAACACGTGTGTGGAAGGGCCATCCCCGTCGTAACTCGAGAATATACCCCAGGTTCCCACCTCAACTCGAGAAAAACCATGAGACTTCCCCCTCGCCGCGAGATGAGGCCCGATTCCCCTGCACTGCGTGCAGAGCAATTCCGCGTTGCACATCACACATGAAAGGAGCCTTGATTTCCTTGATGGCACTCCAGAGAAACCCGAAGAACACTGTTTCAAGGCTAGAGGCATCCTGAGGTCACTGTAGCAACACGAAAGAGCTCCGTGGACCAAGAATCAACACGAGATGAGAGGTTAGTCCCTGGATTCGACTCCTGAGGAATACCACCTTACGACAAGCACCTCAAGAGGAGGCTTCTCTCAGCTCTAGGTATGTGAGAGGGATCCTGAGTTTGCGGCCTCAAGTGGAATGGACACCGCGATGCCCTGACTCGAAATAAGGCCGGATATCCCTGCAGTGACTTGAATGCAGGCTCGTCTTGCATCTCCCAAGAAGAAAGGATGTCTGAATCCCCTCTGGAGACCACAGAGAAAGACCTAGTTCCCCACCTCATCGCGACCGGAGGCCTCACATCCTTTGAAAACTCCAGAGGTACGCGGAGATCAGTGCCTCCAAAGGAGACGATGCCTGACTCCTCGTGAAACTTGATAGGAGTCCCAGGATTCTTGTGGCACGTGGAAAGGGACCCTTGGTCTCCCGCCTCAGCTGGAGAGGCGTCCCAATTGCCCTGCCAAGCCTCGAGGAGAATCCCGAGTTGTCCCTCGCAACTAGGCAGGAGTCCTGACGTGGCTGAACAAACACGTGGGTGGAAGGGCCATCCCCGTCGTAACTCGAGAATATACCCCAGGTTCCCGCCGCAACTCGAGAAAAACCATGAGACTTCCCCCTCGATGCGAGATGAGGCCCAATTCCCCTGTACTGTGTGCAGAGCAATTCCGTCTTGCACATCACACATGAAAGGAGCCTTGATTTCCTTGATGGCACTCCAGAGAAACCCCAAGAACACTGTTTCAAGGATAGAGGGATCCTGAGGTCACTGTAGCAACACGAAAGAACTCTGTGGACCAAAAATCAACTCGAAAAGAGAGGTTAGTCCCTGGATTCGTCTCCAGAGGAATACCACCTTACCTCAAGCACCTCAAGAGGAGGCTTCTCTCAGCTCTAGGTATGTGAGAGGGACCCTGAGTTTGCGGCCTCAATTGGAATGGACACCGTGATGCCCTGACTCGAAATAAGGCCGGATATCCCTGCAGTGACTTCAATGCAGGCTCGTCTTGCATCTCCCAGGACGAAAGGATGTCTGAGTCCCCTGTGGAAAGCACAGAGAAAGACTTAGTTCCCCACCTCATCGCGACCGATAGCCTCACATCCTTTGAAAACTCCAGAGGTACGCGGAGATCAGTGCCTCCAAAGGAGACGATGCCTGACTCCTCGTGAAACTTGATAGGAGTCCCAGGATTCCTGTGGTACTTGGAAAGGGACACTTGGTCTCCCGCCTCAGCTGGAGAGGCGTCCCAATTGCCCTGCCAAGCCTCGAGGAGAATCCAGAGTTGTCCCTCGCAACTAGGCAGGAGTCCTGACGTCGCTGAAGAAACACGTGGGTGGAAGGGCCATCCCCATCGTAACTCGAGAATATACCCCAGGTTCCCGCCACAACCCGAGAAAAACCATGAGACTTCCCCCTCGCCGCGAGATGAGGCCCGATTCCCCTGCACTGCGTGCAGAGCAATTCCGTGTTGCACATCACACATGAAAGGAGCCTTGATTTCCTTGATGGCACTCCAGAGAAACCCCAAGAACACTGTTTCAAGGCTAGAGGGATCCTGAGGTCACTGTAGCAACACGAAAGAGCTCCGTGGGCCAAAAATCAACTCGAGATGAGAGGTTAGTCCCTGGCTTCGACTCCAGAGGAATACCACCTTACCACAAGCACCTCAAGAGGAGGCTTCTCTCAGCTCTAGGTATGTGAGAGGGACCCTGAGTTTGCGGCCTCAAGTGGAATGGACACCGCGATGCCCTGACGCGAAATAAGGCTGGATATCCCTGCAGAGACTTGAATGCAGGCTCGTCTTGCATCTCCCAAGATGAAAGGATGTCTGAATCCCCTGTGGAGACCACAGAGAAAGACCTAGTTCCCCACCTCATCGCGACCCGAGGCCTCACATCCTTTGAAAACTCCAGAGGTACGCGGAGATCAGTGCCTCCAAAGGAGACGATGCCTGACTCCTCGTGAAACTTGATAGGAGTCCCAGGATTCCTGTGGCACGTGGAAAGGGACCCTTGGTCTCCCGCCTCAGCTGGAGAGGCGTCCCAATTGCCTTGCCAAGCCTCGAGGAGAATCCCGAGTTGTGTCTCGCAACTAGGCAAGAGTCCTGACGTGGCTGAACAAACACGTGTGTGGAAGGGCCATCCCCGTCGTAACTCGAGAATATACCCCAGGTTCCCGCCGCAACTCGAGAAAAACCATGAGACTTCCCCCTCACCGCGAGATGAGGCCCGATTCCCCTGCACTGCGTGCAGAGCAATTCCGTGTTGCACATCACACATGAAAGGAGCCTTGATTTCCTTCATGGCACTCCAGAGAAACCCCAAGAACACTGTTTCAAGGCTAGAGGGATCCTGAGGTCACTGTAGCAACACAAAAGAGCTCCGTGGACCAAAAATCAACTCGAGATGAGAGGTTAGTCCCTGGCTTCGACTCCAGAGGAATACCACCTTACCACAAGCACCTCAAGAGGAGGCTTCTCTCAGCTCTAGGTATGTGAGAGGGACCCTGAGTTTGCGGCCTCAAGTGGAATGGACACCGCGATGCCCTGACTCGAAATAAGGCCGGATATCCCTGCAGTGACTTCAATGCAGGCTCGTCTTGCATCTCCCAGGACGAAAGGATGTCTGAATCCCCTGTGGAAAGCACAGAGAAAGACTTAGTTCCCCACCTCATCGCGACCGATAGCCTCACATCCTTTGAAAACTCCAGAGGTACGCGGAGATCAGTGCCTCCAAAGGAGACGATGCCTGACTCCTCGTGAAACTTGATAGGAGTCCCAGGATTCCTGTGGCACGTGGAAAGGGACCCTTGGTCTCCCGCCTCAGCTGGAGAGGCGTCCCAATTGCCTTGCCAAGCCTCGAGGAGAATCCCGAGTTGTGTCTCGCAACTAGGCAAGAGTCCTGACGTGGCTGAACAAACACGTGTGTGGAAGGGCCATCCCCGTCGTAACTCGAGAATATACCCCAGGTTCCCGCCGCAACTCGAGAAAAACCATGAGACTTCCCCTTCACCGCGAGATGAGGCCCGATTCCCCTGCACTGTGTGCAGAGCAATTCCGTGTTGCACATCACACATGAAAGGAGCCTTGATTTCCTTCATGGCACTCCAGAGAAACCCCAAGAACACTGTTTCAAGGCTAGAGGGATCCTGAGGTCACTGTAGCAACACGAAAGAGCTCCGTGGACCAAAAATCAACTCGAGATGAGAGGTTAGTCCCTGGCTTCGACTCCAGAGGAATACCACCTTACCACAAGCACCTCAAGAGGAGGCTTCTCTCAGCTCTAGGTATGTGAGAGGGACCCTGAGTTTGCGGCCTCAAGTGGAATGGACACCGCGATGCCCTGACGCGAAATAAGGCTGGATATCCCTGCAGTGACTTGAATGCAGGCTAGTCTTGCATCTCCCAAGATGAAAGGATGTCTGAATCCCCTGTGGAGACCACAGAGAAAGACCTAGTTCCCCACCTCATCGCGACCGGAGGCCTCACATCCTTTGAAAACTCCAGAGGTACGCGGAGATCAGTGCCTCCAAAGGAGACGATGCCTGACTCCTCGTGAAACTTGATAGGAGTCCCAGGATTCCTGTGGCACGTGGAAAGGGACCCTTGGTCTCCCGCCTCAGCTGGAGAGGCGTCCCAATTGCCTTGCCAAGCCTCGAGGAGAATCCCGAGTTGTGTCTCGCAACTAGGCAAGAGTCCTGACGTGGCTGAACAAACACGTGTGTGGAAGGGCCATCCCCGTCGTAACTCGAGAATATACCCCAGGTTCCCGCCGCAACTCGAGAAAAACCATGAGACTTCCCCCTCGCCGCGAGATGAGGCCCGATTCCCCTGCACTGCGTGCAGAGCAATTCTGTGTTGCACATCACACATGAAAGGAGCCTTGATTTCCTTGATGGCACTCCAGAGAAACCCCAAGAACACTGTTTCAAGGCTAGAGGGATCCTGAGGTCACTGTAGCAACACGAAAGAGCTCCGTGGACCAAAAATCAACTCGAGATGAGAGGTTAGTCCCTGGCTTCGACTCCAGAGGAATACCACCTTACCACAAGCACCTCAAGAGAAGGCTTCTCTCAGCTCTAGGTATGTGAGAGGGACCCTGAGTTTGCGGCCTCAAGTGGAATGGACACCGCGATGCCCTGACTCGAAATAAGGCCGGATATCCCTGCAGTGACTGGAATGCAGGCTCGTCTTGCATCTCCCAAGACGAAAGGGTGTCTGAATCCCCTGTGGAGACCACAGAGAAAGACCTAGTTCCCCACCTCATCGCGACAGGAGGCCTCAAATCCTTTGAAAACACCAGAGGTATGCGGAGATCAGTGCCTCCAAAGGAGACGATGACTGACTCCTCGTGAAACTTGATAGGAGACCCAGGATTCCTGTGGCATGTGGAAAGGGACCCTTGGTCTCCCGCCTCAGCTGGAGAGGCGTTCCAATTGCCCTGCCAAGCCTCGAGGAGAATCCCGAGTTGTCCCTCGCAACTAGGCAGGAGTCCTGACGTGGCTGAACAAACACGTGTGTGGAAGGGCCATCCCCGTCGTAACTCGAGAATATACCCCAGGTTCCCGCCGCAACTCGAGAAAAACCATGAGACTTCCCCCTCAATGCGAGATGAGGCCCGATTCCCCTGTACTGCGTGCAGAGCAATTCCGTCTTGCACATCACACATGAAAGGAGCCTTGATTTCCTTCATGGCACTCCAGAGAAACCCCAAGAACACTGTTTCAAGGCTAGAGGGATCCTGAGGTCACTGTAGCAACACGAAAGAGCTCCGTGGGCCAAAAATCAACTCGAGATGAGAGGTTAGTCCCTGGCTTCGACTCCAGAGGAATACCACCTTACCACAAGCACCTCAAGAGGAGGCTTCTCTCAGCTCTAGGTATGTGAGAGGGACCCTGAGTTTGCGGCCTCAAGTGGAATGGACACCGCGATGCCCTGACTCGAAATAAGGCCGGATATCCCTGCAGTGACTTGAATGCAGGCTCGTCTTGCATCTCCCAAGATGAAAGGATGTCTGAATCCCCTGTGGAGACCACAGAGAAAGACCTAGTTCCCCACCTCATCGCGACCGGAGGCCTCACATCCTTTGAAAACTCCAGAGGTACGCGGAGATCAGTGCCTCCAAAGGAGACGATGCCTGACTCCTCGTGAAACTTGATAGGAGTCCCAGGATTCCTGTGGCACGTGGAAAGGGACCCTTGGTCTCCCGCCTCAGCTGGAGAGGCGTCCCAATTGCCTTGCCAAGCCTCGAGGAGAATCCCGAGTTGTGTCTCGCAACTAGGCAAGAGTCCTGACGTGGCTGAACAAACACGTGTGTGGAAGGGCCATCCCCGTCGTAACTCGAGAATATACCCCAGGTTCCCGCCGCAACTCGAGAAAAACCATGAGACTTCCCCCTCGCCGCGAGATGAGGCCCGATTCCCCTGCATTGCGTGCAGAGCAATTCCGTGTTGCACATCACACATGAAAGGAGCCTTGATTTCCTTGATGGCACTCCACAGAAACCCCAAGAACACTGTTTCAAGGATAGAGGGATCCTGAGGTCACTGTAGCAACACGAAAGAACTCTGTGGACCAAAAATCAACTCGAAAAGAGAGGTTAGTCCCTGGATTCGTCTCCAGAGGAATACCACCTTACCACAAGCACCTCAAGAGGAGGCTTCTCTCAGCTCTAGGTATGTGAGAGGGACCCTGAGTTTGCGGCCTCAAGTGGAATCGACACCGCGATGCCCTGACTCGAAATAAGGCCGGATATCCCTGCAGTGACTTGAATGCAGGCTCGTCTTGCATCTCCCAAGACGAAAGGATGTCTGAATCCCCTGTGGAGACCACAGAGAAAGACCTAGTTCCCCACCTTATCTCGACAGGAGGCCTCAAATCCTTTGAAAACTCCAGAGGTTTGCGGAGATCAGTGCCTCCAAAGGAAACGATGCCTGACTCCTCGTGAAACTTGATAGGAGTCCCAGGATTCCTGTGGCACGTGGAAAGGGACCCTTGGTCTCCCGCCTCAGCTGGAGAGGCGTCCCAATTGCCCTGCAAAGCCTCGAGGAGAATCCCGAGTTGTCCCTCGCAACTAGGCAGGAGTCCTGACGTGGCTGAACAAACACGTGTGTGGAAGGGCCATCCCCGTCGTAACTCGAGAATATACCCCAGGTTCCCGCCGCAACTCGAGAAAAACCATGAGACTTCCCCCTCGCCGCGAGATGAGGCCCGATTCCCCTGCACTGCGTGCAGAGCAATTCCGTGTTGCACATCACACATGAAAGGAGCCTTGATTTCCTTGATGGCACTCCAGAGAAACCTCAAGAACACTGTTTCAAGGCTAGAGGGATCCTGAGGTCACTGTAGCAACACTAAAGAGCTCCGTGGACCAAGAATCAACACGAGATGAGAGGTTAGTCCCTGGCTTCGACTCCTGAGGAATACCACCTTACCACAAGCACCTCAAGAGGAGGCTTCTCTCAGCTCTAGGTATGTGAGAGGGATCCTGAGTTTGCGGCCTCAAGTGGAATGGACACCGCGATGCCCTGACTCGAAATAAGGCCGGATATCCCTGCAGTGACTTGAATGCAGGTTCGTCTTGCATCTCCCAAGAAGAAAGGATGTCTGAATCCCCTGTGGAGACCACAGAGAAACACCTAGTTCCCCACCTCATCGCGACCGGAGGCCTTACATGCTTTGAAAACTCCAGAGGTACGCGGAGATCAGTGCCTCCAAAGGAGACGATGCCTGACTCCTCGTGAAACTTGATAGGAGACCCAGGATTCTTGTGGCACGTGGAAAGGGACCCTTGGTCTCCCGCCTCAGCTGGAGAGGCGTCCCAATTGCCCTGCCAAGCCTCGAGGACAATCCAGAGTTGTCCCTCGCAACTAGGCAGGAGTCCTGACGTGGCTGAACAAACACATGGGTGGAAGGGCCATCCCCGTCGTAACTCGAGAATATACCCCAGGTTCCCGCCGCAACTCGAGAAAAACCATGAGACTTCCCCCTCGATGCGAGATGAGGCCCGATTCCCCTGTACTGCGTGCAGAGCAATTCCGTCTTGCACATCACACATGAAAGGAGCCTTGATTTCCTTGATGGCACTCCAGAGAAACCCCAAGAACACTGTTTCAAGGATAGAGGGATCCTGAGGTCACTGTAGCAACACGAAAGAACTCTGTGGACCAAAAATCAACTCGAAAAGAGAGGTTAGTCCCTGGATTCGTCTCCAGAGGAATACCACCTTACCACAAGCACCTCAAGAGGAGGCTTCTCTCAGCTCTAGGTATGTGAGAGGGACCCTGAGTTTGCGGCCTCAAGTGGAATGGACACCGCGATGCCCTGACTCGAAATGAGGCCGGATATCCCTGCAGTGACTTCATGCAGGCTCGTCTTGCATCTCAAAGGACGAAAGGATGTCTGAATCCCCTGTGGAAAGCACAGAGAAAGACTTAGTTCCCCACCTCATCGCGACCGGAGGCCTCACATCCTTTGAAAACTCCAGAGGTACGCGGAGATCAGTGCCTCCAAAGGAGACGATGCCTGACTCCTCGTGAAACTTGATAGGAGTCCCAGGATTCCTGTGGCACGTGGAAAGGGACCCTTGGTCTCCCGCCTCAGCTGGAGAGGCGTCCCAATTGCCTTGCCAAGCCTCGAGGAGAATCCCGAGTTGTGTCTCGCAACTATGCAAGAGTCCTGACGTGGCTGAACAAACACGTGTGTGGAAGGGCCATCCCCGTCGTAACTCGAGAATATACCCCAGGTTCCCGCCGCAACTCGAGAAAAACCATGAGACTTCCCCCTCGCCGCGAGATGAGGCCCGATTCCCCTGCACTGCGTGCAGAGCAATTCTGTGTTGCACATCACACATGAAAGGAAACTTGATTTCCTTCATGGCACTCCAGAGAAACCCCAAGAACACTGTTTCAAGGCTAGAGGGATCCTGAGGTCACTGTAGCAACACGAAAGAGCTCCGTGGACCAAAAATCAACTCAAGATGAGAGGTTAGTCCCTGGCTTCGACTCCAGAGGAATACCACCTTACCACAAGCACCTCAAGAGGAGGCTTCTCTCAGCTCTAGGTATGTGAGAGGGATCCTGAGTTTGCGGCCTCAAGTGGAATGGACACTGCGATGCTCTGACTCGAAATAAGGCCGGATATCCCTGCAGTGACTTGAATGCAGGCTCGTCTTGCATCTCCCAAGAAGAAAGGATGTCTGAATCCCCTGTGGAGACCACAGAGAAACACCTAGTTCCCCACCTCATCGCGACCGGAGGCCTCACATCCTTTGAAAACTCCAGAGGTACGCGGAGATCAGTGCCTCCAAAGGAGACGATGCCTGACTCCTCGTGAAACTTGATAGGAGTCCCAGGATTCTTGTGGCACGTGGAAAGGGACCCTTGGTCTCCCGCCTCAGCTGGAGAGGCGTCCCAATTGCCCTGCCAAGCCTCGAGGAGAATCCAGAGTTGTCCCTCGCAACTAGGCAGGAGTCCTGACGTCGCTGAAGAAACACGTGGGTGGAAGGGCCATCCCCGTCGTAACTCGAGAATATACCCCAGGTTCCCGCCGCAACTCGAGAAAAACCATGAGACTTCCCCCTCGATGCGAGATGAGGCCCGATTCCCCTGTACTGCGTGCAGAGCAATTCCGTCTTGCACATCACACATGAAAGGAGCCTTGATTTCCTTGATGGCACTCCAGAGAAACCCCAAGAACACTGTTTCAAGGATAGAGGGATCCTGAGGTCACTGTAGCAACACGAAAGAACTCTGTGGACCAAAAATCAACTCGAAAAGAGAGGTTAGTCCCTGGATTCGTCTCCAGAGGAATACCACCTTACCACAAGCACCTCAAGAGGAGGCTTCTCTCAGCTCTAGGTATGTGAGAGGGACCCTGAGTTTGCGGCCTCAAGTGGAATGGACACCGTGATGCCCTGACTCGAAATAAGGCCGGATATCCCTGCAGTGTCTTCAATGCAGGCTCGTCTTGCATCTCCCAGGACGAAAGGATGTCTGAATCCCCTGTGGAAAGCACAGAGAAAGACTTAGTTCCCCACCTCATCGCGACCGATAGCCTCACATCCTTTGAAAACTCCAGAGGTACGCGGAGATCAGTGCCTCCAAAGGAGACGATGCCTGACTCCTCGTGAAACTTGATAGGAGTCCCAGGATTCCTGTGGCACTTGGAAAGGGACACTTGGTCTCCCGCCTCAGCTGGAGAGGCGTCCCAATTGCCCTGCCAAGCCTCGAGGAGAATCCAGAGTTGTCCCTCGCAACTAGGAAGGAGTCCTGACGTCGCTGAAGAAACACGTGGGTGGAAGGGCCATCCCCGTCGTAACTCGAGAATATACCCCAGGTTCCCGCCGCAACTCGAGAAAAACCATGAGACTTCCCCCTCGCTTCGAGATGAGGCCGGATTCCCCTGTACTGCGTGCAGAGCAATTCCGTCTTGCACATCACACATGAAAGGAGCTTTGATTTCCTTGATGGCACTCCAGAGAAACCCCAAGAACACTGTTTCAAGGATAGAGGGATCCTGAGGTCACTGTAGCAACACGAAAGAACTCTGTGGACCAAAAATCAACTCAAAAAGGGAGGTTAGTCCCTGGATTCGTCTCCAGAGGAATACCACCTTACCACAAGCACCTCAAGAGGAGGCTTCTCTCAGCTCTAGGTATGTGAGAGGGACCCTGAGTTTGCGGCCTCAAGTGGAATGGACACCGCGATGCCCTGACTCGAAATAAGGCCGGATATCCATGCAGTGACTTCATGCAGGCTCGTCTTGCATATCCCAGGACGAAAGGATGTCTGAATCCCCTGTGGAAAGCACAGAGAAAGACTTAGTTCCCCACCTCATCGCGACCGGAGGCCTCACATCCTTTGAAATCTCCAGAGGTACGCGGAGATCAGTGCCTCCAAAGGAGACGATGCCTGACTCCTCGTGAAACTTGATAGGAGTCCCAGGATTCCTGGGGCACTTGGAAAGGGACACTTGGTCTCCCGCCTCAGCTGGAGAGGCGTCCCAATTGCCCTGCTAAGCCTCTAGGAGAATCCCGAGTTGTCCCTCGCAACTAGGCAGGAGTCCTGACATGGCTGAACACACACGTGTGTGGAAGGGCCATCCCCGTCGTAACTCGAGAATATACCCCAGGTTCCCGCCGCAACTCGAGAAAAACCATGAGACTTCCCCCTCACCGCGAGATGAGGCCCGATTCCCCTGCACTGCGTGCAGAGCAATTCCGTGTTGCACATCACACATGAAAGGAGCCTTGATTTCCTTGATGGCACTCCAGAGAAACCCCAAGAACACTGTTTCAAGGCTAGAGGGATCCTGAGGTCACTGTAGCAACACGAAAGAGCTCCGTGGACCAAGAATCAACACGAGATGAGAGGTTAGTCCCTGGCTTCGACTCCTGAGGAATACCACCTTACCACAAGCACCTCAAGAGGAGGCTTCTCTCAGCTCTAGGTATGTGAGAGGGATCCTGAGTTTGCGGCCTCAAGTGGAATGGACACCGCGATGCCCTGACTCGAAATAAGGCCGGATATCCCTGCAGTGACTTGAATGCAGGCTCGTCTTGCATCTCCCAAGAAGAAAGGATGTCTGAATCCCCTGTGGAGACCACAGAGAAACACCTAGTTCCCCACCTCATCGCGACCGGAGGCCTCACATCCTTTGAGAACTCCAGAGGTACGCGGAGATCAGTGCCTCCAAAGGAGACGATGCCTGACTCCTCGTGAAACTTGATAGGAGTCCCAGGATTCTTGTGGCACGTGGAAAGGGACCCTTGGTCTCCCGCCTCAGCTGGAGAGGCGTCCCAATTGCCCTGCCAAGCCTCGAGGAGAATCCAGAGTTGTCCCTCGCAACTAGGCAGGAGTCCTGACGTGGCTGAACAAACACGTGGGTGGAAGGGCCATCCCCGTCGTAACTCGAGAATATACCCCAGGTTCCCGCCGCAACTCGAAAAAAACCATGAGACTTGCCCCTCGATGCGAGATGAGGCCCGATTCCCCTGTACTGCGTGCAGAGCAATTCCGTGTTGCACATCACACATGAAAGGAGCCTTGATTTCCTTGATGGCACTCCAGAGAAACCCCAAGAACACTGTTTCAAGGATAGAGGGATCCTGAGGTCACTGTAGCAACACGAAAGAACTCTGTGGACCAAAAATCAACTCGAAAAGAGAGGTTAGTCCCTGGATTCGTCTCCAGAGGAATACCCCCTTACCACAAGAACCTCAAGAGGAGGCTTCTCTCAGCTCTAGGTATGTGAGAGGGACCCTGAGTTTGCGGCCTCAAGGGGAAAGGACACCGCGATGCCCTGACTCGAAATAAGGCCGGATATCCCTGCAGTGACTTCAATGCAGGCTCGTCTTGCATCTCCCAGGACGAAAGGATGTCTGAATCCCCTGTGGAAAGCACAGAGAAAGACTTAGTTCCCTACCTCATCGCGACCGATAGCCTCACATCCTTTGAAAACTCCAGAGGTACGCGGAGATCAGTGCCTCCAAAGGAGACGACGCCTGACTCCTCGTGAAACTTGATAGGAGTCCCAGGATTCCTGTGGCACTTGGAAAGGGACACTTGGTCTCCCACCTCAGCTGGAGAGGCGTCCCAATTGCCCTGCCAAGCCTCGAGGAGAATCCAGAGTTGTCCCTCGCAACTAGGCAGGAGTTCTGACTTCGCTGAAGAAACACGTGGGTGGAAGGGCCATCCCCGTCGTAACTCGAGAATATACCCCAGGTTCCCGCCGCAACTCGAGAAAAACCATGAGACTTCCCCCTCGCCGCGAGATGAGGCCCGATTCCCCTGCACTGCGTGCAGAGCAATTCCGTGTTGCACATCACACATGAAAGGAGCCTTGATTTCCTTGATGGCACTCCAGAGAAACCCCAAGAACACTGTTTCAAGGCTAGAGGGATCCTGAGGTCACTGTAGCAACACGAAAGAGCTCCGTGGGCCAAAAGTCAACTCGAGATGAGAGGTTAGTCCCTGGCTTCGACTCCAGAGGAATACCACCTTACCACAAGCACCTCAAGAGGAGGCTTCTCTCAGCTCTAGGTATGTGAGAGGGACCCTGAGTTTGCGGCCTCAAGTGGAATGGACACCGCGATGCCCTGACGCGAAATAAGGCCGGATATCCCTGCAGTGACTTGAATGCAGGCTCGTCTTGCATCTCCCAAGATGAAAGGATGTCTGAATCCCCTGTGGAGACCACAGAGAAAGACCTAGTTCCCCACCTCATCGCGACCGGAGGCCTCACATCCTTTGAAAACTCCAGAGGTACGCGGAGATCAGTGCCTCCAAAGGAGACGATGCCTGACTCCTCGTGAAACTTGATAGGAGTCCCAGGATTCCTGTGGCACGTGGAAAGGGACCCTTGGTCTCCCGCCTCAGCTGGAGAGGCGTCCCAATTGCCTTGCCAAGCCTCGAGGAGAATCCCGAGTTGTGTCTCGCAACTAGGCAAGAGTCCTGACGTGGCTGAACAAACACGTGTGTGGAAGGGCCATTCCCGTCGTAACTCGAGAATATACCCCAGGTTCCCGCCGCAACTCGAGAAAAACCATGAGACTTCCCCCTCGCCGCGAGATGAGGCCCGATTCCCCTGCACTGCGTGCAGAGCAATTCTGTGTTGCACATCACACATGAAAGGAACCTTGATTTCCTTCATGGCACTCCAGAGAAACCCCAAGAACACTGTTTCAAGGCTAGAGGGATCCTGAGGTCACTGTAGCAACTCGAAAGAGCTCCGTGGACCAAAAATCAACTCGAGATGAGAGGTTAGTCCCTGGCTTCGACTACAGAGGAATACCACCTTACCACAAGCACCTCAAGAGGAGGCTTCTCTCAGCTCTAGGTATGTGAGAGGGATCCTGAGTTTGCGGCCTCAAGTGGAATGGACACCGCGATGCTCTGACTCGAAATAAGGCCGGATATCCCTGCAGTGACTTGAATGCAGGCTCGTCTTGCATCTCCCAAGAAGAAAGGATGTCTGAATCCCCTGTGGAGACCACAGAGAAACACCTAGTTCCCCACCTCATCGCGACCGGAGGCCTCACATCCTTTGAAAACTCCAGAGGTACGCGGAGATCAGTGCCTCCAAAGGAGACGATGCCTGACTCCTCGTGAAACTTGATAGGAGTCCCAGGATTCTTGTGGCACGTGGAAAGGGACCCTTGGTCTCCCGCCTCAGCTGGAGAGGCGTTCCAATTGCCCTGCCAAGCCTCGAGGAGAATCCCGAGTTGTCCCTCGCAACTAGGCAGGAGTCCTGACGTGGCTGAACAAACACGTGGGTGGAAGGGCCATCCCCGTCGTAACTCGAGAATATACCCCAGGTTCCCGCCGCAACTCGAGAAAAACCATGAGACTGCCCACTCGATGCGAGATGAGGCCCGATTCCTCTGTACTGTGTGCAGAGCAATTCCGTGTTGCACATCACACATGAAAGGAGCCTTGATTTCCTTGATGGCACTCCAGAGAAACCCCAAGAACACTGTTTCAAGGATAGAGGGATCCTGAGGTCACTGTAGCAACACGAAAGAACTCTGTGGACCAAAAATCAACTCGAAAAGAGAGGTTAGTCCCTGGATTCGTCTCCAGAGGAATACCACCTTACCACAAGCACCTCAAGAGGAGGCTTCTCTCAGTTCTAGGTATGTGAGAGGGACCGTGAGTTTGCGGCCTCAAGTGGAATGGACACCGCGATGCCCTGACTCGAAATAAGGCCGGATATCCCTGCAGTGACTTCAATACAGGCTCGTCTTGCATCTCCCAGGACGAAAGGATGTCTGAATCCCCTGTGGAAAGCACAGAGAAAGACTTAGTTCCCCACCTCATCGCGACCGATAGCCTCACATCCTTTGAAAACTCCAGAGGTACGCAGAGATGAGTGCCTCCAAAGGAGACGATGCCTGACTCCTCGTGAAACTTGATAGGAGTCCCAGGATTCCTGTGGCACTTGGAAAGGGACACTTGGTCTCCCGCCTCAGCTGGAGAGGCGTCCCAATTGCCCTGCCAAGCCTCGAGGAGAATCCAGAGTTGTCCCTCGCAACTAGGCAGGAGTCCTGACGTGGCTGAACAAACACGTGGGTGGAAGGGCCATCCCCGTCGTAACTCGAGAATATACCCCAGGTTCCCGCCGCAACTCGAGAAAAACCATGAGACTTCCCCCTCGCCACGAGATGAGGCCCGATTCCCCTGCACTGCGTGCAGAGCAATTCCGTGTTGCACATCACACATGAAAGGAGCCTTGATTTCCTTGATGGCACTCCAGAGAAACCCCAAGAACACTGTTTCAAGGCTAGAGGGATCCTCAGGTCACTGTAACAACACGAAAGAGCTCCGTGGGCCAAAAATCAACTCGAGATGAGAGGTTAGTCCCTGGCTTCGACTCCAGAGGAATACCACCTTACCACAAGCACCTCAAGAGGAGGCTTCTCTCAGCTCTAGGTATGTGAGAGGGACCCTGAGTTTGCGGCCTCAAGTGGAATGGACACCGCGATGCCCTGACGCGAAATAAGGCTGGATATCCCTGCAGTGACTTGAATGCAGGCTCGTCTTGCATCTCCCAAGATGAAAGGATGTCTGAATCCCCTGTGGAGACCACAGAGAAAGACCTAGTTCCCCACCTCATCGCGACCTGAGGCCTCACATCCTTTGAAAACTCCAGAGGTACGCAGAGATCAGTGCCTCCAAAGGAGACGATGCCTGACTCCTCGTGAAACTTGATAGGAGTCCCAGGATTCCTGTGGCACGTGGAAAGGGACCCTTGGTCTCCCGCCTCAGCTGGAGAGGCTTCCCAATTGCCTTGCCAAGCCTCGAGGAGAATCCCGAGTTGTGTCTCGCAACTAGGCAAGAGTCCTGACGTGGCTGAACAAACACGTGTGTGGAAGGGCCATCCCCGTCGTAACTGGAGAATATACCCGAGGTTCCCGCCGCAACTCGAGAAAAACCATGAGACTTCCCCCTCGCCGCGAGATGAGGCCCGATTCCCCTGCACTGCGTGCAGAGCAATTCTGTGTTGCACATCACACATGAAAGGAGCCTTGATTTCCTTGATGGCACTCCAGAGAAACCCCAAGAACACTGTTTCAAGGCTAGAGGGATCCTGAGGTCACTGTAGCAACACGAAAGAGCTCCGTGGACCAAAAATCAACTCGAGATGAGAGGTTAGTCCCTGGCTTCGACTCCAGAGGAATACCACCTTACCACAAGCACCTCAAGAGGAGGCTTCTCTCAGCTCTAGGTATGTGAGAGGGACCCTGAGTTTGCGGCCTCAAGTGGAATGGACACCGCGATGCCCTGACTCGAAATAAGGCCGGATATCCCTGCAGTGACTGGAATGCAGGCTCGTCTTGCATCTCCCAAGACGAAAGGGTGTCTGAATCCCCTGTGGAGACCACAGAGAAAGACCTAGTTCCCCACCTTATCGCGACAGGAGGCCTCAAATCCTTTGAAAACTCCAGAGGTTTGCGGAGATCAGTGCCTCCAAAGGAAACGATGCCTGACTCCTCGTGAAACTTGATAGGAGACCCAGGATTCCTCTGGCACTTGGAAAGGGACCCTTGGTCTCCCGTCTCAGCTGGAGAGGCGTCCCAATTGCCCTGCCAAGCCTCGAGGAGAATCCCGAGTTGTCCCTCGCAACTAGGCAGGAGTCCTGACATGGCTGAACACACACGTGTGTGGAAGGGCCATCCCCGTCGTAACTCGAGAATATACCCCAGGTTCCCGCCGCAACTCGAGAAAAACCATGAGACTTCCCCCTCGCCGCGAGATGAGGCCCGATTCCCCTGCACTGCGTGCAGAGCAATTCCGTGTTGCACATCACACATGAAAGGAGCCTTGATTTCCTTGATGGCACTCCAGAGAAACCCCAAGAACACTGTTTCAAGGCTAGAGGGATCCTGAGGTCACTGTAGCAACACGAAAGAGCTCCGTGGACCAAGAATCAACACGAGATGAGAGGTTAGTCCCTGGCTTCGACTCCTGAGGAATACCACCTTACCACAAGCACCTCAAGAGGAGGCTTCTCTCAGCTCTAGGTATGTGCGAGGGATCCTGAGTTTGCGGCCTCAAGTGGAATGGACACCGCGATGCCCTGACTCGAAATAAGGCCGGATATCCCTGCAGTGACTGGAATGCATGCTCGTCTTGCATCTCCCAAGAAGAAAGGATGTCTGAATCCCCTGTGGAGACCACAGAGAAAGACCTAGTTCCCCACCTCATCGCGACCGGAGGCCTCACATCCTTTGAAAACTCCAGAGGTACGCGGAGATCAGTGCCTCCAAAGGAGACGACGCCTAACTCCTCGTGAAACTTGATAGGAGTCCCAGGATTCCTGTGGCACTTGGAAAGGGACACTTGGTCTCCCGCCTCAGCTGGAGAGGCGTCCCAATTGCCCTGCCAAGCCTCGAGGAGAATCCAGAGTTCTCCCTCGCAACTAGGCAGGAGTCCTGACGTCGCTGAAGAAACACGTGGGTGGAAGGGCCATCCGCGTTGTAACTCGAAAATATACCCCAGGTTCCCGCCGCAACTCGAGAAAAACCATGAGACTTCCCCCTCGCCGCGAGATGAGGCCCGATTCCCCTGCACTGCGTGCAGAGCAATTCCGTGTTGCACATCACACATGAAAGGAGCATTGATTTCCTTGATGGCACTCCAGAGAAACCCCAAGAACACTGTTTCAAGGATAGAGGGATCCTGAGGTCACTGTAGCAACACGAAAGAGCTCCGTGGGCCAAAAATCAACTCGAGATGAGAGGTTAGTCCCTGGCTTCGACTCCAGAGGAATACCACCTTACCACAAGCACCTCAAGAGGAGGCTTCTCTCAGCTCTAAGTATGTGAGAGGGATCCTGAGTTTGCGGCCTCAAGTGGAATGAACACAGCGATGCCCTGACTCGAAATAAGGCCGGATATCCCTGCAGTGACTTGAATGCAGGCTCGTCTTGCATCTCCCAAGAAGAAAGGATGTCTGAATCCCCTGTGGAGACCACAGAGAAAGACCTAGTTCCCCACCTCATCGCGACCGGAGGCCTCACATCCTTTGAAAACTCCAGAGGTACGCGGCGATCAGTGCCTTCAAAGGAGACGATGCCTGACTCCTCGTGAAACTTGATAGGAGTCCCAGGATTCTTTTGGCACGTGGAAAGGGACCCTTGGTCTCCCGCCTCAGCTGGAGAGGCGTTCCAATTGCCCTGCCAAGCCTCGAGGAGAATCCCGAGTTGTCCCTCGCAACTAGGCAGGAGTCCTGACGTGGCTGAACAAACACGTGGGTGGAAGGGCCATCCCCGTCGTAACTCGAGAATATACCCCAGGTTCCCGCCGCAACTCGAGAAAAACCATGAGACTTCCCCCTCGATGCGAGATGAGGCCCAATTCCCCTGTACTGCGTGCAGAGCAATTCCGTCTTGCACATCACACATGAAAGGAGCCTTGATTTCCTTGATGGCACTCCAGAGAAACCCCAAGAACACTGTTTCAAGGATAGAGGGATCCTGAGGTCACTGTAGCAACACGAAAGAACTCTGTGGACCAAAAATCAACTCGAAAAGAGAGGTTAGTCCCTGGATTCGTCTCCAGAGGAATACCACCTTACCACAAGCACCTCAAGAGGAGGCTTCTCTCAGCTCTAGGTATGTGAGAGGGACCCTGAGTTTGCGGCCTCAAGTGGAATGGACACCGCGATGCCCTGACTCGAAATAAGGCTGGATATCCCTGCAGTGACTTCAATGCAGGCTCGTCTTGCATCTCCCAGGACGAAAGGATGTCTGAATCCCCTGTGGAAAGCACAGAGAAAGACTTAGTTCCCCACCTCATCGCGACCGGAGGCCTCACATCCTTTGAAAACTCCAGAGGTACGCGGAGATCAGTGCCTCCAAAGGAGACGATGCCTGACTCCTCGTGAAACTTGATAGGAGTCCCAGGATTCCTGTGGCACTTGGAAAGGGACACTTGGTCTCCCGCCTCAGCTGGAGAGGCGTCCCAATTGCCCTGCCAAGCCTCGAGGAGAATCCAGAGTTGTCCCTCGCAACTAGGCAGGAGTCCTGACGTGGCTGAACAAACACGTGGGTGGAAGGGCCATCCCCGTCGTAACTCGAGAATATACCCCAGGTTCCCGCCGCAACTCGAGAAAAACCATGAGACTTCCCCCTCGCCACGAGATGAGGCCCGATTCCCCTGCACTGCGTGCAGAGCAATTCCGTGTTGCACATCACACATGAAAGGAGCCTTGATTTCCTTGATGGCACTCCAGAGAAACCCCAAGAACACTGTTTCAAGGCTAGAGGGATCCTCAGGTCACTGTAACAACACGAAAGAGCTCCGTGGGCCAAAAATCAACTCGAGATGAGAGGTTAGTCCCTGGCTTCGACTCCAGAGGAATACCACCTTACCACAAGCACCTCAAGAGGAGGCTTCTCTCAGCTCTAGGTATGTGAGAGGGACCCTGAGTTTGCGGCCTCAAGTGGAATGGACCCCGCGATGCCCTGACGCGAAATAAGGCTGGATATCCCTGCAGTGACTTGAATGCAGGCTCGTCTTGCATCTCCCAAGATGAAAGGATGTCTGAATCCCCTGTGGAGACCACAGAGAAAGACCTAGTTCCCCACCTCATCGCGACCTGAGGCCTCACATCCTTTGAAAACTCCAGAGGTACGCAGAGATCAGTGCCTCCAAAGGAGACGATGCCTGACTCCTCGTGAAACTTGATAGGAGTCCCAGGATTCCTGTGGCACGTGGAAAGGGACCCTTGGTCTCCCGCCTCAGCTGGAGAGGCTTCCCAATTGCCTTGCCAAGCCTCGAGGAGAATCCCGAGTTGTGTCTCGCAACTAGGCAAGAGTCCTGACGTGGCTGAACAAACACGTGTGTGGAAGGGCCATCCCCGTCGTAACTGGAGAATATACCCGAGGTTCCCGGCGCAACTCGAGAAAAACCATGAGACTTCCCCCTCGCCGCGAGATGAGGCCCGATTCCCCTGCACTGCGTGCAGAGCAATTCTGTGTTGCACATCACACATGAAAGGAGCCTTGATTTCCTTGATGGCACTCCAGAGAAACCCCAAGAACACTGTTTCAAGGCTAGAGGGATCCTGAGGTCACTGTAGCAACACGAAAGAGCTCCGTGGAACAAAAATCAACTCGAGATGAGAGGTTAGTCCCTGGCTTCGACTCCAGAGGAATACCACCTTACCACAAGCACCTCAAGAGGAGGCTTCTCTCAGCTCTAGGTATGTGAGAGGGACCCTGAGTTTGCGGCCTCAAGTGGAATGGACACCGCGATGCCCTGACTCGAAATAAGGCCGGATATCCCTGCAGTGACTGGAATGCAGGCTCGTCTTGCATCTCCCAAAACGAAAGGGTGTCTGAATCCCCTGTGGAGACCACAGAGAAAGACCTAGTTCCCCACCTTATCGCGACAGGAGGCCTCAAATCCTTTGAAAACTCCAGAGGTTTGCGGAGATCAGTGCCTCCAAAGGAAACGATGCCTGACTCCTCGTGAAACTTGATAGGAGACCCAGGATTCCTCTGGCACTTGGAAAGGGACCCTTGGTCTCCCGTCTCAGCTGGAGAGGCGTCCCAATTGCCCTGCAAAGCCTCGAGCAGAATCCCGAGTTGTCCCTCGCAACTAGGCAGGAGTCCTGACGTCGCTGAAGAAACACGTGGGTGGAAGGGCCATTCCCGTTGTAACTCGAAAATATACCCCAGGTTCCCGCCGCAACTCGAGAAAAACCATGAGACTTCCCCCTCGCCGCGAGATGAGGCCCGATTCCCCTGCACTGCGTGCAGAGCAATTCCGTGTTGCACATCACACATGAAAGGAGCATTGATTTCCTTGATGGCACTCCAGAGAAACCCCAAGAACACTGTTTCAAGGATAGAGGGATCCTGAGGTCACTGTAGCAACACGAAAGAGCTCCGTGGGCCAAAAATCAACACGAGATGAGAGGTTAGTCCCTGGCTTCGACTCCAGAGGAATACCACCTTACCACAAGCACCTCAAGAGGAGGCTTCTCTCAGCTCTAGGTATGTGAGAGGGATCCTGAGTTTGCGGCCTCAAGTGGAATGAACACAGCGATGCCCTGACTCGAAATAAGGCCGGATATCCCTGCAGTGACTTGAATGCAGGCTCGTCTTGCATCTCCCAAGAAGAAAGGATGTCTGAATCCCCTGTGGAGACCACAGAGAAAGACCTAGTTCCCCACCTCATCGCGACCGGAGGCCTCACATCCTTTGAAAACTCCAGAGGTACGCGGCGATCAGTGCCTTCAAAGGAGACGATGCCTGACTCCTCGTGAAACTTGATAGGAGTCCCAGGATTCTTGTGGCACGTGGAAAGGGACCCTTGGTCTCCCGCCTCAGCTGGAGAGGCGTTCTAATTGCCCTGCCAAGCCTCGAGGAGAATCCCGAGTTGTCCCTCGCAACTAGGCAGGAGTCCTGACGTGGCTGAACAAACACGTGGGTGGAAGGGCCATCCCCGTCGTAACTCGAGAATATACCCCAGGTTCCCGCCGCAACTCGAGAAAAACCATGAGACTTCCCCCTCGATGCGAGATGAGGCCCAATTCCCCTGTACTGCGTGCAGAGCAATTCCGTCTTGCACATCACACATGAAAGGAGCCTTGATTTCCTTGATGGCACTCCAGAGAAACCCCAAGAACACTGTTTCAAGGCTAGAGGGATCCTGAGGTCACTGTAGCAACACGAAAGAACTCCGTGGGCCAAAAATCAACTCGAGATGAGAGGTTAGTCCCTGGCTTCGACTCCAGAGGAATACCACCTTACCACAAGCACCTCAAGAGGAGGCTTCTCTCAGCTCTAGGTAAGTGAGAGGGATCCTGAGTTTGCGGCCTCAAGTGGAATGGACACAGCGATGCCCTGACTCGAAATAAGGCCGGATATCCCTGCAGTGACTTGAATGCAGGCTCGTCTTGCATCTCCCAAGAAGAAAGGATGTCTGAATCCCCTGTGGAGACCACAGAGAAAGACCTAGTTCCCCACCTCATCGCGACCGGAGGCCTCACATCCTTTGAAAACTCCAGAGGTACGCGGCGATCAGTGCCTTCAAAGGAGACGATGCCTGACTCCTCGTGAAACTTGATAGGAGTCCCAGGATTCTTGTGGCACGTGGAAAGGGACCCTTGGTCTCCCGCCTCAGCTGGAGAGGCGTTCCAATTGCCCTGCCAAGCCTCGAGGAGAATCCCGAGTTGTCCCTCGCAACTAGGCAGGAGTCCTGACGTGGCTGAACAAACACGTGGGTGGAAGGGCCATCCCCGTCGTAACTCGAGAATATACCCCAGGTTCCCGCCGCAACTCGAGAAAAACCATGAGACTTCCCCCTCGATGCGAGATGAGGCCCGATTCCCCTGCACTGCGTGCAGAGCAATTCCGTCTTGCACATCACACATGAAAGGAGCCTTGATTTCCTAGATGGCACTCCAGAGAAACCCCAAGAACACTGTTTCAAGGATAGAGGGATCCTGAGGTCACTGTAGCAACACGAAAGAACTCTGTGGACCAAACATCAACTCGAAAAGAGAAGTTAGTCCCTGGATTCGTCTCCAGAGGAATACCACCTTACCACAAGCACCTCAAGAGGAGGCTTCTCTCAGCTCTAGGTATGTGAGAGGGACCCTGAGTTTGCGGCCTCAAGTGGAATGGACACGGCGATGCCCTGACTCGAAATAAGGCCGGATATCCCTGCAGTGACTTCAATGCAGGCTCGTCTTGCATCTCCCAGGACGAAAGGATGTCTGAATCCCCTGTGGAAAGCACAGAGAAAGACTTAGTTCCCCACCTCATCGCGACTTATAGCCTCACATCCTTTGAAAACTCCAGAGGTACGCGGAGATCAGTGCCTCCAAAGGAGACGATGCCTGACTCCTCGTGAAACTTGATAGGAGTCCCAGGATTACTGTGGCACTTGGAAAGGGACACTTGGTCTCCCGCCTCAGCTGGAGAGTCGTCCCAATTGCCCTGCCAAGCCTCGAGGAGAATCCCGAGTTGTCCCTCGCAACTAGGCAGGAGTCCTGACGTCGCTGAAGAAACACGTGGGTGGAAGGGCCATTCCCGTCGTAACTCGAGAATATACCCCAGGTTCCCGCCGCAACTCGAGAAAAACCATGAGACTTCCCCCTCGCCGCGAGATGAGGCCCGATTCCCCTGCACTGCGTGCAGAGCAATTCCGTGTTGCACATCACACATGAAAGGAGCCTTGATTTCCTTGATGGCACTCCAGGGAAACCCCAAGAACACTGTTTCAAGGCTAGAGGGATCCTGAGGTCACTGTAGCAACACGAAAGAGCTCCGTGGGCCAAAAATCAACTCGAGATGAGAGGTTAGTCCCTGGCTTCGACTCCAGAGGAAAACCACCTTACCACAAGCACCTCAAGAGGAGGCTTCTCTCAGCTCTAGGTATGTGAGAGGGATCCTGAGTTTGGGGCCTCAAGTGGAATGGACACCGCGATGCCCTGACTCTAAATAAGGCCGGATATCCCTGCAGTGACTGGAATGCAGGCTCGTCTTGCATCTCCCAAGACGAAAGGGTGTCTGAATCCCCTGTGGAGACCACAGAGAAAGACCTAGTTCCCCACCTCATCGCGACAGGAGGCCTCAAATCCTTTGAAAACTCCAGAGGTATGCGGAGATCAGTGCCTCCAAAGGAGACGATGCCTGACTCCTCGTGAAACTTGATAGGAGACCCAGGATTCCTGTGGCCCGTGGAAAGGGACCCTTGGTCTCCCGTCTCACCTGGAGAGGCGTCCCAATTGCCCTGCAAAGCCTCTAGGAGAATCCCGAGTTGTCCCTCGCAACTAGGCAGGAGTCCTGACATGGCTGAACACACACGTGTGTGGAAGGGCCATCCCCGTCGTAACTCGAGAATATACCCCAGGTTCCCGCCGCAACTCGAGAAAAACCATGAGACTTCCCCCTCGCTGCGAGATGAGGCCCGATTCCCCTGCACTGCGTGCAGAGCAATTCCGTGTTGCACATCACACATGAAAGGAGCCTTGATTTCCTTGATGGCACTCCAGAGAAACCCCAAGAACACTGTTTCAAGGATAGAGGGATCCTGAGGTCACTGTAGCAACAAGAAAGAGCTCCGTGGACCCAAAATCAACACGAGATGAGAGGTTAGTCCCTGGCTTCGACTCCTGAGGAATACCACCTTACCACAAGCACCTCAAGAGGAGGCTTCTCTCAGCTCTAGGTATGTGAGAGGGATCCTGAGTTTGCGGCCTCAAGTGGAATGGACACCGCGATGCCCTGACTCGAAATAAGGCCGGATATCCCTGCAGTGACTTGAATGCAGGCTCGTCTTGCATCTCCCAAGAAGAAAGGATGTTTGAATTACCTGTGGAGACCACAGAGAAACACCTGGTTCCCCACCTCATCGCGACCGGAGGCCTCACATCCTTTGAAAACTCCAGAGGTACGCGGAGATCAGTGCCTCCAAAGGAGACGATGCCTGACTCCTCGTGAAACTTGATAGGAGTCCCAGGATTCTTGTGGCACGTGGAAAGGGACCCTTGGTCTCCCGCCTCAGCTGGAGAGGCGTCCCAATTGCCCTGCCAAGCCTCGAGGAGAATCCAGAGTTGTCCCTCGCAACTAGGCAGGAGTCCTGACGTGGCTGAACAAACACGTGGGTGTAAGGGCCATCCCCGTCGTAACTCGAGAATATACCCCAGGTTCCCGCCGCAACTCGAGAAAAACCATGAGACTTCCCCCTCGATGCGAGATGAGGCCCGATTCCCCTGTACTGCGTGCAGAGCAATTCCGTCTTGCACATCACACATGAAAGGAGCCTTGATTTCCTTGATGGCACTCCAGAGAAACCCCAAGAACACTGTTTCAAGGATAGAGGGATCCTGAGGTCACTGTAGCAACACGAAAGAACTCTGTGGACCAAAAATCAACTCGAAAAGAGAGGTTAGTCCCTGGATTCGTCTCCAGAGGAATACCACCTTACCACAAGCACCTCAAGAGGAGGCTTCTCTCAGCTCTAGGTATGTGAGAGGGACCCTGAGTTTGCGGCCTCAAGTGGAATGGACACCGCGATGCCCTGACTCGAAATAAGGCCGGATATCCCTGCAGTGACTTCAATGCAGGCTCGTCTTGCATCTCCCAGGACGAAAGGATGTCTGAATCCCCTGTGGAAAGCACAGAGAAAGACTTAGTTCCCCACCTCATCGCGACCGATATCCTCACATCCTTTGAAAACTCCAGAGGTACGCGGAGATCAGTGCCTCCAAAGAAGACGACGCCTGACTCCTCGTGAAACTTGATAGGAGACCCAGGATTCCTGTGGCACTTGGAAAGGGACACTTGGTCTCCCGCCTCAGCTGGAGAGGCGTCCCAATTGCCCTGCCAAGCCTCGAGGAGAATCCAGAGTTGTCCCTCGCAACTAGGCAGGAGTCCTGACGTCGCTGAAGAAACACGTGGGTGGAAGGGCCATCCTCGTCGTAACTCGAGAATATACCCCAGATTCCCGCCGCAACTCGAGAAAAACCATGAGACTTCCCCCTCGCCGCGAGATGAGGCCCGATTCCCCTGCACTGCGTGCAGAGCAATTCCGTCTTGCACATCACACATTAAAGGAGCCTTGATTTCCTTGATGGCACTCCAGAGAAACCCCAAGAACACTGTTTCAAGGCTAGAGGGATCCTGAGGTCACTGTAGCAACACGAAAGAGCTCCGTGGGCCAAAAATCAACTCGAGATGAGAGGTTAGTCCCTGGCTTCGACTCCAGAGGAATACCACCTTACCACAAGCACCTCAAGAGGAGGCTTCTCTCAGCTCTAGGTATGTGAGAGGGACCCTGAGTTTGCGGCCTCAAATGGAATGGACACCGCGATGCCCTGACTCGAAATAAGGCTGGATATCCCTGCAGTGACTTGAATGCAGGCTCGTCTTGCATCTCCCAAGATGAAAGGATGTCTGAATCCCCTGTGGAGACCACAGAGAAAGACCTAGTTCCCCACCTCATCGCGACCGGAGGCCTCACATCCTTTGAAAACTCCAGAGGTACGCGGAGATCAGTGCCTCCAAAGGAGACGATGCCTGACACCTCGTGAAACTTGATAGGAGTCCCAGGATTCCTGTGGCACGTGGAAAGGGACCCTTGGTCTCCCGCCTCAGCTGGAGAGGCGTTCCAATTGCCCTGCCAAGCCTCGAGGAGAATCCCGAGTTGTCCCTCGCAACTAGGCAGGAGTCCTGACGTGGCTGAACAAACACGTGGGTGGAAGGGCCATCCCCGTCGTAACTCGAGAATATACCCCAGGTTCCCGCCGCAACTCGAGAAAAACCATGAGACTTGCCCCTCGATGGGAGATGAGGCCCGATTCCCCTGTACTGCGTGCAGAGCAATTCCGTCTTGCACATCACACATGAAAGGAGCCTTGATTTCCTTGATGGCACTCCAGAGAAACCCCAAGAACACTGTTTCAAGGATAGAGGGATCCTGAGGTCACTGTAGCAACACGAAAGAACTCTGTGGACCAAAAATCAACTTGAAAAGAGAGGTTAGTCCCTGGATTCGTCTCCAGAGGAATACCACCTTACCACAAGCACCTCAAGAGGAGGCTTCTCTCAGCTCTAGGTATGTGAGAGGGACCCTGAGTTTGCGACCTCAAGTGGAATGGACACCGCGATGCCCTGACTCGAAATAAGGCCGGATATCCCTGCAGTGACTTCAATGCAGGCTCGTCTTGCATCTCCCAGGACGAAAGGATGTCTGAATCCCCTGTGGAAAGCACAGAGAAAGACTTAGTTCCCCACCTCATCGCGACCGGAGGCCTCACATCCTTTGAAAACTCCAGAGGTACGCGGAGATCAGTGCCTCCAAAGGAGACGATGCCTGACTCCTCGTGAAACTTGATAGGAGTCCCAGGATTCCTGTGGCACGTGGAAAGGGACACTTGGTCTCCCGCCTCAGCTGGAGAGGCGTCCCAATTGCCCTGCCAAGCCTCGAGGAGAATCCAGAGTTGTCCCTCGCAACTAGGCAGGAGTCCTGACGTGGTTGAACAAACACGTGGGTGGAAGGGCCATCCCCGTCGTAACTCGAGAATATACCCCAGGTTCCCGCCGCAACTCGAGAAAAACCATGAGACTTCCCCCTCGCCGCGAGATGAGGCCCGATTCCCCTGCACTGCGTGCAGAGCAATTCCGTGTTGCACATCACACATGAAAGGAGCCTTGATTTCCTTGATGGCACTCCAGAGAAACCCCAAGAACACTGTTTCAAGGCTAGAGGGATCCTGAGGTCACTGTAGCAACACGAAAGAGCTCCGTGGGCCAAAAATCAACTCGAGATGAGAGGTTAGTCCCTGGCTTCGACTCCAGAGGAATACCACCTTACCACAAGCACCTCAAGAGGAGGCTTCTCTCAGCTCTAGGTATGTGAGAGGGACCCTGAGTTTGCGGCCTCAAGTGGAATGGACACCGCGATGCCCTGACGCGAAATAAGGCCGGATATCCCTGCAGTAACTTGAATGCAGGCTCGTCTTGCATCTCCCAAGATGAAAGGATGTCTGAATCCCCTGTGGAGACCACAGAGAAAGACCTAGTTCCCCACCTCATCGCGACTGGAGGCCTCACATCCTTTGAAAACTCCAGAGGTACGCGGAGATCAGTGCCTCCAAAGGAGACGATGCCTGACTCCTCGTGAAACTTGATAGGAGTCCCAGGATTCCTGTGGCACTTGGAAAGGGACCCTTGGTCTCCCGCCTCAGCTGGAGAGGCGTTCCAATTGCCCTGCCAAGCCTCGAGGAGAATCCCGAGTTGTCCCTCGCAACTAGGCAGGAGTCCTGACGTGGCTGAACAAACACGTGGGTGGAAGGGCCATCCCCGTCGTAACTCGAGAATATACCCCAGGTTCCCGCCGCAACTCGAGAAAAACCATGAGACTTCCCCCTCGATGCGAGATGAGGCCCGATTCCCCTGTACTGCGTGCAGAGCAATTCCGTCTTGCACATCACACATGAAAGGAGCCTTGATTTCCTTGATGGCACTCCAGAGAAACCCCAAGAACACTGTTTCAAGGCTAGAGGGATCCTGAGGTCACTGTAGCAACACGAAAGAACTCTGTGGACCAAAAATCAACTCGAAAAGAGAGGTTAGTCCCTGGATTCGTCTCCAGAGGAATACCACCTTACCACAAGCACCTCAAGAGGAGGCTTCTCTCAGCTCTAGGTATGTGAGAGGGACCCTGAGTTTGCGGCCTCAAGTGGAATGGACACCGCGATGCCCTGATTCGAAATAAGGCCAGATATCCCTGCAGTGACTTCAATGCAGGCTCGTCTTGCATCTCCCAGGACGAAAGGATGTCTGAATCCCCTGTGGAAAGCACAGAGAAAGACTTAGTTCCCCACCTCATCGCGACCGGAGGCCTCACATCCTTTGAAAACTCCAGAGGTACGCGGAGATCAGTGCCTCCAAAGGAGACGATGCCTGACTCCTCGTGAAACTTGATAGGAGTCCCAGGATTCCTGTGGCACTTGGAAAGGGACACTTGGTCTCCCGCCTCAGCTGGAGAGGCGTCCCAATTGCCCTGCCAAGCCTCGAGGAGAATCCAGAGTTGTCCCTCGCAACTAGGCAGGAGTCCTGACGTCGCTGAAGAAACACGTGTGTGGAAGGGCCATCCCCGTCGTAACTCGAGAATATACCCCAGGTTCCCGCCGCAACTCTTGAAAAACCATGAGACTTCCCCCTCGCCGCGAGATGAGGCCCGATTCCCCTGCACTGAGTGCAGAGCAATTCTGTGTTGCACATCACACATGAAAGGAGCCTTGATTTCCTTGATGGCACTCCAGAGAAACCCCAAGAACACTGTTTCAAGGCTAGAGGGATCCTGAGGTCACTGTAGCAACACGAAAGAGCTCCGTGGACCAAGAATCAACACGAGATGAGAGGTTAGTCCCTGGCTTCGACTCCTGAGGAATACCACCTTACCACAAGCACCTCAAGAGGAGGCTTCTCTCAGCTCTAGGTATGTGAGAGGGATCCTGAGTTTGCGGCCTCAAGTGGAATGGACACCGCGATGCCCTGACTCGAAAAAAGGCCGGATATCCCTGCAGTGACTTCAATGCAGGCTCGTCTTGCATGTCCCAGGACGAAAGGATGTCTGAATCCCCTGTGGAAAGCACAGAGAAAGACTTAGTTCCCCACCTCATCGCGACCGATAGCCTCACATCCTTTGAAAACTCCAGAGGTACGCGGAGATCAGTGCCTCCAAAGGAGACGATGCCTGACTCCTCGTGAAACTTGATAGGAGTCCCAGGATTCCTGTGGCACTTGGAAAGGGACACTTGGTCTCCCGCCTCAGCTGGAGAGGCGTCCCAATTGCCCTGCAAAGCCTCGAGGAGAATCCAGAGTTGTCCCTCGCAACTAGTTAGGAGTCCTGACGTCGCTGAAGAAACACGTGGGTGGAAGGGCCATCCCCATCGTAACTCGAGAATATACCCCAGGTTCCCGCCGCAACTCGAGAAAAACCATGAGACTTCCCACACGCCGCGAGATGAGGCCCGATTCCCCTGCACTGCGTGCAGAGCAATTCCGTGTTGCACATCACACATGAAAGGAGCCTTGATTTCCTTGATGGCACTCCAGAGAAACCCCAAGAACACTGTTTCAAGGCTAGAGGGATCCTGAGGTCACTGTAGCAACACGAAAGAACTCCGTGGGCCAAAAATCAACTCGGGATGAGAGGTTAGTCCCTGGCTTCGACTCCAGAGGAATACCACCTTACCACAAGCACCTCAAGAGGAGGCTTCTCTCAGCTCTAGGTATGTGAGAGGGACCCTGAGTTTGCGGCCTCAAGTGGAATGGACACCGTGATGCCCTGACTCGAAATAAGGCTGGATATCCCTGCAGTGACTTGAATGCAGGCTCGTCTTGCATCTCCCAAGATGAAAGGATGTCTGAATCCCCTGTGGAGACCACAGAGAAAGACCTAGTTCCCCACCTCATCGCGACCGGAGGCCTCACATCCTTTGAAAACTCCAGAGGTACGCGGAGATCAGTGCCTCCAAAGGAGACGATGCCTGACTCCTCGTGAAACTTGATAGGAGTCCCAGGATTCCTGTGGCACGTGGAAAGGGACCCTTGGTCTCCCGCCTCAGCTGGAGAGGCGTCCCAATTGCCTTGCCAAGCCTCGAGGAGAATCCCGAGTTGTGTCTCGCAAATAGGCAAGAGTCCTGACGTGGCTGAACAAACACGTGTGTGGAAGGGCCATCCCCGTCGTAACTCGAGAATATACCCCAGGTTCCCGCCGCAACTCGAGAAAAACCATGAGACTTCCCACTCGCCGCGAGATGAGGCCCGATTCCCCTGCACTGCGTGCAGAGCAATTCTGTGTTGCACATCACACATGAAAGGAGCCTTGATTTCCTTCATGGCACTCCAGAGAAACCCCAAGAACACTGTTTCAAGGCTAGAGGGATCCTGAGGTCACTGTAGCAACACGAAAGAGCTCCGTGGACCCAAAATCAACTCGAGATGAGAGGTTAGTCCCTGGCTTCGACTCCAGAGGAATACCACCTTACCACAAGCACCTCAAGAGGAGGCTTCTCTCAGCTCTAGGTATGTGAGAGGGACCCTGAGTTTGGGGCCTCAAGTGGAATGGACACCGCGATGCCCTGACTCGAAATAAGGCCGGATATCCCTGCAGTGACTTCAATGCAGGCTCGTCTTGCATCTCCCAAGACGAAAGGGTGTCTGAATCCCCTGTGGAGACCACAGAGAAAGACCTTGTTCCCCACCTCATCGCGACCGGAGGCCTCACATCCTTTGAAAACTCCAGAGGTACGCGGAGATCAGTGCCTTCAAAGGAGACGATGCTTGACTCCTCGTGAAACTTGATAGGAGTCCCAGGATTCCTGTGGCACTTGGAAAGGGACACTTGGTCTCCCGCCTCAGCTGGAGAGGCGTTCCAATTGCCCTGCCAAGCCTCGAGGAGAATCCCGAGTTGTCCCTCGCAACTAGGCAGGAGTCCTGACGTCGCTGAAGAAACACGTGGGTGGAAGGGCCATCCCAGTCGTAACTCGAGAATATACCCCAGGTTCCCGACGCAACTCGAGAAAAACCATGAGACTTCCCCCTCGCCGCCAGATGAGGTCCGATTCCCCTGCACTGCGTGCAGAGCAATTCCGTGTTGCACATCACACATGAAAGGAGCCTTGATTTCCTTGATGGCACTCCAGAGAAACCCCAAGAACACTGTTTCAAGGCTAGAGGGATCCTGAGGTCACTGTAGCAACACGAAAGAGCTCCGTGGGCCAAAAATCAACTCGAAATGAGAGGTTAGTCCCTGGCTTCGACTCCAGAGGAATACCACCTTACGACAAGCACCTCAAGAGGAGGCTTCTCTCAGCTCTAGGTATGTGAGAGGGACCCTGAGTTTGCGGCCTCAAGTGGAATGGACACCGCGATGCCCTGACGCGAAATAAGGCTGGATATCCCTGCAGTGACTTGAATGCAGGCTCGTCTTGCATCTCCCAAGATGAAAGGATGTCTGAATCCCCTGTGGAGACCACAGAGAAAGACCTAGTTCCCCACCTCATCGCGACCGGAGGCCTCACATCCTTTGAAAACTCCAGAGGTACGCGGAGATCAGTGCCTCCAAAGGAGACGATGCCTGACTCCTCGTGAAACTTGATAGGAGTCCCAGGATTCCTGTGGCACGTGGAAAGGGACCCTTGGTCTCCCGCCACAGCTGGAGAGGCGTCCCAATTGCCTTGCCAAGCCTCGAGGAGCATCCCGAGTTGTGTCTCGCAACTAGGCAAGAGTCCTGACGTGGCTGAACACACACATGGGTGGAAGGGCCATCCCCGTCGTAACTCGAGAATATACCCCAGGTTCCCGCCGCAACTCGAGAAAAACCATGAGACTTCCCCCTCGCCGCGAGATGAGGCCCGATACCCCTGTACTGCGTGCAGAGCAATTCCGTCTTACACATCACACATGAAAGGAGCCTTGATTTCCTTGATGGCACTCCAGAGAAACCCCAAGAATACTGTTTCAAGGATAGAGGGATCCTGAGGTCACTGTAGCAACACGAAAGAACTCTGTGGACCAAAAATCAACTCGAAAAGAGAGGTTAGTCCCTGGATTCGTCTCCAGAGGAATACCACCTACCACAAGCACCTCAAGAGGAGGCTTCTCTCAGCTCTAGGTATGTGAGAGGGACCCTGAGTTTGCGGCCTCAAGTGGAATGGACACTGCGATGCCCTGACTCGAAATAAGGCCGGATATCCCTGCAGTGACTTCAATGCAGGCTCGTCTTGCATCTCCCAGGACGAAAGGATGTCTGAATCCCCTGTGGAAAGCACAGAGAAAGACTTAGTTCCCCACCTCATCGCGACCGATAGCCTCACATCCTTTGAAAACTCCAGAGGTACGCAGAGATCAGTGCCTCCAAAGGAGATGATGCCTGACTCCTCGTGAAACTTGATAGGAGTCCCAGGATTCCTGTGGCACTTGGAAAGGGACACTTGGTCTCCCGCCTCAGCTGGAGAGGCGTCCCAATTGCCCTGCCAAGCCTCGAGGAGAATCCAGAGTTGTCCCTCGCAACTAGGCAGGAGTCCTGACGTCGCTGAAGAAACACGTGGGTGGAAGGGCCATCCCCGTCGTAACTCGAGAATATACCCCAGGTTCCCGCCGCAACTCGAAAAAAACCATGAGACTTCCCCCTCGCCGCGAGATGAGGCCCGATTCCCCTGCACTGCGTGCAGAGCAATTCCGTGTTGCACATCACACATGAAAGGAGCCTTGATTTCCTTGATGGCACTCCAGAGAAACCCCAAGAACACTGTTTCAAGGCTAGAGGGATCCTGAGGTCACTGTAGCAACACGAAAGAGCTCCGTGGGCCAAAAATCAACTCGAGATGAGAGGTTAGTCCCTGGCTTCGACTCCAGAGGAATACCACCTTACCACAAGCACCTCAAGAGGAGGCTTCTCTCAGCTCTAGGTATGTGAGAGGCACCCTGAGTTTGCGGCCTCAAGTGGAATGGACACCGCGATGCCCTGACGCGAAATAAGGCTGGATATCCCTGCAGTGACTTGAATGCAGGCTCGTCTTGCATCTCCCAAGAAGAAAGGATGTCTGAATTCCCTGTGGAGACCACAGAGAAACACCTAGTTCCCCACCTCATCGCGACCGGAGGCCTCACATCCTTTGAAAACTCCAGAGGTACGCGGAGATCAGTGCCTCCAAAGGAGACGATGCCTGACTCCTCGTGAAACTTGATAGGAGACCCAGGATTCCTGTGGCACGTGGAAAGGGACCCTTGGTCTCCCGTCTCAGCTGGAGAGGCGTCCCAATTGCCCTGCAAAGCCTCGAGGAGAATCCCGAGGTGTCCCTCGCAACTAGGCAGGAGTCCTGACTTGGCTGAACAAACACGTGGGTGGAAGGGCCATCCCCGTCGTAACTCGAGAATATACCCCAGGTTCCCGCCGCAACTCGAGAAAAACCATGAGACTTGCCCCTCGATGCGAGATGAGGCCCGATTCCCCTGTACTGCGTGCAGAGCAATTCCGTCTTGCACATCACACATGAAAGGAGCCTTGATTTCCTTGATGGCACTCCAGAGAAACCCCAAGAACACTGTTTCAAGGATAGAGGGATCCTGAGGTCTCTGTAGCAACACGAAAGAACTCTGTGGACCAAAAATCAACTCGAAAAGAGAGGTTAGTCCCTGGATTCGTCTCCAGAGGAATACCACCTTACCACAAGCACCTCAAGAGGAGGCTTCTCTCAGCTCTAGGTATGTGAGAGGGACCCTGAGTTTGCGGCCTCAAGTGGAATGGACACCGCGATGCCCTGACTCGAAATAAGGCCGGATATCCCTGCAGTGACTTCAATGCAGGCTCGTCTTGCATCTCCCAGGACGAAAGGATGTCTGAATCCTCTGTGGAAAGCACAGAGAAAGACTTAGTTCCCCACCTCATCGCGACCTATAGCGTCACATCCTTTGAAAACTCCAGAGGTACGCGGAGATCAGTGCCTCCAAAGGAGACGATGCCTGACTCCTCGTGAAACTTGATAGGAGTCCCAGGATTCCTGTGGCACTTGGAAAGGGACACTTGGTCTCCCGCCTCAGCTGGAGAGGCGTCCCAATTGCCCTGCCAAGCCTCGAGGAGAATCCAGAGTTGTCCCTCGCAACTAGGCAGGAGTCCTGACGTCGCTGAAGAAACACGTGGGTGGAAGGGCCATCCCCGTCGTAACTCGAGAATATACCCCAGGTTCCCGCCGCAACTCGAGAAAAACCATGAGACTTCCCCCTCGCCGCGAGATGAGGCCCGATTCCCCTGCACTGCGTGCAGAGCAATTCCGTGTTGCACATCACACATGAAAGGAGCCTTGATTTCCTTGATGGCACTCCAGAGAAACCCCAAGAACACTGTTTCAAGGCTAGAGGGATCCTGAGGTCACTGTAGCAACACGAAAGAGCTCCGTGGGCCAAAAATCAACTCGAGATGAGAGGTTAGTCCCTGGCTTCGACTCCAGAGGAATACCACCTTACCACAAGCACCTCAAGAGGAGGCTTCTCTCAGCTCTAGGTATGTGAGAGGGACCCTGAGTTTGCGGCCTCAAGTGGAATGGACACCGCGATGCCCTGACGCGAAATAAGGCTGGATATCCCTGCAGTGACTTGAATGCAGGCTCGTCTTGCATCTCCCAAGAAGAAAGGATGTCTGAATCCCCTGTGGAGACCACAGAGAAACACCTAGTTCCCCACCTCATCGCGACCGGAGGCCTCACATCCTTTGAAAACTCCAGAGGTACGCGGAGATCAGTGCCTCCAAAGGAGACGATGCCTGACTCCTCGTGAAACTTGAGAGGAGTCCCAGGATTCTTGTGGCACGTGGAAAGGGACCCTTGGTCTCCCGCCTCAGCTGGAGAGGCGTTCCAATTGCCCTGCCAATCCTCGAGGAGAATCCCGAGTTGTCCCTCGCAACTAGGCAGGAGTCCTGACGTGGCTGAACAAACACGTGGGTGGAAGGGCCATCCCCGTCGTAACTCGAGAATATACCCCAGGTTCCCGCCGCAACTCGAGAAAAACCATGAGACTTGCCCCTCGATGCGAGATGAGGCCCGATTCCCCTGTACTGCGTGCAGAGCAATTCCGTCCTGCACATCACACATGAAAGGAGCCTTGATTTCCTTGATGGCACTCCAGAGAAACCCCAAGAACACTGTTTCAAGGATAGAGGGATCCTGAGGTCACTGTAGCAACACGAAAGAGCTCCGTGCACCAAAAATCAACTCGAGATGAGAGGTTAGTCCCTGGATTCGTCTCCAGGGGAATACCACCTTACCACAAGCACCTCAAGAGGAGGCTTCTCTCAGCTCTAGGTATGTGAGAGGGACCCTGAGTTTGCGGCCTCAAGTGGAATGGACACCGCGATGCCCTGACTCGAAATAAGGCCGGATATCCCTGCAGTGACTTCAATGCAGGCTCGTCTTGCATCTCCCAAGACGAAAGGATGTCTGAATCCCCTGTGGAAAGCACAGAGAAAGACTTAGTTCCCCACCTCATCGCGACCGATTGCCTCACATCCTTTGAAAACTCCAGAGGTACGCGGAGATCAGTGCCTCCAAAGGAGACGATGCCTGACTCCTCGTGAAACTTGATAGGAGTCCCAGGATTCCTGTGGCACTTGGAAAAGGGCACTTGGTCTCCCGCCTCAGCTGGAGTGGCGTCCCAATTGCCCTGCCAAGCCTCGAGGAGAATCCAGAGTTGTCCCTCGCAACTAGGCAGGAGTCCTGACGTCGCTGAAGAAACACGTGGGTGGAAGGGCCATCCCCGTCGTAACTCGAGAATATACCCCAGGTTCCCGCCGCAACTCGAGAAAAGCCATGAGACTTCCCCCTCGCCGCGAGATGAGGCCCGATTCCCCTGCACTGCGTGCAGAGCAATTCCGTGTTGCACATCACACATGAAAGGAGCCTTGATTTCCTTCATGGCACTCCAGAGAAACCCCAAGAACACTGTTTCAAGGCTAGAGGGATCCTGAGGTCACTGTAGCAACACGAAAGAGCTCCGTGGGCCAAAAATCAACTCGAGATGAGAGGTTAGTCCCTGGCTTCGACTCCAGAGGAATACCACCTTACCACAAGCACCTCAAGAGGAGGCTTCTCTCAGCTCTAGGTATGTGAGAGGGACCCTGAGTTTGCGGCCTCAAGTGGAATGGACACCGCGATGCCCTGACTCGAAATAAGCCCGGATATCCCTGCAGTGACTGGAATGCGGGCTCGTCTTGCATCTCCCAAGATGAAAGGATGTCTGAATCCCCTGTGGAGACCACAGAGAAAGACCTAGTATCCCACCTCATCGCGACAGGAGGCCTCAAATCCTTTGAAAACTCCAGAGGTATGCGGAGATCAGTGCCTCCAAAGGAGACGATGCCTGACTCCTCGTGAAACTTGATAGGAGTCCCAGGATTCCTGTGGCACGTGGAAAGGGACCCGTGGTCTCCCGTCTCAGCTGGAGAGGAGTCCCAATTGCCCTGCAAAGCCTCGAGGAGAATCCAGAGTTGTCCCTCGCAACTAGGCAGGAGTCCTGACGTGGCTGAACAAACACGTGTGTGGAAGGGCCATCCCCGTCGTAACTCGAAAATATACCCCAGGTTCCCGCCGCAACTCGAGAAAAACCATGAGACTTCCCCCTCGCCGCGAGATGAGGCCCGATTCCCCTGCACTGCGTGCAGAGCAATTCCGTGTTGCACATCACACATGAAAGGAGCCTTGATTTCCTTGATGGCACTCCAGAGAAACCCCAAGAACACTGTTTCAAGGCTAGAGGGATCCTGAGGTCACTGTAGTAACACGAAAGAGCTCCGTGGACCAAGAATCAACACGAGATGAGAGGTTAGTCCCTGGCTTTGACTCCAGAGGAATACCACCTTACCACAAGCACCTCAAGAGGAGGCTTCTCTCAGCTCTAGGTATGTGAGAGGGATCCTGAGTTTGCGGCCTCAAGTGGAATGGACACCGCGATGCCCTGACTCGAAATAAGGCTGAATATCCCTGCAGTGACTTGAATGCAGGCTCGTCTTGCATCTCCCAAGATGAAAGGATGTCTGAATCCCCTGTGGAGACCACAGAGAAACACCTAGTTCCCCACCTCATGGCGACCGGAGGCCTCACATCCTTTGAAAACTCCAGAGGTACGCGGAGATCAGTGCCTCCAAAGGAGACGATGCCTGACTCCTCGTGAAACTTGATAGGAGTCCCAGGATTCTTGTGGCACGTGGAAAGGGACCCTTGGTCTCCCGCCTCAGCTGGAGAGGCGTTCCAATTGCCCTGCTAAGCCTCGAGGAGAATCCAGAGTTGTCCCTCGCAACTAGGCAGGAGTCCTGACGTGGCTGAACAAACACGTGGGTGGAAGGGCCATCCCCGTCGTAACTCGAGAATATACCCCAGGTTCCCGCCGCAACTCGAGAAAAACCATGAGACTTCCCCCTCGATGCGAGATGAGGCCCGATTTCCCTGTACTGCGTGCAGAGCAATTCCGTCTTGCACATCACACATGAAAGGAGCCTTGATTTCCTTGATGGCACTCCAGAGAAACCCCAAGAACACTGTTTCAAGGATAGAGGGATCCTGAGGTCACTGTAGCAACACGAAAGAACTCTGTGGACGAAACATCAACTCGAAAAGAGAGGTTAGTCCTTGGATTCGTCTCCAGAGGAATACCACCTTACCACAAGCACCTCAAGAGGAGGCTTCTCTCAGCTCTAGGTATGTGAAAGGGACCCTGAGTTTGCGGCCTCAAGTGGAATGGACACTGCGATGCCCTGACTCGAAATAAGGCCGGATATCCCTGCAGTGACTTCAATGCAGGCTCGTCTTGCATCTCCCAGGACGAAAGGATGTCTGAATCCCCTGTGGAAAGCACAGAGAAAGACTTAGTTCCCCACCTCATCGCGACGGATAGCCTCACATCCTTTGAAAACTCCAGAGGTACGCGGAGATCAGTGCCTCCAAAGGAGATGATGCCTGACTCCTCGTGAATCTTGGTAGGAGTCCCAGGATTCCTGTGGCACTTGGAAAGGGACACTTGGTCTCCCGCCTCAGCTGGAGAGGCGTCCCAATTGCCCTGACAAGCCTCGAGGAGAATCCCGAGTTGTCCCTCGCAACTAGGCAGGAGTCCTGACGTGGCTGAACAAACACGTGGGTGGAAGGGCCATCCCCGTCGTAACTCGAGAATATACCCCAGGTTCCCGCCGCAACTCGAGAAAAACCATGAGACTTCCCCCTCGCCGCGAGATGAGGCCCGATTCCCCTGCACTGCGTGCAGAGCAATTCCGTGTTGCACATCACACATGAAAGGAGCCTTGATTTCCTTGATGGCACTCCAGAGAAACCCCAAGAACACTGTTTCAAGGCTAGAGGGATCCTGAGGTCACTGTAGCAACACGAAAGAGCTCCGTGGGCCAAAAATCAACTCGAGATGAGAGGTTAGTCCCTGGTTTCGACTCCAGAGGAATACCACCTTACCACAAGCACCTCAAGAGGAGGCTTCTCTCAGCTCTAGGTATGTGAGAGGGACCCTGAGTTTGCGGCCTCAAGTGGAATGGACACCGCGATACCCTGACGCGAAATAAGGCTGGATATCCCTGCAGTGACTTGAATGCAGGCTCGTCTTGCATCTCCCAAGAAGAAAGGATGTCTGAATCCCTGTGGAGACCACAGAGCAAGACCTAGTTCCCGATCTCATCGAGACCGGAGGCCTCACATCCTTTGAAAACTCCAGAGGTACGCGGAGATCAGTGCCTCCAAAGGAGACGATGCCTGACTCCTCGTGAAACTTGATAGGAGTCCCAGGATTCTTGTGGCACGTGGAAAGGGACCCTTGGTCTCCCGCCTCAGCTGGAGAGGCGTTCCAATTGCCCTGCCAATCCTCGAGGAGAATCCCGAGTTGTCCCTCGCAACTAGGCAGGAGTCCTGACGTGGCTGAACAAACACGTGGGTGGAAGGGCCATCCCCGTCGTAATTCGAGATTATACCCCAGGTTCCCGCCGCAACTCGAGAAAAACCATGAGACTTGCCCCTCGATGCGAGATGAGGCCCGATTCCCCTGTACTGCGTGCAGAGCAATTCCGTCTTGCACATCACACATGAAAGGAGCCTTGATTTCCTTGATGGCACTCCAGAGAAACCCCAAGAACACTGTTTCAAGGATAGAGGGATCCTGAGGTCACTGTAGCAACACGAAAAAACTCTGTGGACCAAAAATCAACTCGAAAAGAGAGGTTAGTCCCTGGATTCGTCTCCAGAGGAATACCACCTTACCACAAGCACCTCAAGAGGAGGCTTCTCTCAGCTCTAGGTATGTGAGAGGGACCCTGAGTTTGCGGCCTCAAGTGGAATGGACACCGCGATGCCCTGACTCGAAATAAGGCCGGATATCCCTGCAGTGACTTCAATGCAGGCTCGTCTTGCATCTCCCAGGACGAAAGGATGTCTGAATCCCCTGTGGAAAGCACAGAGAAAGACTTAGTTCCCCACCTCATCGCGACCGATAGCGTCACATCCTTTGAAAACTCCAGAGGTACGCGGAGATCAGTGCCTCCAAAGGAGACGATGCCTGACTCCTCCTGAAACTTGATAGGAGTCCCAGGATTCCTGTGGCACGTGGAAAGTGACCCTTGGTCTCCCGCCTCAGCTGGAGAGGCGTCCCAATTGCCTTGCCAAGCCTCGAGGAGAATCCCGAGTTGTGTCTCGCAACTAGGCAAGAGTCCTGACGTGGCTGAACAAACACGTGTGTGGAAGGGCCATCCCCGTCGTAACTCGAGAATATACCCCAGGTTCCCGCCGCAACTCGAGAAAAACCATGAGACTTCCCCCTCGCCGCGAAATGAGGCCCGATTCCCCTGCACTGCGTGCAGAGCAATTCTGTGTTGCACATCACACATGAAAGGAGCCTTGATTTCCTTCATGGCACTCCAGAGAAACCCCAAGAACACTGTTTCAAGGCTAGAGGTATCCTGAGGTCACTGTAGCAACACGAAAGAGCTCCGTGGGCCAAAAATCAACTCGAGATGAGAGGTTAGTCCCTGGCTTCGACTCCAGAGGAATATCACCTTACCACAAGCACCTCAAGAGGAGGCTTCTCTCAGCTCTAGGTATGTGAGAGGGACCCTGAGTTTGCGGCCTCAAGTGGAATGGACACCGCGATGCCCTGACTCGAAATAAGGCCGGATATCCCTGCAGTGACTGGAATGCAGGCTCGTCTTGCATCTCCCAAGACGAAAGGGTGTCTGAATCCCCTGTGGAGACCACAGAGAAAGACCTAGTTCCCCACCTCATCGCGACAGGAGGCCTCAAATCCTTTGAAAACTCCAGAGGTACGCGGAGATCAGTGCCTCCAAAGGAGACGATGCCTGACTCCTCGTGAAACTTGATAGGAGTCCCAGGATTCCTGTGGCACTTGGAAAGGGACACTTGGTCTCCCGCCTCAGCTGGAGAGGCGTCCCAATTGCCCTGCCAAGCCTCGAGGAGAATCCAGAGTTGTCCCTCGCAACAAGGCAGGAGTCCTGACGTCGCTGAAGAAACACGTGGGTGGAAGGGCCATCCCCGTCGTAACTCGAGAATATACCCCAGGTTCCCGCCGCAACTCGAGAAAAACCATGAGACTTCCCCCTCGCCGCGAGATGAGGCCCGATTCCCCTGCACTGCGTGCAGAGCAATTCCGTGTTGCACATCACACATGAAAGGAGCCTTGATTTCCTTGATGGCACTCCAGAGAAACCCCAAGAACACTGTTTCAAGGCTAGAGGGATCCTGAGGTCACTGTAGCAACACGAAAGAGCTCCGTGGGCCAAAAATCAACTCGAGATGAGAGGTTAGTCCCTGGCTTCGACTCCAGAGGAATACCACCTTACCACAAGCACCTCAAGAGGAGGCTTCTCTCAGCTCTAGGTATGTGAGAGGGACCCTGAGTTTGCGGCCTCAAGTGGAATGGACACCGCGATGCCCTGACGCGAAATAAGGCTGGATATCCCTGCAGTGACTTGAATGCAGGCTCGTCTTGCATCTCCCAAGATGAAAGGATGTCTGAATCCCCTGTGGAGACCACAGAGAAAGACCTAGTTCCCCACCTCATCGCGACCGGAGGCCTCACATCCTTTGAAAACTCCAGAGGTACGCGGAGATCAGTGCTTCCAAAGGAGACGATGCCTGACTCCTCGTGAAACTTGATAGGAGTCCCAGGATTCCTGTGGCACGTGGAAAGGGACCCTTGGTCTCCCGCCTCAGCTGGAGAGGCGTCCCAATTGCCTTGCCAAGCCTCGAGGAGAATCCCGAGTTGTGTCTCGCAACTAGGCAAGAGTCCTGACGTGGCTGAAAAAACACGTGTGTGGAAGGGCCATCCCCGTCGTAACTCGAGAATATACCCCAGGTTCCCGCCGCAACTCGAGAAAAACCATGAGACTTCCCCCTCGCCGCGAGATGAGGCCCGATTCCCCTGCACTGCGTGCAGAGCAATTCTGTGTTGCACATCACACATGAAAGGAGCCTTGATTTCCTTCATGGCACTCCAGAGAAACCCCAAGAACACTGTTTCAAGGCTAGAGGAATCCTGAGGTCACTGTAGCAACACGAAAGAGCTCCGTGGACCAAAAATCAACACGAGATGAGAGGTTAGTCCCTGGCTTCGACTCCAGAGGAATACCACCTTACCACAAGCACCTCAAGAGGAGGCTTCTCTCAGCTCTAGGTATGTGAGAGGGACCTTGAGTTTGCGGCCTCAAGTGGAATGGACACCGCGATGCCCTGACTCGAAATAAGGCCGGATATCCCTGCAGTGACTGGAATGCAGGCTCGTCTTGCATCTCCCAAGACGAAAGGGTGTCTGAATCCCCTGTGGAGACCACAGAGAAACACCTAGTTCCCCACCTCATCGCGACAGGAGGCCTCAAATCCTTTGAAAACTCCAGAGGTATGCGGAGATCAGTGCCTCCAAAGGAGACGATGCCTGACTCCTCGTGAAACTTGATAGGAGACCCAGGATTCCTGTGGCACGTGGAAAGGGACCCTTGGTCTCCCGTCTCAGCTGGAGAGGCGTCCCAATTGCCCTGCCAAGCCTCGAGGAGAATCCCGAGTTGTACCTCGCAACTAGGCAGGAGTCCTGACATGGCTGAACACACACGTGTGTGGAAGGGCCATCCCCGTCGTAACTCGAGAATGTACCCCAGGTTCCCGCCGCAACTCGAGAAAAACCATGAGACTTCCCCCTCGCCGCGAGATGAGGCCCGATTCCCCTGCACTGCGTGCAGAGCAATTCCGTGTTGCACATCACACATGAAAGGAGCCTTGATTTCCTTGATGGCACTCCAGAGAAACCCCAAGAACACTGTTTCAAGGCTAGAGGGATCCTGAGGTCACTGTAGCAACACGAAAGAGCTCCGTGGACCAAGAATCAACACGAGATGAGAGGTTAGTCCCTGGCTTCGACTCCACAGGAATACCACCTTACCACAAGCACCTCAAGAGGAGGCTTCTCTCAGCTCTAGGTATGTGAGAGGGATCCTGAGATTGCGGCCTCAAGTGGAATGGACACCGCGATGCCCTGACTCGAAATAAGGCCGAATATCCCTGCAGTGACTTGAATGCAGGCTCGTCTTGCATCTCCCAAGAAGAATGGATGTCTGAATCCCCTGTGGAGACCACAGAGAAACACCTAGTTCCCCACCTCATCGCGACCGGAGGCCTCACATCCTTTGAAAACTCCAGAGGTACGCGGAGATCAGTGCCTCCAAAGGAGACGATGCCTGACTCCTCGTGAAACTTGATAGGAGTCCCAGGATTCTTGTGGCACGTGGAAAGGGACACTTGGTCTCCCGACTCAGCTGGAGAGGCGTTCCAATTGCCCTGCCAAGCCTCGAGGAGAATCCCGAGTTGTCCCTCGCAACTAGGCAGGAGTCCTGACGTGGCTGAACAAACACGTGGGTGGAAGGGCCATCCCCGTCGTAACTCGAGAATATACCCCAGGTTCCCGCCGCAACTCGAGAAAAACCATGAGACTTCCCCCTCGATGCGAGATGAGGCCCGATTCCCCTGTACTGCATGCAGAGCAATTCCGTGTTGCACATCACACATGAAAGGAGCCTTGATTTCCTTGATGGCACTCCAGAGAAACCCCAAGAACACTGTTTCAAGGATAGAGGGATCCTGAGGTCACTGTAGCAACATGAAAGAACTCTGTGGACCAAAAATCAACTCGAAAAGAGAGGTTAGTCCCTGGATTCGTCTCCAGAGGAATACCACCTTACCACAAGCACCTCAAGAGGAGGCTTCTCTCAGCTCTAGGTATGTGAGAGGGACCCTGAGTTTGCGGCCTCAAGTGGAATGGACACCGCGATGCCCTGACTCGAAATAAGGCCAGATATCCCTGCAGTGACTTCAATGCAGGCTCGTCTTGCATCTCCCAGGACGAAAGGATGTTTGAATCCCCTGTGGAAAGCACAGAGAAAGACTTAGTTCCCCACCTCATCGCGACCGATAGCCTCACATCCTTTGAAAACTCCAGAGGTACGCGGAGATCAGTGCCTCCAAAGGAGACGATGCCTGACTCCTCGTGAAACTTGATAGGAGTCCCAGGATTCCTGTGGCACTTGGAAAGGGACACTTGGTCTCCCGCCTCAGCTGGAGAGGCGTCCCAATTGCCCTGCCAAGCCTCGAGGAGAATCCAGAGTTGTCCCTCGCAACTAGGCAGGAGTCCTGACGTCGCTGAAGAAACACGTGGGTGGAAGGGCCATCCCCGTCGTAACTCGAGAATATACCCCAGGTTCCCGCCGCAACTCGAGAAAAACCATGAGACTTCCCCCTCGCCGCGAGATGAGGCCCGGTTCCCCTGCACTGCGTGCAGAGCAATTCCGTGTTGCACATCACACATGAAAGGAGCCTTGATTTCCTTGATGGCACTCCAGAGAAACCCCAAGAACACTCTTTCAAGGCTAGAGGGATCCTGAGGTCACTGTAGCAACACAAAAGAGCTCTGTGGACCAAGAATCAACACGAGATGAGAGGTTAGTCCCTGGCTTTGACTCCTGAGGAATACCACCTTACCACAAGCACCTCAAGAGGAGGCTTCTCTCAGCTCTAGGTATGTGAGAGGGACCCTGAGTTTGCGGCCTCAAGTGGAATGGACACCGCGATGCCCTGACTAGAAATAAGGCCGGATATCCCTGCAGTGACTTCAATGCAGGCTCGTCTTGCATCTCCCAGGACGAAAGGATGTCTGAATCCCCTGTGGAAAGCACAGAGAAAGACTTAGTTCCCCACCTCATCGCGACCGATAGCCTCACATCCTTTGAAAACTCCAGAGGTACGCGGAGATCAGTGCCTCCAAAGGAGACGATGCCTGACTCCTCGTGAAACTTGATAGGAGTCCCAGGATTCCTGTGGCACTTGGAAAGGGACACTTGGTCTCCCGCCTCAGCTGGAGAGGCGTCCCAATTGCCCTGCCAAGCCTCGAGGAGAATCCAGAGTTGTCCCTCGCAACTAGGCAGGAGTCCTGACGTCGCTGAAGAAACACGTGGGTGGAAGGGCCATCCCCGTCGTAACTCGAGAATATACCCCAGGTTCCCGCCGCAACTCGAGAAAAACCATGAGACTTCCCCCTCGCCGCGAGATGAGGCCCGATTCCCCTGCACTGCGTGCAGAGCAATTCCGTGTTGCACATCACACATGAAAGGAGCCTTGATTTCCTTGATGGCACTCCAGAGAAACCCCAAGAACACTGTTTCAAGGCTAGAGGGATCCTGAGGTCACTGTAGCAACACGAAAGAGCTCCGTGGGCCAAAAATCAACTCGAGATGAGAGGTTAGTCCCTGGCTTCGACTCCAGAGGAATACCACCTTACCACAAGCACCTCAAGAGGAGGCTTCTCTCAGCTCTAGGTATGTGAGAGGGACCCTGAGTTTGCGGCCTCAAGTGGAATGGACACCGCGATGCCCTGACTCGAAATAAGGCCGGATATCCCTGCAGTGACTTCAATGCAGGCTCGTCTTGCATCTCCCAGGACGAAAGGATGTCTGAATCCCCTGTGGAAAGCACAGAGAAAGACTTAGTTCCCCACCTCATCGCGACCGATAGCCTCACATCCTTTGAAAACTCCAGAGGTACGCGGAGATCAGTGCCTCCAAAGGAGACGATGCCTGACTCCTCGTGAAACTTGATAGGAGTCCCAGGATTCCTGTGGCACTTGGAAACGGACACTTGGTCTCCCGCCTCAGCTGGAGAGGCGTCCCAATTGCCCTGCCAAGCCTCGAGGAGAATCCCGAGTTGTGTCTCGCAACTAGGCAAGAGTCCTGTCGTGGCTGAACAAACACGTGTGTGGAAGGGCCATCCCCGTCGTAACTCGAGAATATACCCCAGGTTCCCGCCGCAACTCGAGAAAAACCATGAGACTTCCTCCTCGCCGCAAGATGAGGCCCGATTCCCCTGCACTGCGTGCAGAGCAATTCCGTGTTGCACATCACACATGAAAGGAGCCTTGATTTCCTTGATGGCACTCCAGAGAAACCCCAAGAACACTGTTTCAAGGCTAGAGGGATCCTGAGGTCACTGTAGCAACACGAAAGAGCTCCGTAGGCCAAAAATCAACTCGAGATGAGAGGTTAGTCCCTGGCTTCGACTCCAGAGGAATACCACCTTACCACAAGCACCTCAAGAGGAGGCTTCTCTCAGCTCTAGGTATGTGAGAGGGACCCTGAGTTTGCGGCCTCAAGTGGAATGGACACCGCGATGCCCTGACGCGAAATAAGGCTGGATATCCCTGCAGTGACTTGAATGCAGGCTCGTCTTGCATCTCCCAAGATGAAAGGATGTCTGAATCCCTTGTGGAGACCACAGAGAAAGACCTAGTTCCCCACCTCATCGCGACTGGAGGCCTCACATCCTTTGAAAACTCCAGAGGTACGCGGAGATCAGTGCTTCCAAAGGAGACAATGCCTGACTCCTCGTGAAACTTGATAGGAGTCCCAGGATTCCTGTGGCACGTGGAAAGGGACCCTTGGTCTCCCGCCTCAGCTGGAGAGGCGTCCCAATTGCCTTGCCAAGCCTCGAGGAGAATCCCGAGTTGTGTCTCGCAACTAGGCAAGAGTCCTGACGTGGCTGAAAAAACACGTGTGTGGAAGGGCCATCCCCGTCGTAACTCGAGAATATACCCCAGGTTCCCGCCGCAACTCGAGAAAAACCATGAGACTTCCCCCTCGCCGCGAGATGAGGCCCGATTCCCCTGCACTGCGTGCAGAGCAATTCTGTGTTGCACATCACACATGAAAGGAGCCTTGATTTCCTTCATGGCACTCCAGAGAAACCCCAAGAACACTGTTTCAAGGCTAGAGGAATCCTGAGGTCACTGTAGCAACACGAAAGAGCTCCGTGGACCAAAAATCAACACGAGATGAGAGGTTAGTCCCTGGCTTCGACTCCAGAGGAATACCACCTTACCACAAGCACCTCAAGAGGAGGCTTCTCTCAGCTCTAGGTATGTGAGAGGGACCCTGAGTTTGCGGCCTCAAGTGGAATGGACACCGCGATGCCCTGACTAGAAATAAGGCCGGATATCCCTGCAGTGACTGGAATGCAGGCTCGTCTTGCATCTCCCAAGACGAAAGGGTGTCTGAATCCCCTGTGGAGACCACAGAGAAACACCTAGTTCCCCACCTCATCGCGACAGGAGGCCTCAAATCCTTTGAAAACTCCAGAGGTATGCGGAGATCAGTGCCTCCAAAGGAGACGATGCCTGACTCCTCGTGAAACTTGATAGGAGACCCAGGATTCCTGTGGCACGTGGAAAGGGACCCTTGGTCTCCCGTCTCAGCTGGAGAGGCGTCCCAATTGCCCTGCCAAGCCTCGAGGAGAATCCCGAGTTGTACCTCGCAACTAGGCAGGTGTCCTGACATGGCTGAACACACACGTGTGTGGAAGGGCCATCCCCTTCGTAACTCGAGAATGTACTCCAGGTTCCCGCCGCAACTCGAGAAAAACCATGAGACTTCCCCCTCGCCGCGAGATGAGGCCCGATTCCCCTGCACTGCGTGCAGAGCAATTCCGTGTTGCACATCACACATGAAAGGAGCCTTGATTTCCTTGATGGCACTCCAGAGAAACCCCAAGAACACTGTTTCAAGGCTAGAGGGATCCTGAGGTCACTGTAGCAACACGAAAGAGCTCCGTGGACCAAGAATCAACACGAGATGAGAGGTTAGTCCCTGGCTTCGACTCCTGAGGAATACCACCTTACCACAAGCACCTCAAGAGGAGGCTTCTCTCAGCTCTAGGTATGTGAGAGGGATCCTGAGTTTGCGGCCTCAAGTGGAATGGACACCGCGATGCCCTGACTCGAAATAAGGCCGAATATCCCTGCAGTGACTTGAATGCAGGCTCGTCTTGCATCTCCCAAGAAGAATGGATGTCTGAATCCCCTGTGGAGACCACAGAGAAACACCTAGTTCCCCACCTCATCGCGACCGGAGGCCTCACATCCTTTGAAAACTCCAGAGGTACGCGGAGATTAGTGCCTCCAAAGGAGACGATGCCTGACTCCTCGTGAAACTTGATAGGAGTCCCAGGATTCTTGTGGCACGTGGAAAGGGACCCTTGGTCTCCCGCCTCAGCTGGAGAGGCGTTCCAATTGCCCTGCCAAGCCTCGAGGAGAATCCCGAGTTGTCCCTCGCAACTAGGCAGGAGTCCTGACGTGGCTGAACAAACACGTGGGTGGAAGGGCCATCCCCGTCGTAACTCGAGAATATACCCCAGGTTCCCGCCGCAACTCGAGAAAAACCATGAGACTTCCCCCTCGATGCGAGATGAGGCCCGATTCCCCTGTACTGCGTGCAGAGCAATTCCGTGTTGCACATCACACATGAAAGGAGCCTTGATTTCCTTGATGGCACTCCAGAGAAACCCCAAGAACACTGTTTCAAGGATAGAGGGATCCTGAGGTCACTGTAGCAACATGAAAGAACTCTGTGGACCAAAAATCAACTCGAAAAGAGAGGTTAGTCCCTGGATTCGTCTCCAGAGGAATACCACCTTACCACAAGCACCTCAAGAGGAGGCTTCTCTCAGCTCTAGGTATGTGAGAGGGACCCTGAGTTTGCGGCCTCAAGTGGAATGGACACCGCGATGCCCTGACTCGAAATAAGGCCGGATATCCCTGCAGTGACTTCAATGCAGGCTCGTCTTGCATCTCCCAGGACGAAAGGATGTCTGAATCCCCTGTGGAAAGCACAGAGAAAGACTTAGTTCCCCACCTCATCGCGACCGATAGCCTCACATCCTTTGAAAACTCCAGAGGTACGCGGAGATCAGTGCCTCCAAAGGAGACGATGCCTGACTCCTCGTGAAACTTGATAGGAGTCCCAGGATTCCTGTGGCACTTGGAAAGGGACACTTGGTCTCCCGCCTCAGCTGGAGAGGCGTCCCAATTGCCCTGCCAAGCCTCGAGGAGAATCCAGAGTTGTCCCTCGCAACTAGGCAGGAGTCCTGACGTCGCTGAAGAAACACGTGGGTGGAAAGGCCATCCCAGTCGTAACTCGAGAATATACCCCAGGTTCCCGCCGCAACTCGAGAAAAACCATGAGACTTCCCCCTCGATGCGAGATGAGGCCCGATTCCCCTGCACTGCGTGCAGAGCAATTCCGTGTTGCACATCACACATGAAAGGAGCCTTGATTTCCTTGATGGCACTCCAGAGAAACCCCAAGAACACTGTTTCAAGGCTAGAGGGAACCTGAGGTCACTGTAGCAACACGAAAGAGCTCCGTAGGCCAAAAATCAACTCGAGATGAGAGGTTAGTCCCTGGCTTCGACTCCAGAGGAATACCACCTTACCACAAGCACCTCAAGAGGAGGCTTCTCTCAGCTCTAGGTATGTGAGAGGGACCCTGAGTTTGCGGCCTCAAGTGGAATGGACACCGCGATTCCCTGACGCGAAATAAGGCTGGATATCCCTGCAGTGACTTGAATGCAGGCTCGTCTTGCATCTCCCAAGTTGAAAGGATGTCTGAATCCCCTGTGGAGACCACAGAAAAACACCTAGTTCCCCACCTCATCGCGACCGGAGGCCTCACATCCTTTGAAAACTCCAGAGGTAAGCGGAGATCAGTGCCTCCAAAGGAGACGATGCCTGACTCCTCGTGAAACTTGATAGGAGTCCCAGGATTCCTGTGGCACGTGGAAAGGGACCCTTGGTCTCCCGCCTCAACTGGAGAGGCGTCCCAATTGCCTTGCCAAGCCTCGAGGAGAATCCCGAGTTGTGTCTCGCAACTAGGCAAGAGTCCTGACGTGGCTGAAAAAACACGTGTGTGGAAGGGCCATCCCCGTCGTAACTCGAGAATATACCCCAGGTTCCCGCCGCAACTCGAGAAAAACCATGAGACTTCCCCCTCGCCGTGAGATGAGGCCCGATTCCCCTGCACTGCGTGCAGAGCAATTCTGTGTTGCACATCACACATGAAAGGAGCCTTGATTTCCTTCATGGCACTCCAGAGAAACCCCAAGAACACTGTTTCAAGGCTAGAGGGATCCTGAGGTCACTGTAGCAACACGAAAGAGTTCCGTGGACCAAAAATCAACTCGAGATGAGAGGTTAGTCCCTGGCTTCGACTCCAGAGGAATACCACCTTACCACAAGCACCTCAAGAGGAGGCTTCTCTCAGCTCTAGGTATGTGAGAGGGACCCTGAGTTTGCGGCCTCAAGTGGAATGGACACCGCGATGCCCTGACTCGAAATAAGGCCGGATATCCCTGCAGTGACTGGAATGCAGGCTCATCTTGCATCTCCCAAGACGAAAGGGTGTCTGAATCCCCTGTGGAGACCACAGAGAAAGACCTAGTTCCCCACCTCATCGCGACAGGAGGCCTCAAATCCTTTGAAAACTCCAGAGGTATGCGGAGATCAGTGCCTCCAAAGGAGACGATGCCTGACTCCTCGTGAAACTTGATAGGAGACCCAGGATTCCTGTGGCACGTGGAAAGGGAACCTTGGTCTCCCGTCTCAGCTGGAGAGGCGTCCCAATTGCCCTGCAAAGCCTCGAGGAGAATCCAGAGTTGTCCCTCGCAACTAGGCAGGAGTCCTGACATGGCTGAACACACACGTGTGTGGAAGGGCCATCCCCGTCGTAACTCGAAAATATACCCCAGGTTCCCGCGGCAACTCGAGAAAAACCATGAGACTTCCCCCTCGCCGCGAGATGAGGCCCGATTACCCTGCACTGCGTGCAGAGCAATTCCGTGTTGCACATCACACATGAAAGGAGCCTTGATTTCCTTCATGGCACTCCAGAGAAACCCCAAGAACACTGTTTCAAGGCTAGAGGGATCCTGAGGTCACTGTAGCAACACGAAAGAGTTCCGTGGACCAAGAATCAACACGAGATGAGAGGTTAGTCCCTGGCTTCGACTCCTGAGGAATACCACCTTACCACAAGCACCTCAAGAGGAGGCTTCTCTCAGCTCTAGGTATGTGAGAGGGATCCTGAGTTTGCGGCCTCAAGTGGAATGGACACAGCGATGCCCTGACTCGAAATAAGGCCGGATATCCCTGCAGTGACTTGAATGCAGGCTCGTCTTGCATCTCCCAAGAAGAAAGGATGTCTGAATCCCCTGTGGAGACCACAGAGAAACACCTAGTTCCCCACCTCATCGCGACCGGAGGCCTCACATCATTTGAAAAGTCCAGAGGTACGCGGAGATCAGTGCCTCCAAAGGAGACGATGCCTGACTCCTCGTGAAACTTGATAGGAGTCCCAGGATTCTTGTGGCACGTGGAAAGGGACCCTTGGTCTCCCGCCTCAGCTGGAGAGGCGTTCCAATTGCCCTGCCAAGCCTCGAGGAGAATCCCGAGTTGTCCCTCGCAACTAGGCAGGAGTCCTGACATGGCTGAACAAACACGTGGGTGGAAGGGCCATCCCCGTCGTAACTCGAGAATATACCCCAGGTTCCCGCCGCAACTCGAGAAAAACCATGAGACTTCCCCCTCGCTGCGAGATGAGGCCCGATTCCCCTGCACTGTGTGCAGAGCAATTCCGTGTTGCACATCAAACATGAAAAGAGCCTTGATTTCCTTGATGGCACTCCAGAGAAACCCCAAGAACACTGTTTCAAGGCTAGAGGGATTCTGAGGTCACTGTAGCAACACGAAAGAGCTCCGTGGACCAAAAATCAACTCGAGAGGAGAGGTTAGTCCCTGGCTTCGACTCCAGAGGAATACCACCTTACCACAAGCACCTCAAGAGGAGGCTTCTCTCAGCTCTAGGTATGTGAGAGGGACCCTGAGTTTGCGGCCTCAAGTGGAATGGACACCGCGATGCCCTGACGCGAAATAAGGCTGGATATCCCTGCAGTGACTGGAATGCAGGCTCGTCTTGCATCTCCCAAGACGAAAGGATGTCTGAATCCCCTGTGGAGACCACAGAGAAAGACCTAGTTCCCCACCTCATCGGGACAGGAGGCCTCAAATCCTTTGAAAACTCCAGAGGTATGCGGAGATCAGTGCCTCCAAAGGAGACGATGCCTGACTCCTCGTGAAACTTGATAGGAGACCCAGGATTCCTGTGGCACGTGGAAAGGGACCCTTGGTCTCCCGTCTCAGCTGGAGAGGCGTCCCAATTGCCCTGCAAAGCCTCGAGGAGAATCCCGAATTGTCCCTCGCAACTAGGCAGGAGTCCTGACACGGCTGAACACACACGTGTGTGGAAGGGCCATCCCCGTCATAACTCGAGAATATACCCCAGGTTCCCGCCGCAACTCGAGAAAAACCATGAGACTTCCCCCTCGCCGCGAGATGAGGCCCGATTCCCCTGCACTGCGTGCAGAGCAATTCCGTGTTGCACATCACACATGAAAGGAGCCTTGATTTCCTTGATGGCACTCCAGAGAAACCCCAAGAACACTGTTTCAAGGCTAGAGGGATCCTGAGGTCACTGTAGCAACACAAAAGAGCTCCGTGGACCAAGAATCAACATGAGATGAGAGGTTAGTCCCTGGCTTCGACTCCTGAGGAATACCACCTTACCACAAGCACCTCAAGAGGAGGCTTCTCTCAGCTCTAGGTATGTGAGAGGGACCCTGAGTTTGCGGCCTCAAGTGGAATGGACACCGCGATGCCCTGACTCGAAATAAGGCCGGATATCCCTGCAGTGACTTCAATGCAGGCTCGTCTTGCATCTCCCAGGACGAAAGGATGTCTGAATCCCCTGTGGAAAGCACAGAGAAACACCTAGTTCCCCACCTCATCGCGACCGATTGCCTCACATCCTTTGAAAACTCCAGAGGTACGCGGAGATCAGTGCCTCCAAAGGAGACGATGCCTGACTCCTCGTGAAACTTGATAGGAGTCCCAGGATTCCTGTGGCACTTGGAAAAGGACACTTGGTCTCCCGCCTCAGCTGGAGTGGCGTCCCAATTGCCCTGCCAAGCCTCGAGAAGAATCCAGAGTTGTCCCTCGCAACTAGGCAGGAGTCCTGACGTCGCTGAAGAAACACGTGGGTGGAAGGGCCATCCCCGTCGTAACTCGAGAATATACCCCAGGTTCCCGCCGCAACTCGAGAAAAGCCATGAGACTTCCCCCTCGCCGCGAGATGAGGCCCGATTCCCCTGCACTGCGTGCAGAGCAATTCCGTGTTGCACATCACACATGAAAGGAGCCTTGATTTCCTTGATGGCACTCCAGAGAAACCCCAAGAACACTGTTTCAAGGCTAGAGGGATCCTGAGGTCACTGTAGCAACACGAAAGAGCTCCGTGGACCAAAAATCAACTCGAGATGAGAGGTTAGTCCCTGGCTTCGACTCCAGAGGAATACCACCTTACCACAAGCACCTCAAGAGGAGGCTTCTCTCAGCTCTAGGTATGTGAGAGGGACCCTGAGTTTGCGGCCTCAAGTGGAATGGACACCGCGATGCCCTGACGCAAAATAAGCCTGGATATCCCTGCAGTGACTTGAATGCAGGCTCGTCTTGCATCTCTCAAGATGAAAGGATGTCTGAATCCCCTGTGGAGACCACAGAGAAAGACCTAGTTCCCCACCTCATCGCGACCGGAGGCCTCACATCCTTTGAAAACTCCAGAGGTACGCGGAGATCAGTGCCTCCAAAGGAGACGATGCCTGACTCCTCGTGAAACTTGATAGGAGTCCCAGGATTCCTGTGGCACGTGGAAAGGGACCCTTGGTCTCCCGCCTCAGCTGGAGAGGCGTCCCAATTGCCTTGCCAAGCCTCGAGGAGAATCCCGAGTTGTGTCTCGCAACTAGGCAAGAGTCCTGACGTGGCTGAACAAACACGTGTGTGGAAGGGCCATCCCCGTCGTAACTCGAGAATATACCCCAGGTTCCCGCCGCAACTCGAGAAAAACCATGAGACTTCCCCCTCGCCGCGAGATGAGGCCCGATTCCCCTGCACTGCGTGCAGAGCAATTCTGTGTTGCACATCACACATGAAAGGAGCCTTGATTTCCTTGATGGCACTCCAGAGAAACACCAAGAACACTGTTTCAAGGCTAGAGGGATCCTGAGGTCACTGTAGCAACACGAAAGAGCTCCGTGGACAAAAATCAACTCGAGATGAGAGGTTAGTCCCTGGCTTCGACTCCAGAGGAATACCACCTTACCACAAGCACCTCAAGAGGAGGCTTCTCTCAGCTCTAGGTATGTGAGAGGGACCCTGAGTTTGCGGCCTCAAGTGGAATGGACACCGCGATGCCCTGACTCGAAATAAGGCCGGATATCCCTGCAGTGACTGGAATGAAGGCTCGTCTTGCATCTCCCAAGACGAAAGGGTGTCTGAATCCCCTGTGGAGACCACAGAGAAACACCTAGTTCCCCACCTCATCGCGACAGGAGGCCTCAAATCCTTTGAAAACTCCAGAGGTATGCGGAGATCAGTGCCTCCAAAGGAGACGATGCCTGACTCCTCGTGAAACTTGATAGGAGACCCAGGATTCCTGTGGCACGTGGAAAGGGACCCGTGGTCTCCCGTCTCAGCTGGAGAGGCGTCCCAATTGCCCTGCAAAGCCTCGAGGAGAATCCCGAGTTGTCCCTCGCAACTAGGCAGGAGTCCTGACATGGCTGAACACACACGTGTGTGGAAGGGCCATCCCCGTCGTAACTCGAGAATATACCCCAGGTTCCCGCCGCAACTCGAGAAAAACCATGAGACTTCCCCCTCGCCGCAAGATGAGGCCCGATTCCCCTGCACTGCGTGCAGAGCAATTCCGTGTTGCACATCACACATGAAAGGAGCCTTGATTTCCTTGATGGCACTCCAGAGAAACCCCAAGAACACTGTTTCAAGGCTAGAGGGATCCTGAGGTCACTGTAGCAACACGAAAGAGCTCCGTGGACCAAAAATCAACTCGAGATGAGAGGTTAGTCCCTGGCTTCGACTCCAGAGGAATACCACCTTACCACAAGCACCTCAAGAGGAGGCTTTTCTCAGCTCTAGGTATGTGAGAGGGACCCTGAGTTTGCGGCCTCAAGTGGAATGGACACCGCGATGCCCTGACTCGAAATAAGGCCGGATATCCCTGCAGTGACTGGAATGCCGGCTCGTCTTGCATCTCCCAAGACGAAAGGGTGTCTGAATCCCCTGTGGAGACCACAGAGAAAGACCTAGTTCCCCACCTCATGGCGACCGGAGGCCTCAAATCCTTTGAAAACTCCAGAGGTATGCGGAGATCAGTGCCTCCAAAGGAGACGATGCCTGACTCCTCGTGAAACTTGATAGGAGACCCAGGATTCCTGTGGCACGTGGAAAGGGACCCTTGGTCTCCCGTCTCAGCTGGAGAGGCGTCCCAATTGCCCTGCAAAGCCTCGAGGAGAATCCCGAGTTGTCCCTCGCAACTAGGCAGGAGTCCTGACATGGCTGAACACACACGTGTGTGGAAGGGCCATCCCCGTCGTAACTCGAGAATATACCCCAGGTTCCCGCCGCAACTCGAGAAAAATCATGAGACTTCCCCCTCGCCGCGAGATGAGGCCCGATTCCCCTGTACTGCGTGCAGAGCAATTCCGTGTTGCACATCACACATGAAAGGAGCCTTGATTTCCTTCATGGCACTCCAGAGAAACCCCAAGAACACTGTTTCAAGGCTAGAGGGATCCTGAGGTCACTGTAGCAACACGAAAGAGCTCCGTGGACCAAGAATCAACACGAGATGAGAGGTTAGTCCCTGGCTTTGACTCCTGAGGAATACCACCTTACCACAAGCACCTCAAGAGGAGGCTTCTCTCAGCTCTAGGTATGTGAGAGGGATCCTGAGTTTGCGGCCTCAAGTGGAATGGACACCGCGATGCCCTGACTCGAAATAAGGCCGGAGATCCCTGCAGTGACTTGAATGCAGGCTCGTCTTCCATCTCCCAAGAAGAAAGGATGTCTGAATCCCCTGTGGAGACCACAGAGAAAGACCTAGTTCCCCACCTCATCGCGACCGGAGGCCTCACATCCTTTGAAAACTCCAGAGGTACGCGGAGATCAGTGCCTCCAAAGGAGACGATGCCTGACTCCTCGTGAAACTTGATAGGAGTCCCAGGATTCTTGTGGCACGTGGAAAGGGACCCTTGGTCTCCCGCCTCAGCTGGAGAGGCGTTCCAATTGCCCTGCCAAGCCTCGAGGAGAATCCCGAGTTGTCCCTCGCAACTAGGCAGGAGTCCTGACGTGGCTGAACAAACACGTGGGTGGAAGGGCCATCCCCGTCGTAACTCGAGAATATACCCCAGGTTCCCACCGCAACTCGAGAAAAACCATGAGACTTCCCCCTCGATGCGAGATGAGGCCCGATTCCCCTGTACTGCGTGCAGAGCAATTCCGTCTTGCACATCACACATGAAAGGAGCCTTGATTTCCTTGATGGCACTCCAGAGAAACCCCAAGAACATTGTTTCAAGGATAGAGGGATCCTGAGGTCACTGTAGCAACACGAAAGAGCTCCGTGGGCCAAAAATCAACTCGAGATGAGAGGTTAGTCCCTGGCTTCGACTCCAGAGGAATACCACCTTACCACAAGCACCTCAAGAGGAGGCTTCTCTCAGCTCTAGGTATGTGAGAGGGACCCTGAGTTTGCGGCCTCAAGTGGAATGGACACCGCGATGCCCTGACGCGAAATAAGGCTGGATATCCCTGCAGTGACTTGAATGCAGGCTCGTCTTGCATCTCCCAAGATGAAAGGATGTCTGAATCCCCTGTGGAGACCACAGAGAAAGACCTAGTTCCCCACCTCATCGCGACCGGAGGCCTCACATCCTTTGAAAACTCCAGAGGTACGCGGAGATCAGTGCCTCCAAAGGAGACGATGCCTGACTCCTCGTGAAACTTGATAGGAGTCCCAGGATTCCTGTGGCACGTGGAAAGGGACCCTTGGTCTCCCGCCTCAGCTGGAGAGGCGTCCCAATTGCCTTGCCAAGCCTCGAGGAGAATCCCGAGTTGTGTCTCGCAACTAGGCAAGAGTCCTGACGTGGCTGAACAAACACGTGTGTGGAAGGGCCATCCCCGTCGTAACTCGAGAATATACCCCAGGTTCCCGCCGCAACTCGAGAAAAACCATGAGACTTCCCCCTCGCCGCGAGATGAGGCCCGATTCCCCTGCACTGCGTGCAGAGCAATTCTGTGTTGAACATCACACATGAAAGGAGCCTTGATTTCCTTAATGGCACTCCAGAGTAACCCCAAGAACACTGTTTCAAGGCTAGAGGGATCCTGAGGTCACTGTAGCAACACGAAAGAGCTCTGTGGACCAAAATCAACTCGAGATGAGAGGTTAGTCCCTGGCTTCGACTCCAGAGGAATACCACCTTACCACAAGCACCTCAAGAGGAGGCTTCTCTCAGCTCTAGGTATGTGAGAGGGACCCTGAGTTTGCGGCCTCATGTGGAATGGACATCGCGATGCCCTGACTCGAAATAAGGCCGGATATCCCTGCAGTGACTGGAATGCAGGCTCGTCTTGCATCTCCCAAGAAGAAAGGGTGTCTGAATCCCCTGTGGAGACCACAGAGAAAGACGTAGTTCCCCACCTCATCGCGACAGGAGGCCTCAAATCCTTTGAAAACTCCAGAGGTATGCGGAGATCAGTGCCTCCAAAGGAGACGATGCCTGACTCCTCGTGAAACTTGATAGGAGACCCAGGATTCCTGTGGCACGTGAAAAGGGACACTTGGTCTCCCGTCTCAGCTGGAGAGGCGTCCCAATTGCCCTGCAAAGCCTCGAGGAGAATCGCGAGTTGTCCCTCGCAACTAGGCAGGAGTCCTGACATGGCTGAACAAACACGTGTGTGGAAGGGCCATCCCCGTCGTAACTCGAGAATATACCCCAGGTTCCCGCCGCAACTCGAGAAAAACCATGAGACTTCCCCCTCGCCGCGAGATGAGGCCCGATTCCCCTGCACTGCCTGCAGAGCAATTCCGTGTTGCACATCACACATGAAAGGAGCCTTGATTTCCTTCATGGCACTCCAGAGAAACCCCAAGAACACTGTTTCAAGGCTAGAGGGATCCTGAGGTCACTGTAGCAACACGAAAGAGCTCCGTGGACCAAAATCAACTCGAGATGAGAGGTTAGTCCCTGGCTTCGACTCCAGAGGAATACCACCTTACCACAAGCACCTCAAGAGGAGGCTTCTCTCAGCTCTAGGTATGTGAGAGGGACCCTGAGTTTGCGGCCTCAAGTGGAATGGACACCGCGAGCCCTGACTCGAAATAAGGCCGGATATCCCTGCAGTGACTTGAATGCAGGCTCGTCTTGCATCTGCCAAGAAGAAAGGGTGTCTGAATCCCCTGTGGAGACCACAGAGAAACACCTAGTTCCCCACCTCATCGCGACCGGAGGCCTCACATCCTCTGAAAACTCCAGAGGTACGCGGAGATCAGTGCCTCCAAAGGAGACGATGCCTGACTCCTCGTGAAACTTGATAGGAGTCCCAGGATTCCTGTGGCACTTGGAAAGGGACACTTGGTCTCCCGCCTCAGCTGGAGAGGCGTCCCAATTGCCCTGCCAAGCCTCGAGGAGAATCCAGAGTTGTCCCTCGCAACTAGGCAGGAGTCCTGACGTCGCTGAAGAAACACGTGGGGGGAAGGGCCATCCCCGTCGTAACTCGAGAATATACCCCAGGTTCCCGCCGCAACTCGAGAAAAACCATGAGACTTCCCCCTCGCCGCGAGATGAGGCCCGATTCCCCTGTACTGCGTGCAGAGTAATTCCGTGTTGCACATCACACATGAAAGGAGCCTTGATTTCCTTCATGGCACTCCAGAGAAACCCCAAGAACACTGTTTCAAGGCTAGAGGGATCCTGAGGTCACTGTAGCAACAGGAAAGAGCTCCGTGGGCCAAAAATCAACTCGAAAAGAGAGGTTAGTCCCTGGATTCGTCTCCAGAGGAATACCACCTTATCACAAGCACCTCAAGAGGAGGCTTCTCTCAGCTCTAGGTATGTGAGAGGGACCCTGAGTTTGCGGCCTCAAGTGGAATGGACACCGCGATGCCCTGACTGGAAATAAGGCCGGATATCCCTGCAGTGACTTGAATGCAGGCTCGTCATGCATCTCCCAGGACGAAAGGATGTCTGAATCCCCTGTGGAAAGCACAGAGAAAGACTTAGTTCCCCACCTCATCGCGACCGATAGCCTCACATCCTTTGAAAACTCCAGAGGTATGCAGAGATCAGTGCCTCCAAAGGAGACGATGCCTAACTCCTCGTGAAACTTGATAGGAGTCCCAGGATTCTTGTGGCACGTGGAAAGGGACCCTTGGTCTCCCGCCTCAGCTGGAGAGGCGTTTCAATTGCCCTGCCAAGCCTCGAGGAGAATCCCGAGTTGTCCCTCGCAACTAGGCAAGAGTCCTGACGTGGCTGAACAAACACGTGTGTGGAAGGGCCATCCCCGTCGTAACTCGAGAATATACCCCAGGTTCCCGCCGCAACTCGAGATAAACCATGAGACTTCCCCCTCGATGCGAGATGAGGCCCGATTCCCCTGTACTGCGTGCAGAGCAATTCCGTCTTGCACATCACACATGAAAGGAGCCTTGATTTCCTTGATGGCACTCCAGAGAAACCCCAAGAACACTGTTTCAAGGCTAGAGCGATCCTGAGGTAACTGTAGCAACACGAAAGAACTCTGTGGACCACAAATCAACTCGAAATGAGAGGTTAGTCCCTGGATTCGTCTCCAGAGGAATACCACCTTACCACAAGCACCTCAAGAGGAGGCTTCTCTCAGCTCTAGGTATGTGAGAGGGACCCTGAGTTTGCGGCCTCAAGTGGAATGGACACCGCCATGCCCTGACTCGAAATAAGGCCGGATATCCCTGCAGTGACTTCAATGCAGGCTCGTCTTGCATCTCCCAGGAAGAAAGGATGTCTGAATCCCCTGTGGAAAGCACAGAGAAAGACTTAGTTCCCCACCTCATCGCGACCGATAGCCTCACATCCTTTGAAAACTCCAGAGGTACGCGGAGATCAGTGCCTCCAAAGGAGATGATGCCTGACTCCTCGTGAAACTTGATAGGAGTCCCAGGATTCCTGTGGCACTTGGAAAGGGACACTTGGTCTCCCGCCTCAGCTGGAGAGGCGTCCCAATTGCCCTGCCAAGCCTCGAGGAGAATCCAGAGTTGTCCCTCGCAACTAGGCAGGAGTCCTGACGTCGCTGAAGAAACACGTGGGTGGAAGGGCCATCCCCGTCGTAACTCGAGAATATACCCCAGGTTCCCGCCGCAACTCGAGAAAAACCATGAGACTTCCCCCTCGCCGCGAGATGAGGCCCGATTCCCCTGCACTGCGTGCAGAGCAATTCTGTGTTGCACATCACACATGAAAGGAGCCTTGATTTCCTTCATGGCACTCCAGAGAAACCCCAAGAACACTGTTTCAAGGCTAGAGGGATACTGAGGTCACTACAGCAACACGAAAGAGCTCCGTGGACCAAAAATCAATTCGAGATGAGAGGTTAGTCCCTGGCTTCGACTCCAGAGGAATACCACCTTACCACAAGCACCTCAAGAGGAGGCTTCTCTCAGCTCTAGGCATGTGAGAGGGACCCTGAGTTTGCGGCCTCAAGTGGAATGGACACCGCGATGCCCTGACTCGAAATAAGGCCGGATATCCCTGCAGTGACTGGAATGCAGGCTCGTCTTGCATCTCCCAAGACGAAAGGATGTCTGAATCCCCTGTGGAGACCACAGAGAAAGACCTAGTTCCCCACCTCATCGCGACAGGAAGCCTCACATCCTTTGAAAACTCCAGAGGTACGCGGAGATCAGTGCCTCCAAAGGAGACGATGCCTGACTCCTCGTGAAACTTGATAGGAGACCCAGGATTCCTGTGGCACGTGGAAAGGGACCCTTGGTCTCCCGTCTCAGCTGGAGAGACGTCCCAATTGCCCTGCAAAGCCTCGAGGAGAATCCCGAGTTGTCCCTCGCAACTAGGCAGTAGTCCTGACGTCGCTGAAGAAACACGTGGGTGGAAGGGCCATCCCCGTCGTAACTCGAGAATATACCACAGGTTCCCGCCGCAACTCGAGAAAAACCATGAGACTTCCCCCTCGCCGCGAGATGAGGCCCGATTCCCCTGCACTGCGTGCAGAGCAATTCCGTGTTGCACATCACACATGAAAGGAGCCTTGATTTCCTTCATGGCACTCCAGAGAAACCCCAAGAACACTGTTTCAAGGCTAGAGGGATCCTGAGGTCACTGTAGCAACACGAAAGAGCTCCGTGGGCCAAAAATCAACTCGAGATGAGAGGTTAGTCCCTGGCTTCGACTCCAGAGGAATACCACCTTACCACAAGCACCTCAAGAGGAGGCTTCTCTCAGCTCTAGGTATGTGAGAGGGACCCTGAGTTTGCGGCCTCAAGTGGAATGGACACCGCGATGCCCTGACTCGAAATAAGGCCGGATGTCCCTGCAGTGACTTGAATGCAGGCTCGTCTTGCATCTGCCAAGAAGAAAGGTTGTCTGAATCCCCTGTGGAGACCACAGAGAAAGACCTAGTTCCCCACCTCATCGCGACCGGATGCCTCACATCCTTTGAAAACTCCAGAGGTACGCGGAGATCAGTGCCTCCAAAGGAGACGATGCCTGACTCCTCGTGAAACTTGATAGGAGTCCCAGGATTCTTGTGGCACGTGGAAAGGGACCCTTGGTCTCCCGCCTCAGCTGGAGAGGCGTTCCAATTGCCGTGCCAAGCCTCGAGGAGAATCCCGAGTTGTCCCTCGCAACTAGGCAGGAGTCCTGACGTGGCTGAACACACACGTGTGTGGAAGGGCCATCCCCGTCGTAACTCGAGAATATACACCAGGTTCCCGCCGCAACTCGAGAAAAACCATGAGACTTCCCCCTCGCCTAGAGATGAGGCCCGATTCCCCTGCACTGCGTGCAGAGCAATTCCGTCTTGCACATCACACATGAAAGGAGCCTTGATTTCGTTGATGGCACTCCAGAGAAACCCCAAGAACACTGTTTCAAGGCTAGAGGGATCCTGAGGTCACTGTAGCAACACGAAAGAGCTCCGTGGGCCAAAAATCAACTCGAGATGAGAGGTTAGTCCCTGGCTTCGACTCCTGAGGAATACCACCTTACCACAAGCACCTCAAGAGGAGGCTTCTCTCAGCTCTAGGTATGTGAGAGGGACCCTGAGTTTGCGGCCTCAAGTGGAATGGACACCGCGATGCCCTGACTCGAAATAAGGCCCGATATCCCTGCAGTGACTGGAATGCAGGCTCGTCTTGCATCTCCCAAGAAGAAAGGATGTCTGAATCCCCTGTGGAGACCACAGAGAAACACCTAGTTCCCCAACTCATCACGACCGGAGGCCTCACATCCTTTGAAAACTCCAGAGGTACGCGGAGATCAGTGCCTCCAAAGGAGACGATGCCTGACTCCTCGTGAAACTTGATAGGAGTCCCAGGATTCCTGTGGCACGTGGAAAGGGACACTTGGTCTCCCGCCTCAGCTGGAGAGGCGTCCCAATTGCCTTGCCAAGCCTCGAGGAGAATCCCGAGTTGTGTCTCGCAACTAGGCAAGAGTCCTGACGTGGCTGAACAAACACGTGTGTGGAAGGGCCATCCCCGTCGTAACTCGAGAATATACCCCAGGTTCCCGCCGCAACTCGAGAAAAACCATGAGACTTCCCCCTCGCCGCGAGATGAGGCCCGATTCCCCTGCACTGAGTGCAGAGCAATTCTGTGTTGCACATCACACATGAAAGGAGCCTTGATTTCCTTCATGGCACTCCAGAGAAACCCCAAGAACACTGTTTCAAGGCTAGAGGGATCCTGAGGTCACTGTAGCAACACGAAAGAGCTCCGTGGACCAAAATCAACTCGAGATGAGAGGTTAGTCCCTGGATTCGACTCCAGAGGAATACCACCTTACCACAAGCACCTCAAGAAGAGGCTTCTCTCAGCTCTAGGTATGTGAGAGGGACCCTGAGTTTGCGGGCTCAAGTGGAATGGACATCGCGATGCCCTGACTCAAAATAAGGCCGGATATCCCTGCAGTGACTGGAATGCAGGCTCGTCTTGCATCTCCCAAGACGAAAGGGTTTCTGAATCCCCTGTGGAGACCACAGAGAAAGACCTAGTTCGCCACCTCATCGCGACAGGAGGCCTCAAATCCTTTGAAAACTCCAGAGGTATGCGGAGATCAGTGCCTCCAAAGGAGACGATGCCTGACTCCTCGTGAAACTTGATAGGAGACCCAGGATTCCTGTGGCACGTGGAAAGGGACCCTTGGTCTCCCGTCTCAGCTGGAGAGACGTCCCAATTGCCCTGCAAAGCCTCGAGGAGAATCCCGAGTTGTCCCTCGCAACTAGGCAGTAGTCCTGACGTCGCTGAAGAAACACGTGGGTGGAAGGGCCATCCCCGTCGTAACTCGAGAATATACCACAGGTTGCCGCCGCAACTCGAGAAAAACCATGAGACTTCCCCCTCGCCGCGAGATGAGGCCCGATTCCCCTGCACTGCGTGCAGAGCAATTCCGTGTTGCACATCACACATGAAAGGAGCCTTGATTTCCTTCATGGCACTCCAGAGAAACCCCAAGAACACTGTTTCAAGGCTAGAGGGATCCTGAGGTCACTGTAGCAACACGAAAGAGCTCCGTGGGCCAAAAATCAACTCGAGATGAGAGGTTAGTCCCTGGCTTCGACTCCAGAGGAATACCACCTTACCACAAGCACCTCAAGAGGAGGCTTCTCTCAGCTCTAGGTATGTGAGAGGGACCCTGAGTTTGCGGCCTCAAGTGGAATGGACACCGCGATGCCCTGACTCGAAATAAGGCCGGATGTCCCTGCAGTGACTTGAATGCAGGCTCGTCTTGCATCTGCCAAGAAGAAAGGTTGTCTGAATCCCCTGTGGAGACCACAGAGAAAGACCTAGTTCCCCACCTCATCGCGACCGGATGCCTCACATCCTTTGAAAACTCCAGAGGTACGCGGAGATCAGTGCCTCCAAAGGAGACGATGCCTGACTCCTCGTGAAACTTGATAGGAGTCCCAGGATTCTTGTGGCACGTGGAAAGGGACCCTTGGTCTCCCGCCTCAGCTGGAGAGGCGTTCCAATTGCCGTGCCAAGCCTCGAGGAGAATCCCGAGTTGTCCCTCGCAACTAGGCAGGAGTCCTGACGTGGCTGAACACACACGTGTGTGGAAGGGCCATCCCCGTCGTAACTCGAGAATATACACCAGGTTCCCGCCGCAACTCGAGAAAAACCATGAGACTTCCCCCTCGCCTAGAGATGAGGCCCGATTCCCCTGCACTGCGTGCAGAGCAATTCCGTCTTGCACATCACACATGAAAGGAGCCTTGATTTCCTTGATGGCACTCCAGAGAAACCCCAAGAACACTGTTTCAAGGCTAGAGGGATCCTGAGGTCACTGTAGCAACACGAAAGAGCTCCGTGGGCCAAAAATCAACTCGAGATGAGAGGTTAGTCCCTGGCTTCGACTCCTGAGGAATACCACCTTACCACAAGCACCTCAAGAGGAGGCTTCTCTCAGCTCTAGGTATGTGAGAGGGACCCTGAGTTTGCGGCCTCAAGTGGAATGGACACCGCGATGCCCTGACGCGAAATAAGGCTGGATATCCCTGCAGTGACTTGAATGCAGGCTCGTCTTGCATCTCCCAAGAAGAAAGGATGTCTGAATCCCCTGTGGAGACCACAGAGAAACACCTAGTTCCCCACCTCATCGCGACCGGAGGCCTCACATCCTTTGAAAACTCCAGAGGTACGCGGAGATCAGTGCCTCCAAAGGAGACGATGCCTGACTCCTCGTGAAACTTGATAGGAGTCCCAGGATTCCTGTGGCACGTGGAAAGGGACACTTGGTCTCCCGCCTCAGCTGGAGAGGCGTCCCAATTGCCTTGCCAAGCCTCGAGGAGAATCCCGAGTTTTGTCTCGCAACTAGGCAAGAGTCCTGACGTGGCTGAACAAACACGTGTGTGGAAGGGCCATCCCCGTCGTAACTCGAGAATATACCCCAGGTTCCCGCCGCAACTCGAGAAAAACCATGAGACTTCCCCCTCGCCGCGAGATGAGGCCCGATTCCCCTGCACTGAGTGCAGAGCAATTCTGTGTTGCACATCACACATGAAAGGAGCCTTGATTTCCTTGATGGCACTCCAGAGAAACCCCAAGAACACTGTTTCAAGGCTAGAGGGATCCTGAGGTCACTGTAGCAACACGAAAGAGCTCCGTGGACCAAAATCAACTCGAGATGAGAGGTTAGTCCCTGGATTCGACTCCAGAGGAATACCACCTTACCACAAGCACCTCAAGAAGAGGCTTCTCTCAGCTCTAGGTATGTGAGAGGGACCCTGAGTTTGCGGGCTCAAGTGGAATGGACATCGCGATGCCCTGACTCAAAATAAGGCCGGATATCCCTGCAGTGACTGGAATGCAGGCTCGTCTTGCATCTCCCAAGACGAAAGGGTTTCTGAATCCCCTGTGGAGACCACAGAGAAAGACCTAGTTCGCCACCTCATCGCGACAGGAGGCCTCAAATCCTTTGAAAACTCCAGAGGTATGCGGAGATCAGTGCCTCCAAAGGAGACGATGCCTGACTCCTCGTGAAATTTGATAGGAGACCCAGGATTCCTGTGGCACGAGGAAAGGGACCCTTGGTCTCCCGTCTCAGCTGGAGAGGCGTCCCAATTGCCCTGCAAAGCCTCGAGGAGAATCCCGAGTTGTCCCTCGCAACTAGGCAGGAGTCCTGACGTGGCTGAACAAACACGTGTGTGGAAGGGCCATCCCCGTCGTAACTCGAGAATATACCCCAGGTTCCCGCCGCAACTCGAGAAAAACCATGAGACTTCCCCCTCGCCGCGAGATGAGGCCCGATTCCCCTGCACTGCGTGCAGAGCAATTCCGTGTTGCACATCACACATGAAAGGAGCCTTGATTTCCTTCATGGCACTCCAGAGAAACCCCAAGAACACTGTTTCAACGCTAGAGGGATCCTGAGGTCACTGTAGCAACACGAAAGAGCTCCGTGGACCAAGAATCAACACGAGATGAGAGGTTAGTCCCTGGCTTCGACTCCAGAGGAATACCACCTTACAACAAGCACCTCAAGAGGAGGCTTCTCTCAGCTCTAGGTATGTGAGAGGGATCCTGAGTTTGCAGCCTCAAGTGGAATGGACACCGCGATGCCCTGACTCGAAATAAGGCCGGATATCCCTGCAGTGACTTGAATGCAGGCTCGTCTTGCATCTCCCAAGAAGAAAGGGTGTCTGAATCCCCTGTGGAGACCACAGAGAAAGACCTAGTTCCCCACCTCATCGCGACCGGAGGCCTCACATCCTTTGAAAACTCCAGAGGTACGCGGAGATCAGTGCCTCCAAAGAGACGATGCCTGACTCCTCGTGAAACTTGATAGGAGTCCCAGAATTCTTGTGGCACGTGGAAAGGGACCCTTGGTCTCCCGCCTCAGCTGGAGAGGTGTTCCAATTGCCCTGCCAAGCCTCGAGGAGAATCTCGAGTTGTCCCTCGCAACTAGGCAGGAGTCCTGACGTGGCTGAACAAACACGTGTGTGGAAGGGCCATCCCCGTCGTAACTCGAGAATATACCCCAGGTTCCCGCCGCAACTCGAGAAAAACCATGAGACTTCCCCCTCGCCACGAGATGAGGCCCGATTCCCCTGCACTGCGTGCAGAGCAATTCCGTCTTGCACATCACACATGAAAGGAGCCTTGATTTCCTTCATGGCACTCCAGAGAAACCCCAAGAACACTGTTTCAAGGCTAGAGGGATCCTGAGGTCACTGTAGCAACACGAAAGAGCTCCGTGGGCCAAAAATCAACTCGAGATGAGAGGTTAGTCCCTGGCTTCGACTCCAGAGGAATACCACCTTACCACAAGCACCTCAAGAGGAGGCTTCTCTCAGCTCTAGGTATGTGAGAGGGACCCTGAGTTTGCGGCCTCAAGTGGAATGGACACCGCGATGCCCTGACTCGAAATAAGGCCGGATATCCCTGCAGTGACTTCAATGCAGGCTCGTCATGCATCTCCCAGGACGAAAGGATGTCTGAATCCCCTGTGGAAAGCACAGAGAAAGACTTAGTTCCCCACCTCATCGCGACCGATAGCCTCACATCCTTTGAAAATTCCAGAGGTACGCGGAGATCAGTGCCTCCAAAGGAGACGATGCCTGACTCCTCGTGAAACTTGATAGGAGTCCCAGGATTCCTGTGGCACTTGGAAAGGGACACTTGGTCTCCCGCCTCAGCTGGAGAGGCGTCCCAATTGCCTTGCCAAGCCTCGAGGAGTATCCCGAGTTGTGTCTCGCAACTAGGCAAGAGTCCTGACGTGGCTGAACCAACACGTGTGTGGAAGGGCCATCCCCGTCGTAACTCGAGAATATACCCCAGGTTCCCGCCGCAACTCGAGAAAAACCATGAGACTTCCCCCTCGCCGCGAGATGAGGCCCGATTCCCCTGCACTGCGTGCAGAGCAATTCCGTGTTGCACATCACACATGAAAGGAGCCTTGATTTCGTTGATGGCACTCCAGAGAAACCCCAAGAACACTGTTTCAAGGATAGAGGGATCCTGAGGTCACTGTATCAACACGAAAGAACTCTGTGGACCAAAAATCAACTCGAGATGAGAGGTTAGTCCCTGGCTTCGACTCCAGAGGAATACCACCTTACCACAAGCACCTCAAGAGGAGGCTTCTCTCAGCTCTAGGTATGTGAGAGGGACCCTGAGTTTGCGGCCTCAAGTGGAATGGACACCGCGATGCTCTGACTCGAAATAAGGCCGGATATCCCTGCAGTGACTGGAATGCAGGCTCGTCTTGCATCTCCCAAGACGAAAGGGTGTCTGAATCCCCTGTGGAGACCACAGAGAAAGAGCTAGTTCCCCACCTCATCGCGACAGGAGGCCTCAAATCCTTTGAAAACTCCAGAGGTATGCGGAGATCAGTGCCTCCAAAGGAGACGATGCCTGACTCCTCGTGAAACTTCATTGGAGACCCAGGATTCCTGTGGCACGTGGAAAGGGACCCTTGGTCTCCCGTCTCAGCTGGAGAGGCGTCCCAATTGCCCTGCAAAGCCTCGAGGAGAATCCCGAGTTGTCCCTCGCAACTAGGCAGGAGTCCTGACGTGGCTGAACAGACACGTGTGTGGAAGGGCCATCCCCGTCGTAACTCGAGAATATACCCCAGGTTCCCGCCGCAACTCGAGAAATACCATGAGACTTCCCCCTCGCCGCGAGATGAGGCCCGATTCCCCTGCACTGCGTGCAGAGCAATTCCGTCTTGCACATCACACATGAAAGGAGCCTTGATTTCCTTGATGGCACTCCAGAGAAACCCCAAGAACACTGTTTCAAGGCTAGAGGGATCCTGAGGTCACTGTAGCAACACGAAAGAGCTCCGTGGACCAAGAATCAACTCGAGATGAGAGGTTAGTCCCTGGCTTCGACTCCTGAGGAATACCACCTTACCACAAGCAACTCAAGAGAAGGCTTCTCTCAGCCCTAGGTATGTGAGAGGGATCCTGAGTTTGCGGCCTCAAGGGGAAAGGACACCGCGATGCCCTGACTCGAAATAAGGCCGGATATCCCTGCAGTGACTTAAATGCAGGCTCGTCTTGCATCTCCCAAGAAGAAAGGATGTCTGAATCCCCTGTGGAGACCACAGAGAAACAACTAATTCCCCACCTCATCGCGACCGGAGGCCTCACATCCTTTGAAAACTCCAGAGGTACGCGGAGATCAGTGCCTCCAAAGGAGACGATGCCTGACTCCTCGTGAAACTTGATAGGAGTCCCAGGATTCCTGTGGCACGTGGAAAGGGACCCTTGGTCTCCCGCCTCAGCTGGAGAGGCGTCCCAATTGCCTTGCCAAGCCTCGAGGAGAATCCCGAGTTGTGTCTCGCAACTAGGCAAGAGTCCTGACGTGGCTGAACAAACACGTGTGTGGAAGGGCCATCCCCGTCGTAACTCGAGAATATACCCCAGGTTCCCGCCGCAACTCGAGAAAAACGATGAGACTTCCCCCTCGATGCGAGATGAGGCCCGATTCCACTGTACTGCGTGCAGAGCAATTCCGTCTTGCACATCACATATGCAAGAAGCCTTGATTTCCTTCATGGCACTCCAGAGAAGCCCCAAGAACACTGTTTCAAGGATAGAGGGATCCTGAGGTCACTGTAGCAAAACGAAAGAACTCTGTGGACCAAAAATCAAGTCGAAAAGAGAGGTTAGTCCCTGGATTCGTCTCCAGAGGTATACCACCTTACCACAAGCACCTCAAGAGGAGGCTTCTCTCAGCTCTAGGTATGTGAGAGGGACCCTGAGTTTGCGGCCTCAAGTGGAATGGACACCGCGATGCCCTGACTCGAAATAAGGCTGGATATCCCTGCAGTGACTTCAATGCAGGCTCGTCTTGCATTTCCCAGGACGAAAGGATGTCTGAATCCCCTGTGGATAGCACAGAGAAAGACTTAGTTCCCCACCTCATCGCGACCGATAGCCTCACATCCTTTGAAAACTCCAGAGGTACGCGGAGATCAGTGCCTCCAAAGGAGACGATGCCTGACTCCTCGTGAAACTTGATAGGAGTCCCAGGATTCCTGTGGCACTTGGAAAGGGACACTTGGTCTCCCGCCTCAGCTGGAGAGGCGTCCCAATTGCCCTGCCAAGCCTCGAGGAGAATCCAGAGTTGTCCCTCGCAACTAGGCAGGAGTCCTGACGTCGCTGAAGAAACACGTGGGTGGAAGGGCCATCCCCGTCGTAACTCGAGAATATACCCCAGGTTCCCGCCGCAACTCGAGAAAAACCATGAGACTTCCCCCTCGCCGCGAGATGAGGCCCGATTCCCCTGCACTGCGTGCAGAGCAATTCCGTGTTGCACATCACACATGAGAGGAGCCTTGATTTCCTTGATGGCACTCCAGAGAAACCCCAAGAACACTGTTTCAAGGCTAGAGGGATCCTGAGGTCACTGTAGCAACATGAAAGAGCTCCGGGGGCCAAAAATCAACTCGAGATGTGAGGTTAGTCCGTGGCTTCGACTCCAGAGGAATACCACCTTACCACAAGCACCTCAAGAGGAGGCTTCTCTCAGCTCTAGGTATGTGAGAGGGACCCTGAGTTTGCGGCCTCAAGTGGAATGGACACCGCGATGCCCTGACGCGAAATAAGGCTGGATATCCCTGCAGTGACTTGAATGCAGGCTCGTCTTGCATCTCCCAAGATGAAAGGATGTCTGAATCCCCTGTGGAGACCACAGAGAAAGACCTAGTTCCCCACCTCATCGCGACCGGAGGCCTCACATCCTTTGAAAACTCCAGAGGTACGCGGAGATCAGTGCCTCCAAAGGAGACGATGCCTGACTCCTCGTGAAACTTGATAGGAGTCCCAGGATTCCTGTGGCACGTGGAAAGGGACCCTTGGTCTCCCGCCTCAGCTGGAGAGGCGTCTCAATTGCCTTGCCAAGCCTCGAGGAGAATCCCGAGTTGTGTCTCGCAACAAGGCATGAGTCCTGACGTGGCTGAACACACACGTGGGTGGAAGGGCCATCCCCGTCGTAACTCGAGAATATACCCCAGGTTCCCACCGCAACTCGAGAAAAACCATGAGACTTCCCCCTCGATGCGAGATGAGGCCCGATTCCCCTGTACTGCGTGCAGAGCAATTCCGTCTTGCACATCACACATGAAAGGAGCCTTGATTTCCTTCATGGCACTCCAGAGAAACCCCAAGAACACTGTTTCAAGGCTAGAGGGATCCTGAGGTCACTGTAGCAACACGAAAGAGCTCCGTGGGCCAAAAATCAACTCGAGATGAGAGGTTAGTCCCTGGCTTCGACTCCAGAGGAATACCACCTTACCACAAGCACCTCAAGAGGAGGCTTCTCTCAGCTCTAGGTATGTGAGAGGGACCCTGAGTTTGCGGCCTCAAGTGGAATGGACACCGCGATGCCCGGACTCGAAATGAGGCTGGATATCCCTGCAGTGACTTGAATGCAGGCTCGTCTTGCATCTCCCAAGATGAAAGGATGTCTGAATCCCCTGTGGAGACCACAGAGAAAGACCAAGTTCCCCACCTCATCGCGACCGGAGGCCTCACATCCTTTGAAAACTCCAGAGGTACGCGGAGATCAGTGCCTCCAAAGGAGACGATGCCTGACTCCTCGTGAAACTTGATAGGAGTCCCAGGATTCTTGTGGCACGTGGAAAGGGACCCTTGGTCTCCCGCCTCAGCTGGAGAGGCGTTCCAATTGCCCTGCCAAGCCTCGAGGAGAATCCCGAGTTGTCCCTCGCAACTAGGCAGGAGTCCTGACGTGGCTGAACAAACACGTGGGTGGAAGGGCCATCCCCGTCGTAACTCGAGAATATACCCCAGGTTCCCGCCGCAACTCGAGAAAAACCATGAGACTTCCCCCTCGATTCGAGATGAGGCCCGATTCCACTGTACTGCGTGCAGAGCAATTCCGTCTTGCACATCACATATGAAAGGAGCCTTGATTTCCTTCATGGCACTCCAGAGAAGCCCCAAGAACACTGTTTCAAGGATAGAGGGATCCTGAGGTCACTGTAGCAACACGAAAGAACTCTGTGGACCAAAAATCAAGTCGAAAAGAGAGGTTAGTCCCTGGATTCGTCTCCAGAGGTATACCACCTTACCACAAGCACCTCAAGAGGAGGCTTCTCTCAGCTCTAGGTATGTGAGAGGGACCCTGAGTTTGCGGCCTCAAGTGGAATGGACACCGCGTTGCCCTGACTCGAAATAAGGCTGGATATCCCTGCAGTGACTTCAATGCAGGCTCGTCTTGCATTTCCCAGGATGAAAGGATGTCTGAATCCCCTGTGGATAGCACAGAGAAAGACTTAGTTCCCCACCTCATCGCGACCGATAGCCTCACATCCTTTGAAAACTCCAGAGGTACGCGGAGATCAGTGCCTCCAAAGGAGACGATGCCTGACTCCTCGTGAAACTTGATAGGAGTCCCAGGATTCCTGTGGCACTTGGAAAGGGACACTTGGTCTCCCGCCTCAGCTGGAGAGGCGTCCCAATTGCCCTGCAAAGCCTCGAGGAGAATCCAGAGTTGTCCCTCGCAACTAGGCAGGATTCCTGACGTCGCTGAAGAAACACGTGGGTGGAAGGGCCATCCCCGTCGTAACTCGAGAATATACCCCAGATTCCCGCCGCAACTCGAAAAAAACCATGAGACTTCCCCCTCGCCGCGAGATGAGGCCCGATTCCCCTGCACTGCGTGCAGAGCAATTCCGTGTTGCACATCACACATGAAAGGAGCCTTGATTTCCTTGATGGCACTCCAGAGAAACCCCAAGAACACTGTTTCAAGGCTAGAGGGATCCTGAGGTCACTGTAGCAACACGAAAGAGCTCCGTGGCCCAAAAATCAACTCGAGATGAGAGGTTAGTCCCTGGCTTCGACTCCAGAGGAATACCACCTTACCACAAGCACCTCAAGAGGAGGCTTCTCTCAGCTCTAGGTATGTGAGAGGGACCCTGAGTTTGCGGCCTCAAGTGGAATGGACACCGCGATGCCCTGACTCGAAATAAGGACGGATATCCCTGCAGTGACTGGAATGCAGGCTCGTCTTGCATCTCCCAAGACGAAAGGATGTCTGAATCCCCTGTGGAGACCACAGAGAAAGACCTAGTTCCCCACCTCATCGCGACCCGATGCCTCACATCCTTTGAAAACTCCAGAGGTACGCGGAGATCAGCGCCTCCAAAGGAGACGATGCCTGACTCCTCGTGAAACTTGATAGGAGACCCAGGATTCCTGTGGCACGTGGAAAGGGACCCTTGGTCTCCCGTCTCAGCTGGAGAGGCGTCCCAATTGCCCTGCAAAGCCTCGAGGAGAATCCCGAGTTGTCCCTCGCAACTAGGCAGGAGTCCTGACATGGCTGAACACACACGTGTGTGGAAGGGCCATCCCCGTCGTAACTCGAGAATATACCCCAGGTTCCCGCCGCAACTCGAGAAAAACCATGAGACTTCCCCCTCGCGGCGAGATGAGACCCGATTCCCCTGCACTGCGTGCAGAGCAATTCCGTGTTGCACATCACACATGAAAGGAGCCTTGATTTCCTTGATGGCACTCCAGAGAAACCCCAAGAACACTGTTTCAAGGCTAGAGGGATCCTGAGGTCACTGTAGCAACACAAAAGAGCTCCGTGGACCAAGAATCAACACGAGATGAGAGGTTAGTCCCTGGCTTCGACTCCTGAGGAATACCACCTTACCACAAGCACCTCAAGAGGAGGCTTCTCTCAGCTCTAGGTATGTGAGAGGTATCCTGAGTTTGCGGCCTCAAGTGGAATGGACACCGCGATGCCCTGACTCGAAATAAGGCCGGATATCCCTGCAGTGACTTGAATGCAGGCTCGTCTTGCATCTCCCAAGAAGAAAGGATGTCTGAATCCCCTGTGGAGACCACAGAGAAAGACCTACTTCCCCACCTCATCGCGACCGGAGGCCTCACATCCTTTGAAAACTCCAGAGGTACGCGGAGATCAGTGCCTCCAAAGGAGACGATGCCTGACTCCTCGTGAAACTTGATAGGAGTCCCAGGATTCTTGTGGCACGTGGAAAGGGACCCTTGGTCTCCCGCCTCAGCTGGAGAGGCGTTCCAATTGCCCTGCCAAGCCTCGAGGAGAATCCAGAGTTGTCCTTCGCAACTCGGCAGGAGTCCTGACGTGGCAGAACCAACACGTGGGTGGAAGGGCCATCCCAGTCGTAACTCGAGAATATACCCCAGGTTCCCGCCGCAACTCGAGAAAAACCATGAGACTTCCCCCTCGATGCGAGATGAGGCCCGATTCCCCTGTACTGCGTGCAGAGCAATTCCGTCTTGCACATCACACGTGAAAGGAGCCTTGATTTCCTTGATGGCACTCCAGAGAAACCCCAAGAACACTGTTTCAAGGATAGAGGGATCCTGAGGTCACTGTAGCAACACGAAAGAGCTCCGTGGACCAAAAATCAACTCGAGATGAGAGGTTAGTCCCTGGCTTCGACTCCAGAGGAAGACCACCTTACCACAAGCACCTCAAGAGGAGGCTTCTCTCAGCTCTAGGTATGTGAGAGGGACCCTGAGTTTGCGGCCTCAAGTGGAATGGACACCGCGATGCCCTGACGCGAAATAAGGCTGGATATCCCTGCAGTGACTTGAATGCAGGCTCGTCTTGCATCTCCCAAAATGAAAGGATGTCTGAATCCCCTGTGGAGACCAAAGAGAAAGACCTAGTTCCCCACCTCATCGCGACCGGAGGCCTCACATCCTTTGAAAACTCCAGAGGTACGCGGAGATCAGTGCCTCCAAAGGAGACGATGCCTGACTCCTCGTGAAACTTGATAGGAGTCCCAGGATTCCTGTGGCACGTGGAAAGGGACCCTTGGTCTCCCGCCTCAGCTGGAGAGGCGTCCCAATTGCCTTGCCCAGCCTCGAGGAGAATCCCGAGTTGTGTCTCGCAACTAGGCAAGAGTCCTGACGTGGCTGAACAAACACGTGTGTGGAAGGGCCATCCCCGTCGTAACTCGAGAATATACCCCAGGTTCCCGCCGCAACTCGAGAAAAACCATGAGACTTCCCCCTCGCCGCGAGATGAGGCCCGATTCCCCTGCACTGCGTGCAGAGCAATTCTGTGTTGCACATCACACATGAAAGGAGCCTTGATTTCCTTCATGGCACTCCAGAGAAACCCCAAGAACACTGTTTCAAGGCTAGAGGGATCCTGAGGTCACTGTAGCAACACGAAAGAGCTCCGTGGACCAAAAATCAACTCGAGATGAGAGGTTAGTCCCTGGCTTCGACTCCAGAGGAATACCACCTTACCACAAGCACCTCAAGAGGAGGCTTCTCTCAGCTCTAGGTATGTGAGAGGGACCCTGAGTTTGCGGCCTCAAGTGGAATGGACACCGCGATGCCCTGACTCGAAATAAGGCCGGATATCCCTGCAGTGACTTGAATGCAGGCTCGTCTTGCATCTCCCAAGAAGAAAGGATGTCTGAATCCCCTGTGGAGACCACAGAGAAAGACCTAGTTCCCCACCTCATCGCGACCGGAGGCCTCACATCCTTTGAAAACTCCAGAGGTACGCGGAGATCAGTGCCTCCAAAGGAGACGATGCCTGACTCCTCGTGAAACTTGATAGGAGTCCCAGGATTCTTGTGGCACGTGGAAAGGGACCCTTGGTCTCCCGCCTCAGCTGGAGAGGCGTTCCAATTGCCCTGCCAAGCCTCGAGGAGAATCCAGAGTTGTCCTTCGCAACTCGGCAGGAGTCCTGACGTGGCTGAACCAACACGTGGGTGGAAGGGCCATCCCAGTCGTAACTCGAGAATATACCCCAGGTTCCCGCCGCAACTCGAGAAAAACCATGAGACTTCCCCCTCGCCGCGAGATGAGGCCCGATTCCCCTGTAATGCGTGCAGAGCAATTCCGTCTTGCACATCACACGTGAAAGGAGCCTTGATTTCCTTGATGGCACTCCAGAGAAACCCCAAGAACACTGTTTCAAGGATAGAGGGATCCTGAGGTCACTGTAGCAACACGAAAGAGCTCCGTGGGCCAAAAATCAACTCGAGATGAGAGGGTAGTCCCTGGCTTCGACTCCAGAGGAAGACCACCTTACCACAAGCACCTCAAGAGGAGGCTTCTCTCAGCTCTAGGTATGTGAGAGGGACCCTGAGTTTGCGGCCTCAAGTGGAATGGACACCGCGATGCCCTGACGCGAAATAAGGCTGGATATCCCTGCAGTGACTTGAATGCAGGCTCGTCTTGCATCTCCCAAAATGAAAGGATGTCTGAATCCCCTGTGGAGACCAAAGAGAAAGACCTAGTTCCCCACCTCATCGCGACCGGAGGCCTCACATCCTTTGAAAACTCCAGAGGTACGCGGAGATCAGTGCCTCCAAAGGAGACGATGCCTGACTCCTCGTGAAACTTGATAGGAGTCCCAGGATTCCTGTGGCACGTGGAAAGGGACCCTTGGTCTCCCGCCTCAGCTGGAGAGGCGTCCCAATTGCCTTGCCAAGCCTCGAGGAGAATCCCGAGTTGTGTCTCGCAACTAGGCAAGAGTCCTGACGTGGCTGAACAAACACGTGTGTGGAAGGGCCATCCCCGTCGTAACTCGAGAATATACCCCAGGTTCCCGCCGCAACTCGAGAAAAACCATGAGACTTCCCCCTCGCCGCGAGATGAGGCCCGATTCCCCTGCACTGCGTGCAGAGCAATTCTGTGTTGCACATCACACATGAAAGGAGCCTTGATTTCCTTCATGGCACTCCAGAGAAACCCCAAGAACACTGTTTCAAGGCTAGAGGGATCCTGAGGTCACTGTAGCAACACGAAAGAGCTCCGTGGACCAAAAATCAACTCGAGATGAGAGGTTAGTCCCTGGCTTCGACTCCAGAGGAATACCACCTTACCACAAGCACCTCAAGAGGAGGCTTCTCTCAGCTCTAGGTATGTGAGAGGGACCCTGAGTTTGCGGCCTCAAGTGGAATGGACACCGCGATGCCCTGACTCGAAATAAGGCCGGATATCCCTGCAGTGACTGGAATGCAGGCTCGTCTTGCATCTCCCAAGACGAAAGGGTGTCTGAATCCCCTGTGGAGACCACAGAGAAAGACCTAGTTCCCCACCTCATCGCGACAGGAGGCCTCAAATCCTTTGAAAACTCCAGAGGTATGCGGAAATCAGTGCCTCCAAAGGAGACGATGCCTGACTCCTCGTGAAACTTGATAGGATAACCAGGATTCCTGTGGCACGTGGAAAGGGACCCTTGGTGTCCCGTCTCAGCTGGAGAGGCGTCCCAATTGCCCTGCAAAGCCTCAAGGAGAATCCCGAGTTGTCCCTCGCAACTAGGCAGGAGTCCTGACATGGCTGAACACACACATGTGTGGAAGGGCCATCCCCGTCGTAACTCGAGAATATACCCCAGGTTCCCGCCGCAACTCGAGAAAAACCATGAGACTTCCCCCTCGCCGCGAGATGAGGCCCGATTCCCCTGCGCTGCGTGCAGAGCAATTCCGTGTTGCACATCACACATGAAAGGAGCCTTGATTTCCTTGATGGCACTCCAGAGAAACCCCAAGAACACTGTTTCAAGGCTAGAGGAATCCTGAAGTCACTGTAGCAACACGAAAGAGCTCCGTGGACCAAGAATCAACACGAGATGAGAGGTTAGTCCCTGGCTTCAACTCCTGAGGAATACCACCTTACCACAAGCACCTCAAGAGGAGGCTTCTCTCAGCTCTAGGTATGTGAGAGGGACCCTGAGTTTGCGGCCTCAAGTGGAATGGACACCGCGATGCCCTGACTCGAAATAAGGCCGGATATCCCTGCAGTGACTTCAATGCAGGCTCGTCTTGCATCTCCCAGGACGAAAGGATGTCTGAATCCCCTGTGGAAAGCACAGAGAAAGACTTAGTTCCCCACCTCATCGCGACCGATAGCCTTACATCCTTTGAAAACTCCAGAGGTACGCGGAGATCAGTGCCTCCAAAGGAGACGATGCCTGACTCCTCGTGAAACTTGATAGGAGACCCAGGATACCTGTGGCACTTGGAAAGGGACACTTGGTCTCCCGCCTCAGCTGGAGAGGCGTCCCAATTGCCCTGACAAGCCTCGAGGAGAATCCAGAGTTGTCCCTCGCAACAAGGCAGGATTCCTGACGTCGCTGAAGAAACACTTGGGTGGAAGGGCCATCCCCGTCGTAACTCGAGAATATACCCCAGGTTCCCGCCGCAACTCGAGAAAAACCATGAGACTTCCCCCTCGCCGCGAGATGAGGCCCGATTCCACTGCACTGCGTGCCGAGCAATTCTGTGTTGCACATCACACATGAAAGGAGCCTTGATTTCCTTGATGGCACTCCAGAGAAACCCCAAGAACACTGTTTCAAGGCTAGAGGGATCCTGAGGTCCCTGTAGCAACACGAAAGAGCTCCGGGGACCAAAAATCAACTCGAGATGAGAGGTTAGTCCCTGGCTTCGACTACAGAGGAATACCACCTTACCATAAGCAACTCAAGAGGAGGCTTCTCTCAGCTCTAGGTATGTGAGAGGGACCCTGAGTTTGCGGCCTCAAGTGGAATGGACACCGCGATGACCTGACTCGAAATAAGGCTGGATATCCCTGCAGTGACTGGAATGCAGGCTCGCCTTGCATCTCCCAAGACGAAAGGGTGTCTGAATCCCCTGTGGAGACCACAGAGAAAGACCTAGTTCCCCACCTCATTGCGACAGGAGGCCTCAAATCCTTTGAAAACTCCAGAGGTATGCGGAGATCAGTGCCTCCAAAGGAGACGATGCCTGACTCCTCGTGAAACTTGATAGGAGACCCAGGATTCCTGTGGCACGTGAAAGGGACCCTTGGTCTCCCGTCTCAGCTGGAGAGGCATCCCAATTGCCCTGCAAAGCCTCGAGGAGAATCCCGAGTTGTCCCTCGCAACTAGGCAGGAGTCGTGACGTCGCTGAAGAAACACGTGGGTGGAAGGGCCATCCCCGTCGTAACTCGAGAATATACCCCAGGTTCCCGCCGCAACTCGAGAAAAACCATGAGACTTCCCCCTCGCCGCGAGATGAGGCCCGATTCCCCTGCACTGCGTGCAGAGCAATTCCGTGTTGCACATCACACATGAAAGGAGCCTTGATTTCCTTGATGGCACTCCAGAGAAACCCCAAGAACACTGTTTCAAGGCTAGAGGGATCCTGAGGTCACTGTAGCAACACGAAAGAGCTCCGTGGGCCAAAAATCAACTCGAGATGAGAGGTTAGTCCCTGGCTTCGACTCCAGAGGAATACCACCTTACCACAAGCACCTCAAGAGGAGACTTCACTCAGCTCTAGGTATGTGAGAGGGACCCTGAGTTTACGGCCTCAAGTGAAATGGACACCGCGATGCCCTGACGCGAAATAAGGCTGGATATCCCTGCAGTGACTTGAATGCAGGCTCGTCTTGCATCTCACAAGATGAAAGGATGTCTGAATCCCCTGTGGAGACCACAGAGAAAGACCTAGTTCCCCACCTCATCGCGACAGGAGGCCTCAAATCCTTTGAAAACTCCAGAGGTATGCGGAGATCAGTGCCTCCAAAGGAGACGATGCCTGACTCCTCGTGAAACTTGATAGGAGAACCAGGATTCCTGTGGCACGTGGAAAGGGACCCTTGGTCTCCCGTCTCAGCTGGAGAGGCGTCCCAATTGCCCTGCAAAGCCTCGAGGAGAATCCCGAGTTGTTCCTCGCAACTAGGCAGGAGTCCTGACATGGCTGAACACACACGTGTGTGGAAGGGCCACCCCGTCGTAACTCGAGAATATACCCCAGGTTCCCGCCGCAACTCGAGAAAAACCATGAGACTTCCCCCTCGCCGCGAGATGAGGCCCGATTCCCCTGCACTGCGTGCAGAGCAATTCCGTGTTGCACATCACACATGAAAGGAGCCTTGATTTCCTTGATGGCACTCCAGAGAAACCCCAAGAACACTGTTTCAAGGCTAGAGGGATCCTGAAGTCACTGTAGCAACACGAAAGAGCTCCGTGGACCAAGAATCAACACGAGATGAGAGGTTAGTCCCTGGCTTCGACTCCTGAGGAATACCACCTTACCACAAGCACCTCAAGAGGAGGCTTCTCTCAGCTCTAGGTATGTGAGAGGGACCCTGAGTTTGCGGCCTCAAGTGGAATGCACACCACGATGCCCTGACTCGAAATAAGGCCGGATATCCCTGCAGTGACTTCAATGCAGGCTCGTCTTGCATCTCCCAGGACGAAAGGATGTCTGAATCCCCTGTGGAAAGCACAGAGAAAGACTTAGTTCCCCACCTCATCGCGACCGATAGCCTTACATCCTTTGAAAACTCCAGAGGTACGCGGAGATCAGTGCCTCCAAAGGAGACGATGCCTGACTCCTCGTGAAACTTGATAGGAGACCCAGGATACCTGTGGCACTTGGAAAGGGACACTTGGTCTCCCGCCTCAGCTGGAGAGGCGTCCCAATTGCCCTGCCAAGCCTCGAGGAGAATCCAGAGTTGTCCCTCGCAACTAGGCAGGATTCCTGACGTCGCTGAAGAAACACGTGGGTGAAAGGGCCATCCCCGTCGTAACTCGAGAATATACCCCAGGTTCCCGCCGCAACTCGAGAAAAACCATGAGACTTCCCCCTCGCCGCGAGATGAGGCCCGATTCCCCTGCACTGCGTGCAGAGCAATTCCGTGTTGCACATCACACATGAAAGGAGCCTTGATTTCCTTGATGGCACTCCAGAGAAACCCCAAGAACACTGTTTCAAGGCTAGAGGGATCCTGAGGTCACTGTAGCAACACGAAAGAGCTCCGGGGGCCAAAAATCAACTCGAGATGAGAGGTTAGTCCCTGGCTTCGACTCCAGAGGAATACCACCTTACCATAAGCACCTCAAGAGGAGGCTTCTCTCAGCTCTAGGTATGTGAGAGGGACCCTGAGTTTGTGGCCTCAAGTGGAATGGACACCGCGATGCCCTGACTCGAAATAAGGACGGATATCCCTGCAGTGACTGGAATGCAGGCTCGTCTTGCATCTCCCAAGACGAAAGGATGTCTGAATCCCCTGTGGAGACCACAGAGAAAGACCTAGTTCCCCACCTCATCGCGACCCGATGCCTCACATCCTTTGAAAACTCCAGAGGTACGCGGAGATCAGTGCCTCCAAAGGAGACGATGCCTGACTCCTCGTGAAACTTGATAGGAGACCCAGGATTCCTGTGGCACGTGGAAAGGGACCCTTGGTCTCCCGTCTCAGCTGGAGAGGCGTCCCAATTGCCCTGCAAAGCCTCGAGGAGAATCCCGAGTTGTCCCTCGCAACTAGGCAGGAGTCCTAACGCGGCTGAAGAAACACGTGGGTGGAAGGGCCATCCCCGTCGTAACTCGAGAATATACCCCAGGTTCCCACCGCAACTCGAGAAAAACCATGAGACTTCCCCCTCGCCGCGAGATGAGGCCCGATTCCCCTGCACTGCGTGCAGAGCAACTCCGTGTTGCACATCACACATGAAAGGAGCCTTGATTTCCTTGATGGCACTCCAGAGAAACCCCAAGAACACTGTTTCAAGGCTAGAGGGATCCTGAGGTCACTGTAGCAACACGAAAGACCTCCGTGGGCCAAAAATCAACTCGAGATGAGAGGTTAGTCCCTGGCTTCGACTCCAGAGGAATACCACCTTACCACAAGCACCTCAAGAGGAGGCTTCTCTCAGCTCTAGGTATGTGAGAGGGACCCTGAGTTTGCGGCCTCAAGTGGAATGGACACCGTGATGCCCTGACTCGAAATAAGGCCGGATATCCCTGCAGTGACTGGAATGCAGGCTCGTCTTGCATCTCCCAAGACGAAAGGGTGTCTGAATCCCCTGTGGAGACCACAGAGAAAGACCTAGTTCCCCACCTCATCGCGACAGGAGGCCTCAAATCCTTTGAAAACTCCAGAGGTATGCGGAGATCAGTGTCTCCAAAGGAGACGATGCCTGACTCCTCGTGAAACTTGATAGGAGACCCAGGATTCCTGTGGCACGTGGAAAGGGACCCTTGGTCTCCCGTCTCAGCTGGAGAGGCGTCCCAATTGCCCTGCAAAGCCTCGAGGAGAATCCCGAGTTGTCCCTCGCAACTAGGCAGGAGTCCTGACGCGGCTGAACAAACACGTGGGTGGAAGGGCCATCCCCGTCGTAACTCGAGAATATACCCCAGGTTCCCGCCGCAACTCGAGAAAAACCATGAGACTTCCCCCTCGCCGCGAGATGAGGCCCGATTCCCCTGCACTGCGTGCAGAGCAATTCCGTGTTGCACATCACACATGAAAGGAGCCTTGATTTCCTTGATGGCACTCCAGAGAAACCCCAAGAACACTGTTTCTAGGCTAGAGGGATCCTGAGGTCCCTGTAGCAACACGAAAGAGCTCCGTGGACCAAAAATCAACTCGAGATGAGAGGTTAGTCCCTGGCTTCGACTACAGAGGAATACCACCTTACCATAAGCAACTCAAGAGGAGGCTTCACTCAGCTCTAGGTATGTGAGAGGGACCCTGAGTTTGCGGCCTCAAGTGGAATGGACACCGCGATGACCTGACTCGATATAAGGCTGGATATCCCTGCAGTGACTGGAATGCAGGCTCGTCTTGCATCTCCCAAGACGAAAGGGTGTCTGAATCCCCTGTGGAGACCACAGAGAAAGACCTAGTTCCCCACCTCATTGTGACAGGAGGCCTCAAATCCTTTGAAAACTCCAGAGGTATGCGGAGATCAGTGCCTCCAAAGGAAACGATGCCTGACTCCTCGTGAAACTTGATAGGAGACCCAGGATTCCTGTGGCACGTGGAAAGGGACCCTTGGTCTCCCGTCTCAGCTGGAGAGGCATCCCAATTGCCCTGCAAAGCCTCGAGGAGAATCCCGAATTGTCCCTTGCAACTAGGCAGGAGTCGTGACGTCGCTGAAGAAACACGTGTGTGGAAGGGCCATCCCCGTCGTAACTCGAGAATATACCCCAGGTTCCCGCCGCAACTCGAGAAAAACCATGAGACTTCCCCCTCGCCGCGAGATGAGGCCCGATTCCCCTGCACTGCGTGCAGAGCAATTCCGTGTTGCACATCACACATGAAAGGAGCCTTGATTTCCTTGATGGCACTCCAGAGAAACCCCAAGAACACTGTTTCAAGGCTAGAGGGATCCTGAGGTCACTGTAGCAACACGAAAGAGCTCCGTGGGCCAAAAATCAACTCGAGATGAGAGGTTAGTCCCTGGCTTCGACTCCAGAGGAATACCACCTTACCACAAGCACCTCAAGAGGAGACTTCACTCAGCTCTAGGTATGTGAGAGGGACCCTGGGTTTACGGTCTCAAGTGGAATGGACACCGCGATGCCCTGACGCGAAATAAGGCTGGATATCCCTGCAGTGACTTGAATGCAGGCTCGTCTTGCATCTCCCAAGATGAAAGGATGTCTGAATCCCCTGTGGAGACCACAGAGAAAGACCTAGTTCCCCACCTCATCGCGACCGGAGGCCTCACATCCTTTGAAAACTCCAGAGGTACGCGGAGATCAGTGCCTCCAAAGGAGACGATGCCTGACTCCTCGTGAAACTTGATAGGAGACCCAGGATTCCTGTGGCACGTGGAAAGGGACCCTTGGTCTCCCGTCTCAGCTGGAGAGGCGTCCCAATTGGCCTGCAAAGCCTCGAGGAGAATCCCGAGTTGTCCCTCGCAACTAGGCAGGAGTCCTGACATGGCTGAACACACACGTGTGTGGAAGGGCCATCCCCGTCGTAACTCGAGAATATACCCCAGGTTCCCGCCGCAACTCGAGAAAAACCATGAGACTTCCCCCTCACCGCGAGATGAGGCCCGATTCCCCTGCACTGCGTGCAGAGCAATTCCGTGTTGCACATCACACATGAAAGGAGCCTTGATTTCCTTGATGGCACTCCAGAGAAACCCGAAGAACACTGTTTCAAGGATAGAGGGATCCTGAGGTCACTGTAGCAACACGAAAGAAATCTGTGGACCAAAAATCAACTCGAAAAGAGAGGTTAGTCCCTGGATTCGTCTCCAGAGGAATACCACCTTACCACAAGCACCTCAAGAGGAGGCTTCTCTCAGCTCTAGGTATGTGAGAGGGACCCTGAGTTTGCGGCCTCAAGTGGAATGGACACCGCGATGCCCTGACTCGAAATAAGGCCGGATATCCCTGCAGTTACTTCAATGCAGGCTCGTCTTGCATCTCCCAGGACGAAAGGATGTCTGAATCCCCTGTGGAAAGCACAGAGAAAGACTTAGTTCCCCACCTCATCGCGACCGATAGCCTCACATCCTTTGAAAACTCCAGAGGTACGCGGAGATCAGTGCCTCCAAAGGAGACGATGCCTGACTCCTCGTGAAACTTGATAGGAGTCCCAGGATTCCTGTGGCACGTGGAAAGGGACACTTGGTCTCCCGCCTCAGCTGGAGAGGCGTCCCAATTGCCCTGCCAAGCCTCGAGGAGAATCCAGAGTTGTCCCTCGCAACTAGGCAGGAGTCCTGACGACGCTGAACAAACACGTGTGTGGAAGGGCCATCCCCGTCGTAACTCGAGAATATACCCCAGGTTCCCGCCGCAACTCGAAAAAAACCATGAGACTTCCCCCTCGCCGCGAGATGAGGCCCGATTCCCCTGCACTGCGTGCAGAGCAATTCTGTGTTGCACATCACACATGAAAGGAGCCTTGATTTCCTTGATGGCACTCCAGAGAAACCCCAAGAACACTGTTTCAAGGCTAGAGGGATCCTGAGGTCACTGTAGCAACACGAAAGAGCTCCGTGGACCAAAAATCAGCTCGAGATGAGAGGTTAGTCCCTGGATTCGACTCCAGAGGAATACCACCTTACCACAAGCACCTCAAGAGGAGGCTTCTCTCAGCTCTAGGTATGTGAGAGGGACCCTGAGTTTGCGGCCTCAAGTGGAATGGACACCGCGATGCCCTGACTCGAAATAAGGCCGGTTATCCCTACAGTGACTTCAATGCAGGCTCGTCTTGCATCTCCCAGGACGAAAGGATGTCTGAATCCCCTGTGGAAAGCACAGAGAAAGACTTAGTTCCCCACCTCATCGAGACCGATAGCCTCACATCCTTTGAAAACTCCAGAGGTACGCGGAGATCAGTGCCTCCAAAGGAGACGATGCCTGACTCCTCGTGAAACTTGATAGGAGTCCCAGGATACCTGTGGCACTTAGAAAGGGACACTTGGTCTCCCGCCTCAGCTGGAGAGACGTCCCAATTGCCCTGCCAAGCCTCGAGGAGAATCCAGAGTTGTCCCTCGCAACTAGGCAGGAGTCCTGACGTCGCTGAAGAAACACGTGGGTGGAAGGGCCATCCCCGTCGTAACTCGAGAATATACCCCAGGTTCCCGCCGCAACTCGAGAAAAACCATGAGACTTCCCCCTCGCCGAGAGATGAGGCCCGATTCCCCTGCACTGCGTGCAGAGCAATTCCGTGTTGCACATCACACATGAAAGGAGCCTTGATTTCCTTCATGGCACTCCAGAGAAACCCCAAGAACACTGTTTCAAGGCTAGAGGGATCCTGAGGTCACTGTAGCAACACGAAAGAGCTCCGGGGGCCAAAAATCAACTCGAGATGAGAGGTTAGTCCCTGGCTTCGACTCCAGAGGAATACCACCTTACCACAAGCACCTCAAGAGGAGGCTTCTCTCAGCTCTAGGTATGTGAGAGGGACCCTGAGTTTGCGGCCTCAAGTGGAATGGACAACACGATGCCCTGACGCGAAATAAGGCTGGATATCCCTGCAGTGACTTGAATGCAGGCTCGTCTTGCATCTCCCAAGATGAAAGGATGTCTGAATCCCCTGTGGAGACCACAGAGAAAGACCTAGTTCCCGACCTCATCGCGACCGGAGGCCTCACATCCTTTGAAAACTCCAGAGGTACGCGGAGATCAGTGCCTCCAAAGGAGACGATGCCTGACTCCTCGTGAAACTTGATAGGAGTCCCAGGATTCCTGTGGCACGTGGAAAGGGACCCTTGGTCTCCCGCCTCAGCTGGAGAGGCGTCCCAATTGCCTTGCCAAGCCTCGAGGAGAATCCCGAGTTGTGTCTCGCAACTAGGCAAGAGTCCTGACGTGGCTGAACAAACACGTGTGTGGAAGGGCCATCCCCGTCGTAACTCGAGAATATACCCCAGGTTCCCGCCGCAACTCGAGAAAAACCATGAGACTTCCCCCTCGCCGCGAGATGAGGCCCGATTCCCCTGCACTGCGTGCAGAGCAATTCTGTGTTGCACATCACACATGAAAGGAGCCTTGATTTCCTTCATGGCACTCCAGAGAAACCCCAAGAACACTGTTTCAAGGCTAGAGGGATCCTGAGGTCACTGTAGCAACACGAAAGAGCTCCGTGGACCAAAAATCAACTCGAGATGAGAGGTTAGTCCCTGGCTTCAATTCCAGAGGAATACCACCTTACCACAAGCACCTCAAGAGGAGGCTTCTCTCAGCTCTAGGTATGTGAGAGGGACCCTGAGTTTGCGGCCTCAAGTGGAATGGACACCGCGATGCCCTGACGCGAAATAAGCTTGATATCCCTGCAGTGACTTGAATGCAGGCTCGTCTTGCATCTCCCAAGATGAAAGGATGTCTGAATCCCCTGTGGAGACGACAGAGAAAGACCTAGTTCCCCACCTCATCACGACCGGAGGCCTCACATCCTTTGAAAACTCCAGAGGTACGCGGAGCTCAGTGCCTCCAAAGGAGACGATGCCTGACTCCTCGTGAAACTTGATAGGAGTCCCAGGATTCCTGTGGCACGTGGAAAGGGACCCTTGGTCTCCCGCCTCAGCTGGAGAGGCGTCCCAATTGCCTTGCCAAGCCTCGAGGAGAATCCCGAGTTGTGTCTCGCAACTAGGCAAGAGTCCTGACGTGGCTGAACAAACACGTGTGTGGAAGGGCCATCCCCGTCGTAACTCGAGAATATACCCCAGGTTCCCGCCGCAACTCGAGAAAAACCATGAGACTTCCCCCTCGCCGCGAGATGAGGCCTGATTCCCCTGCACTGCGTGCAGAGCAATTCTGTGTTGCACATCACACATGAAAGGAGCCTTGATTTCCTTCATGGCACTCCAGAGAAACCCCAAGAACACTGTTTCAAGGCTAGAGGGATCCTGAGGTCACTGTAGCAACACGAAAGAGCTCCGTGGACCAAAAATCAACTCGAGATGAGAGGTTAGTCCCTGGCTTCGACTCCTGAGGAATACCACCTTACCACAAGCACCTCAAGAGGAGGCTTCTCTCAGCTCTAGGTATGTGAGAGGGACCCTGAGTTTGCGGCCTCAAGTGGAATGGACACCGCGATGCCCTGACTCGAAATAAGGCCGGATATCCCTGCAGTGACTGGAATGCAGGCTTGTCTTGCATCTCCCAAGACGAAAGGGTGTCTGAATCCCCTGTGGAGACCACAGAGAAAGACCTAGTTCCCCACCTCATCGCGACCGGAGGCCTCAAATCCTTTGAAAACTCCAGAGGTATGTGGAGATCAGTGCCTCCAAAGGAGACGATGCCTGACTCCTCGTGAAACTTGATAGGAGACCCAGGATTCCTGTGGCACGTGGAAAGGGACCCTTGGTCTCCCGTCTCAGCTGGAGAGGCGTCCCAATTGCCCTGCAAAGCCTCGAGGAGAATCCCGAGTTGTCCCTCGCAAGTAGGCAGGAGTCCTGACATGGCTGAACACACACGTGTGTGGAAGGGCCATTCCCGTCGTAACTCGAGAATATACCCCAGGTTCCCGCCGCAACTCGAGAAAAACCATGAGACTTCCCCCTCGCCGCGAGATGAGGCCCGATTCCCCTGCACTGCATGCAGAGCAATTCCGTGTTGCACATCACACATGAAAGGAGCCTTTATTTCCTTGATGGCACTCCAGAGAAACCCCAAGAACACTGTTTCAAGGCTAGAGGGATCCTGAGGTCACTGTGGCAACACGAAAGAGCTCCGTGGACCAAGAATCAACACGAGATGAGAGGTTAGTTCCTGGCTTCGACTCCTGAGGAACACCACCTTACCACAAGCACCTCAAGAGGAGGCTTCTCTCAGCTCTAGGTATGTGAAAGGGATCCTGAGTTTGCGGCCTCAAATTGAATGGACACCGCGATGCCCTGACTCGAAATAAGGCCGGATATCCCTGCAGTGACTTGAATGCAGGCTCGTCTTGCATCTCCCAAGAAGAAAGGATGTCTGAATCCCCTGTGGAGACCACAGAGAAAGACCTAGTTCCCCACCTCATCGCGACCGGAGGCCTCACATCGTTTGAAAACTCCAGAGGTACGCGGAGATCAGTGCCTCCAAAGGAGACGATGCCTGACTCCTCGTGAAACTTGATAGGAGTCCCAGGATTCTTGTGGCACGTGGAAAGGGACCCTTGGTCTCCCGCCTCAGATGGAGAGGCGTTCCAATTGCCCTGCCAAGCCTCGAGGAGAATCCCGAGTTGTCCCTCGCAACTAGGCAGGAGTCCTGACGTGGCTGAACAAACACGTGGGTGAAAGGGCCATCCCCGTCGTAACTCGAGAATATACCACAGGTTCACGCCGCAACTCGAGAAAAACCATGAGACTTCCCCCTCGATGCGAGATGAGGCCCGATTCGCCTGTACTGCGTGCAGAGCAATTCCGTCTTGCACATCACACATGAAAGGAGCCTTGATTTCCTTGATGGCACTCCAGAGAAACCCCAAGAACACTGTTTCAAGGCTAGAGGGATCCTGAGGTCACTGTAGCAACACGAAAGAACTCTGTGGACCAAAAATCAACTCGAAAAGAGAGGTTAGTCCCTGGATTCGTCTCCAGAGGAATACCACCTTACCACAAGCACCTCAAGAGGAGGCTTCTCTCAGCTCTAGGTATGTGAGAGGGACCCTGAGTTTGTGGCCTCAAGTGGAATGGACACCGCGATGCCCTGACTCGAAATAAGGACGGATATCCCTGCAGTGACTGGAATGCAGGCTCGTCTTGCATCTCCCAAGACGAAAGGATGTCTGAATCCCCTGTGGAGACCACAGAGAAAGACCTAGTTCCCCACCTCATCGCGACCCGATGCCTCACATCCTTTGAAAACTCCAGAGGTACGCGGAGATCAGTGCCTCCAAAGGAGACGATGCCTGACTCCTCGTGAAACTTGATAGGAGACCCAGGATTCCTGTGGCACGTGGAAAGGGACCCTTGGTCTCCCGTCTCAGCTGGAGAGGCGTCCCAATTGCCCTGCAAAGCCTCGAGGAGAATCCCGAGTTGTCCCTCGCAACTAGGCAGGAGTCCTAACGCGGCTGAAGAAACACGTGGGTGGAAGGGCCATCCCCGTCGTAACTCGAGAATATACCCCAGGTTCCCACCGCAACTCGAGAAAAACCATGAGACTTCCCCCTCGCCGCGAGATGAGGCCCGATTCCCCTGCACTGCGTGCAGAGCAACTCCGTGTTGCACATCACACATGAAAGGAGCCTTGATTTCCTTGATGGCACTCCAGAGAAACCCCAAGAACACTGTTTCAAGGCTAGAGGGATCCTGAGGTCACTGTAGCAACACGAAAGACCTCCGTGGGCCAAAAATCAACTCGAGATGAGAGGTTAGTCCCTGGCTTCGACTCCAGAGGAATACCACCTTACCACAAGCACCTCAAGAGGAGGCTTCTCTCAGCTCTAGGTATGTGAGAGGGACCCTGAGTTTGCGGCCTCAAGTGGAATGGACACCGTGATGCCCTGACTCGAAATAAGGCCGGATATCCCTGCAGTGACTGGAATGCAGGCTCGTCTTGCATCTCCCAAGACGAAAGGGTGTCTGAATCCCCTGTGGAGACCACAGAGAAAGACCTAGTTCCCCACCTCATCGCGACAGGAGGCCTCAAATCCTTTGAAAACTCCAGAGGTATGCGGAGATCAGTGTCTCCAAAGGAGACGATGCCTGACTCCTCGTGAAACTTGATAGGAGACCCAGGATTCCTGTGGCACGTGGAAAGGGACCCTTGGTCTCCCGTCTCAGCTGGAGAGGCGTCCCAATTGCCCTGCAAAGCCTCGAGGAGAATCCCGAGTTGTCCCTCGCAACTAGGCAGGAGTCCTGACGCGGCTGAACAAACACGTGGGTGGAAGGGCCATCCCCGTCGTAACTCGAGAATATACCCCAGGTTCCCGCCGCAACTCGAGAAAAACCATGAGACTTCCCCCTCGCCGCGAGATGAGGCCCGATTCCCCTGCACTGCGTGCAGAGCAATTCCGTGTTGCACATCACACATGAAAGGAGCCTTGATTTCCTTGATGGCACTCCAGAGAAACCCCAAGAACACTGTTTCTAGGCTAGAGGGATCCTGAGGTCCCTGTAGCAACACGAAAGAGCTCCGTGGACCAAAAATCAACTCGAGATGAGAGGTTAGTCCCTGGCTTCGACTACAGAGGAATACCACCTTACCATAAGCAACTCAAGAGGAGGCTTCACTCAGCTCTAGGTATGTGAGAGGGACCCTGAGTTTGCGGCCTCAAGTGGAATGGACACCGCGATGACCTGACTCGATATAAGGCTGGATATCCCTGCAGTGACTGGAATGCAGGCTCGTCTTGCATCTCCCAAGACGAAAGGGTGTCTGAATCCCCTGTGGAGACCACAGAGAAAGACCTAGTTCCCCACCTCATTGTGACAGGAGGCCTCAAATCCTTTGAAAACTCCAGAGGTATGCGGAGATCAGTGCCTCCAAAGGAAACGATGCCTGACTCCTCGTGAAACTTGATAGGAGACCCAGGATTCCTGTGGCACGTGGAAAGGGACCCTTGGTCTCCCGTCTCAGCTGGAGAGGCATCCCAATTGCCCTGCAAAGCCTCGAGGAGAATCCCGAATTGTCCCTTGCAACTAGGCAGGAGTCGTGACGTCGCTGAAGAAACACGTGTGTGGAAGGGCCATCCCCGTCGTAACTCGAGAATATACCCCAGGTTCCCGCCGCAACTCGAGAAAAACCATGAGACTTCCCCCTCGCCGCGAGATGAGGCCCGATTCCCCTGCACTGCGTGCAGAGCAATTCCGTGTTGCACATCACACATGAAAGGAGCCTTGATTTCCTTGATGGCACTCCAGAGAAACCCCAAGAACACTGTTTCAAGGCTAGAGGGATCCTGAGGTCACTGTAGCAACACGAAAGAGCTCCGTGGGCCAAAAATCAACTCGAGATGAGAGGTTAGTCCCTGGCTTCGACTCCAGAGGAATACCACCTTACCACAAGCACCTCAAGAGGAGACTTCACTCAGCTCTAGGTATGTGAGAGGGACCCTGGGTTTACGGTCTCAAGTGGAATGGACACCGCGATGCCCTGACGCGAAATAAGGCTGGATATCCCTGCAGTGACTTGAATGCAGGCTCGTCTTGCATCTCCCAAGATGAAAGGATGTCTGAATCCCCTGTGGAGACCACAGAGAAAGACCTAGTTCCCCACCTCATCGCGACCGGAGGCCTCACATCCTTTGAAAACTCCAGAGGTACGCGGAGATCAGTGCCTCCAAAGGAGACGATGCCTGACTCCTCGTGAAACTTGATAGGAGACCCAGGATTCCTGTGGCACGTGGAAAGGGACCCTTGGTCTCCCGTCTCAGCTGGAGAGGCGTCCCAATTGGCCTGCAAAGCCTCGAGGAGAATCCCGAGTTGTCCCTCGCAACTAGGCAGGAGTCCTGACATGGCTGAACACACACGTGTGTGGAAGGGCCATCCCCGTCGTAACTCGAGAATATACCCCAGGTTCCCGCCGCAACTCGAGAAAAACCATGAGACTTCCCCCTCACCGCGAGATGAGGCCCGATTCCCCTGCACTGCGTGCAGAGCAATTCCGTGTTGCACATCACACATGAAAGGAGCCTTGATTTCCTTGATGGCACTCCAGAGAAACCCGAAGAACACTGTTTCAAGGATAGAGGGATCCTGAGGTCACTGTAGCAACACGAAAGAAATCTGTGGACCAAAAATCAACTCGAAAAGAGAGGTTAGTCCCTGGATTCGTCTCCAGAGGAATACCACCTTACCACAAGCACCTCAAGAGGAGGCTTCTCTCAGCTCTAGGTATGTGAGAGGGACCCTGAGTTTGCGGCCTCAAGTGGAATGGACACCGCGATGCCCTGACTCGAAATAAGGCCGGATATCCCTGCAGTTACTTCAATGCAGGCTCGTCTTGCATCTCCCAGGACGAAAGGATGTCTGAATCCCCTGTGGAAAGCACAGAGAAAGACTTAGTTCCCCACCTCATCGCGACCGATAGCCTCACATCCTTTGAAAACTCCAGAGGTACGCGGAGATCAGTGCCTCCAAAGGAGACGATGCCTGACTCCTCGTGAAACTTGATAGGAGTCCCAGGATTCCTGTGGCACGTGGAAAGGGACACTTGGTCTCCCGCCTCAGCTGGAGAGGCGTCCCAATTGCCCTGCCAAGCCTCGAGGAGAATCCAGAGTTGTCCCTCGCAACTAGGCAGGAGTCCTGACGACGCTGAACAAACACGTGTGTGGAAGGGCCATCCCCGTCGTAACTCGAGAATATACCCCAGGTTCCCGCCGCAACTCGAAAAAAACCATGAGACTTCCCCCTCGCCGCGAGATGAGGCCCGATTCCCCTGCACTGCGTGCAGAGCAATTCTGTGTTGCACATCACACATGAAAGGAGCCTTGATTTCCTTGATGGCACTCCAGAGAAACCCCAAGAACACTGTTTCAAGGCTAGAGGGATCCTGAGGTCACTGTAGCAACACGAAAGAGCTCCGTGGACCAAAAATCAGCTCGAGATGAGAGGTTAGTCCCTGGATTCGACTCCAGAGGAATACCACCTTACCACAAGCACCTCAAGAGGAGGCTTCTCTCAGCTCTAGGTATGTGAGAGGGACCCTGAGTTTGCGGCCTCAAGTGGAATGGACACCGCGATGCCCTGACTCGAAATAAGGCCGGTTATCCCTACAGTGACTTCAATGCAGGCTCGTCTTGCATCTCCCAGGACGAAAGGATGTCTGAATCCCCTGTGGAAAGCACAGAGAAAGACTTAGTTCCCCACCTCATCGAGACCGATAGCCTCACATCCTTTGAAAACTCCAGAGGTACGCGGAGATCAGTGCCTCCAAAGGAGACGATGCCTGACTCCTCGTGAAACTTGATAGGAGTCCCAGGATACCTGTGGCACTTAGAAAGGGACACTTGGTCTCCCGCCTCAGCTGGAGAGACGTCCCAATTGCCCTGCCAAGCCTCGAGGAGAATCCAGAGTTGTCCCTCGCAACTAGGCAGGAGTCCTGACGTCGCTGAAGAAACACGTGGGTGGAAGGGCCATCCCCGTCGTAACTCGAGAATATACCCCAGGTTCCCGCCGCAACTCGAGAAAAACCATGAGACTTCCCCCTCGCCGAGAGATGAGGCCCGATTCCCCTGCACTGCGTGCAGAGCAATTCCGTGTTGCACATCACACATGAAAGGAGCCTTGATTTCCTTCATGGCACTCCAGAGAAACCCCAAGAACACTGTTTCAAGGCTAGAGGGATCCTGAGGTCACTGTAGCAACACGAAAGAGCTCCGGGGGCCAAAAATCAACTCGAGATGAGAGGTTAGTCCCTGGCTTCGACTCCAGAGGAATACCACCTTACCACAAGCACCTCAAGAGGAGGCTTCTCTCAGCTCTAGGTATGTGAGAGGGACCCTGAGTTTGCGGCCTCAAGTGGAATGGACAACACGATGCCCTGACGCGAAATAAGGCTGGATATCCCTGCAGTGACTTGAATGCAGGCTCGTCTTGCATCTCCCAAGATGAAAGGATGTCTGAATCCCCTGTGGAGACCACAGAGAAAGACCTAGTTCCCGACCTCATCGCGACCGGAGGCCTCACATCCTTTGAAAACTCCAGAGGTACGCGGAGATCAGTGCCTCCAAAGGAGACGATGCCTGACTCCTCGTGAAACTTGATAGGAGTCCCAGGATTCCTGTGGCACGTGGAAAGGGACCCTTGGTCTCCCGCCTCAGCTGGAGAGGCGTCCCAATTGCCTTGCCAAGCCTCGAGGAGAATCCCGAGTTGTGTCTCGCAACTAGGCAAGAGTCCTGACGTGGCTGAACAAACACGTGTGTGGAAGGGCCATCCCCGTCGTAACTCGAGAATATACCCCAGGTTCCCGCCGCAACTCGAGAAAAACCATGAGACTTCCCCCTCGCCGCGAGATGAGGCCCGATTCCCCTGCACTGCGTGCAGAGCAATTCTGTGTTGCACATCACACATGAAAGGAGCCTTGATTTCCTTCATGGCACTCCAGAGAAACCCCAAGAACACTGTTTCAAGGCTAGAGGGATCCTGAGGTCACTGTAGCAACACGAAAGAGCTCCGTGGACCAAAAATCAACTCGAGATGAGAGGTTAGTCCCTGGCTTCAATTCCAGAGGAATACCACCTTACCACAAGCACCTCAAGAGGAGGCTTCTCTCAGCTCTAGGTATGTGAGAGGGACCCTGAGTTTGCGGCCTCAAGTGGAATGGACACCGCGATGCCCTGACGCGAAATAAGCTTGATATCCCTGCAGTGACTTGAATGCAGGCTCGTCTTGCATCTCCCAAGATGAAAGGATGTCTGAATCCCCTGTGGAGACGACAGAGAAAGACCTAGTTCCCCACCTCATCACGACCGGAGGCCTCACATCCTTTGAAAACTCCAGAGGTACGCGGAGCTCAGTGCCTCCAAAGGAGACGATGCCTGACTCCTCGTGAAACTTGATAGGAGTCCCAGGATTCCTGTGGCACGTGGAAAGGGACCCTTGGTCTCCCGCCTCAGCTGGAGAGGCGTCCCAATTGCCTTGCCAAGCCTCGAGGAGAATCCCGAGTTTTGTCTCGCAACTAGGCAAGAGTCCTGACGTGGCTGAACAAACACGTGTGTGGAAGGGCCATCCCCGTCGTAACTCGAGAATATACCCCAGGTTCCCGCCGCAACTCGAGAAAAACCATGAGACTTCCCCCTCGCCGCGAGATGAGGCCTGATTCCCCTGCACTGCGTGCAGAGCAATTCTGTGTTGCACATCACACATGAAAGGAGCCTTGATTTCCTTCATGGCACTCCAGAGAAACCCCAAGAACACTGTTTCAAGGCTAGAGGGATCCTGAGGTCACTGTAGCAACACGAAAGAGCTCCGTGGACCAAAAATCAACTCGAGATGAGAGGTTAGTCCCTGGCTTCGACTCCTGAGGAATACCACCTTACCACAAGCACCTCAAGAGGAGGCTTCTCTCAGCTCTAGGTATGTGAGAGGGACCCTGAGTTTGCGGCCTCAAGTGGAATGGACACCGCGATGCCCTGACTCGAAATAAGGCCGGATATCCCTGCAGTGACTGGAATGCAGGCTTGTCTTGCATCTCCCAAGACGAAAGGGTGTCTGAATCCCCTGTGGAGACCACAGAGAAAGACCTAGTTCCCCACCTCATCGCGACCGGAGGCCTCAAATCCTTTGAAAACTCCAGAGGTATGTGGAGATCAGTGCCTCCAAAGGAGACGATGCCTGACTCCTCGTGAAACTTGATAGGAGACCCAGGATTCCTGTGGCACGTGGAAAGGGACCCTTGGTCTCCCGTCTCAGCTGGAGAGGCGTCCCAATTGCCCTGCAAAGCCTCGAGGAGAATCCCGAGTTGTCCCTCGCAAGTAGGCAGGAGTCCTGACATGGCTGAACACACACGTGTGTGGAAGGGCCATTCCCGTCGTAACTCGAGAATATACCCCAGGTTCCCGCCGCAACTCGAGAAAAACCATGAGACTTCCCCCTCGCCGCGAGATGAGGCCCGATTCCCCTGCACTGCATGCAGAGCAATTCCGTGTTGCACATCACACATGAAAGGAGCCTTTATTTCCTTGATGGCACTCCAGAGAAACCCCAAGAACACTGTTTCAAGGCTAGAGGGATCCTGAGGTCACTGTGGCAACACGAAAGAGCTCCGTGGACCAAGAATCAACACGAGATGAGAGGTTAGTTCCTGGCTTCGACTCCTGAGGAACACCACCTTACCACAAGCACCTCAAGAGGAGGCTTCTCTCAGCTCTAGGTATGTGAAAGGGATCCTGAGTTTGCGGCCTCAAATTGAATGGACACCGCGATGCCCTGACTCGAAATAAGGCCGGATATCCCTGCAGTGACTTGAATGCAGGCTCGTCTTGCATCTCCCAAGAAGAAAGGATGTCTGAATCCCCTGTGGAGACCACAGAGAAAGACCTAGTTCCCCACCTCATCGCGACCGGAGGCCTCACATCGTTTGAAAACTCCAGAGGTACGCGGAGATCAGTGCCTCCAAAGGAGACGATGCCTGACTCCTCGTGAAACTTGATAGGAGTCCCAGGATTCTTGTGGCACGTGGAAAGGGACCCTTGGTCTCCCGCCTCAGATGGAGAGGCGTTCCAATTGCCCTGCCAAGCCTCGAGGAGAATCCCGAGTTGTCCCTCGCAACTAGGCAGGAGTCCTGACGTGGCTGAACAAACACGTGGGTGAAAGGGCCATCCCCGTCGTAACTCGAGAATATACCACAGGTTCACGCCGCAACTCGAGAAAAACCATGAGACTTCCCCCTCGATGCGAGATGAGGCCCGATTCGCCTGTACTGCGTGCAGAGCAATTCCGTCTTGCACATCACACATGAAAGGAGCCTTGATTTCCTTGATGGCACTCCAGAGAAACCCCAAGAACACTGTTTCAAGGCTAGAGGGATCCTGAGGTCACTGTAGCAACACGAAAGAACTCTGTGGACCAAAAATCAACTCGAAAAGAGAGGTTAGTCCCTGGATTCGTCTCCAGAGGAATACCACCTTACCACAAGCACCTCAAGAGGAGGCTTCTCTCAGCTCTAGGTATGTGAGAGGGACCCTGAGTTTGCGGCCTCAAGTGGAATGGACACCGCGATGCCCTGACTCGAAATAAGGCCGGATATCCCTGCAGTGACTTCAATGCAGGCTCGTCTTGCATCTCCCAGGACGAAAGGATGTCTGAATCCCCTGTGGAAAGCACAGAGAAAGACTTAGTTCCCCACCTCATCGCGACCGATAGCCTCACATCCTTTGAAAACTCCAGAGGTACGCGGAGATCAGTGCCTCCAAAGGAGACGATGCCTGACTCCTCGTGAAACTTGATAGGAGTCCCAGGATTACTGTGGCACTTGGAAAGGGACACTTGGTCTCCCGCCTCAGCTGGAGAGGCGTCCCAATTGCCCTGCCAAGCCTCGAGGAGAATCCAGAGTTGTCCCTCGCAACTAGGCAGGAGTCCTGACGTCGCTGAAGAAACACGTGGGTGGAAGGGCCATCCGCGTCGTAACTCGAGAATATACCCCAGGTTCCCGCCGCAACTCGAGAAAAACCATGAGACTCCCCCTCGCCGCGAGATGAGGCCCGGTTCCCCTGCACTGCGTGCAGAGCAATTCCGTGTTGCACATCACACATGAAAGGAGCCTTGATTTCCTTGATGGCACTCCAGAGAAACCCCAAGAACACTGTTTCAAGGCTAGAGGGATCCTGAGGTCACTGTAGCAACACGAAAGAGCTCCGTGGGCCAAAAATCAACTCGAGATGAGAGGTTAGTCCCTGGCTTCGACTCCAGAGGAATACCACCTTACCACAAGCACCTCAAGAGGAGGCTTCTCTCAGCTCTAGGTATGTGAGAGGGACCCTGAGTTTGCGGCCTCAAGTGGAATGGACACCGCGATGCCCTGACGCGAAATAAGGCTGGATATCCCTGCAGTGACTTGAATGCAGGCTCGTCTTGCATCTCCCAAGATGAAAGGATGTCTGAATCCCCTGTGGAGACCACAGAGAAAGACCTAGTTCCCCACCTCATCGCGACCGGAGGCCTCACATCCTTTGAAAACTCCAGAGGTACGCGGAGATCAGTGCCTCCAAAGGAGACGATGCCTGACTCCTCGTGAAACTTGATAGGAGTCCCAGAATTCCTGTGGCACGTGGAAAGGGACCCTTGGTCTCCCGCCTCAGCTAGAGAGGCGTCCAATGGCCTTGCCAAGCCTCGAATAGAATCCCGAGTTGTGTCTCGCAACTAGGCAAGAGTCCTGACGTGGCTGAACAAACACGTGTGTGGAAGGGCCATCCCCGTCGTAACTCGAGAATATACCCCAGGTTCCCGCCGCAACTCGAGAAAAACCATGAGAATTCCCCCTCGCCGCGAGATGAGGCCCGATTCCCCTGCACTACATGCAGAGCAATTCTGTGTTGCACATCACACATAAAAGGAGCCTTGATTTCCGTCATGGCACTCCAGAGAAACCCCAAGAACACTGTTTCAAGGCTAGAGGGATCCTGAGGTCACTGTAGCAACACGAAAGAGCTCCGTGGACCAAGAATCAACACGAGATGAGAGGTTAGTCCCTGGCGTCGACTCCTGAGGAATACCACCTTACCACAAGCACCTCAAGAGGAGGCTTCTCTCAGCTCTAGGTATGTGAGAGGGACCCTGAGTTTGCGGCCTCAAGTGGAATGGACACCGCGATGCCCTGACTCGAAATAAGGCCGGATATCCCTGCAGTGACTTCAATGCAGGCTCGTCTTGCATCTCCCAGGACGAAAGGATGTCTGAATCCCCTGTGGAAAGCACAGAGAAAGACTTAGTTCCCCACCTCATCGCGACCGATAGCCTCACATCCTTTGAAAACTCCAGAGGTACGCGGAGATCAGTGCCTCCAAAGGAGACGATGCCTGACTCCTCGTGAAACTTGATAGGAGTCCCAGGATTCCTGTGGCATTTGGAAAGGGACACTTGGTCTCCCGCCTCAGCTGGAGAGGCGTCCCAATTGCCCTGTCAAGCCTCGAGGAGAATCCAGAGTTGTCCCTCGCAACTAGGCAGGAGTCCTGACGTCGCTGAAGAAACACGTGGGTGGAAGGGCCATCCCCGTCGTAACTCGAGAATATACCCCAGGTTCCCGCCGCAACTCGAGAAAAACCATGAGACTTCCCCCTCGATGCGAGATGAGGCCCGATTCCCCTGCACTGTGTGCAGAGCAATTCCGTCTTGCACATCACACATGAAAGGAGCCTTGATTTCCTTGATGGCATTCCAGAGAAACCCCAAGAACACTGTTTCAAGGCTAGAGGGATCCTGAGGTCACTGTAGCAACACGGAAGAGCTCCGTGGGCCAAAAATCAACTCAAGATGAGGGGTTAGTCCCTGGCTTCGACTCCAGAGGAATACCACCTTACCACAAGCACCTCAAGAGGAGGCTTCTCTCAGCTCTAGGTATGTGAGAGGGACCCTGAGTTTGCGGCCTCAAGTGGAATGGACACCGCGATGCCCTGACTCGAAATAAGGCCGGATATCCCTGCAGTGACTGGAATGCAGGCTTGTCTTGCATCTCCCAAGACGAAAGGGTGTCTGAATCCCCTGTGGAGACCACAGAGAAAGACCTAGTTCCCCACGTCATCGCTACCGGAGGCCTCACATCCTTTGAAAACTCCAGAGGTACGCGGAGATCAGTGCCTCCAAAGGAGACGATGCCTGACTCCTCGTGAAACTTGATAGGAGTCCCAGGATTCTTGTGGCACGGGGAAAGGGACCCTTGGTCTCCCGCCTCAGCTGGAGAGGCGTTCCAATTGCCCTGCCAAGCCTCGAGGAGAATCCCGAGTTGTGTCTCGCAACTAGGCAGGAGTCCTGACGTGGCTGAACAAACACGTGGGTGGAAGGGCCATCCCCGTCTTAACTCGAGATTATACCCCAGGTTCCCGCCGCAACTCGAGAAAAACCATGAGACTTCCCCCTCGCCGCGAGATGAGGCCCGATTCCCCTGCACTGCGTGCAGAGCAATTCCGTGTTGCACATCACACATGAAAGGAGCCTTGATTTCCTTGATGGCACTCCAGAGAAACCCCAAGAACACTGTTTCAAGGCTAGAGGGATCCTGAGGTCACTGTAGCAACACGAAAGAGCTCCGTGGACCAAAAATCAACTCGAGATGAGAGGTTAGTCCCTGGCTTCGACTTCAGAGGAATACCACCTTACCACAAGCACCTCAAGAGGAGGCTTCTCTCAGCTCTAGGTATGTGAGAGGGACCCTGAGATTGCGGCCTCAAGTGGAATGGACACCGCGATGCCCTGACGCGAAATAAGGCTGGATATCCCTGCAGTGACTTGAATGCAGGCTCGTCTTGCATCTCCCAAAATGAAAGGATGTCTGAATCCCCTGTGGAGACCACAGAGAAAGACTTAGTTCCCCACCTCATCGCGACCGGAGGCCTCACATACTTTGAAAACTCCAGAGGTACGCGGAGATCAGTGCCTCCAAAGGAGACGATGCCTGACTCCTCGTGAAACTTGATAGGAGTCCCAGGATTCCTGTGGCACGTGGAAAGGGACCCTTGGTCTCCCGCCTCAGCTGGAAAGGCGTCCCAATTGCCTTGCCAAGCCTCGAGGAGAATCCCGAGTTGTCCCTCGCAACTAGGCAGGAGTCCTGACGTCGCTGAAGAAACACGTGGGTGGAAGGGCCATCCCCGTCGTAACTGGAGAATATACCCCAGGTTCCCGCCGCAACTCGAGAAAAACCATGAGACTTCCCCCTCGCCGCGAGATGAGGCCCGATTCCCCTGCACTGCGTGCAGAGCAATTCCGTGTTGCACATCACACATGAAAGGAGCCTTCATTTCCTTCATGGCACTCCGGAGAAACCCCAAGAACACTGTTTCAAGGCTAGAGGGATCCTGAGGTCACTGTAGCAACACGAAAGAGCTTCGTGGACCAAGAATCAACACGAGATGAGAGGTTAGTCCCTGGCTCCGACTCCTGAGGAATACCACCTTACCACAAGCACCTCAAGAGGAGGCTTCTCTCAGCTCTAGGTATGTGAGAGGGATCCTGAGATTGCGGCCTCAAGTGGAATGAACACCGCGATGCCCTGACTCGAAATAAGGCCGGATATCCCTGCAGTGACTTGAATGCAGGCTCGTCTTGCATCTCCCAAGAAGAAAGGATGTCTGAATCCCCTGTGGAGACCTCAGAGAAAGACCTAGTTGCCCACCTCATCGCGACCGGAGGCCTCACATCCTTTGAAAACTCCAGAGGTACGCGGAGATCAGTGCCTCCAAAGGAGACGATGCCTGACTCCTCGTGAAACTTGATAGGAGTCCCAGGATTCCTGTGGCACGTGGAAAGGGACACTTGGTCTCCCGCCTCAGCTGGAGAGGCGTCCGAATTGCCTTGCCAAGCCTCGAGGAGAATCCCGAGTTGTGTCTCGCAACTAGGCAAGAGTCCTGATGTGGCTGAACAAACACGTGTGTGGAAGGGCCATCCCCGTCGTAACTCGAGAATATACCCCAGGTTCCCGCCGCAACTCGAGAAAAACCATGAGACTTCCCCCTCGCCGCGAGATGAGGCCCGATTCCCCTGCACTGCGTGCAGAGCAATTCTGTGTTGCACATCACACATGAAAGGAGCCTTGATTTCCTTCATGGCACTCCAGAGAAACCCCAAGAACACTGTTTCAAGGCTAGAGGGATCCTGAGGTCACTGTAGCAACACGAAAGAGCTCGGTGGACCAAAAACCAACTCGAGATGAGAGGTTAGTCCCTGGCTTCGACTCCAGAGGAATACCACCTTACCACAAGCACCTCAAGAGGAGGCTTCTCTCAGCTCTAGGTATGTGAGAGGGACCCTGAGTTTGCGGCCTCAAGTGGAATGGACACCGCGATGCCCTGACTCGAAATAAGGACGGATATCCCTGCAGTGACTGGAATGCAGGCTTGTCTTGCATCTCCCAAGACGAAAGGGTGTCTGAATCCCCTGTGGAGACGACAGAGAAAGACCTAGTTCCCCACCTCATCGCGACAGGAGGCCTCAAATCCTTTGAAAACTCCAGAGGTATGTGGAGATCAGTGCCTCGAAAGGAGACGATGCCTGACTCCTCGTGAAACTTGATAGGAGACCCAGGATTCCTGTGGCACGTGGAAAGGGACCCTTGGTCTCCCGTCTCAGCTGGAGAGGCGTCCCAATTGCCCTGCAAAGCCTCGAGGAGAATCCCGAGTTGTCCCTCGCAAGTAGGCAGAAGTCCTGACATGGCTGAACACACAGGAGTGTGGAAGGGCCATCCCCGTCGTAACTCGAGAATATACCCCAGGTTCCCGCCGCAACTCGAGAAAAACCATGAGACTTCCCCCTCGCCGCGAGATGAGGCCCGATTCCCCTGCACTGCGTGCAGAGCAATTCCGTGTTGCACATCACACATGAAAGGAGCCTTGATTTCCTTGATGGCACTCCAGAGAAACCCCAAGAACACTGTTTCAAGGCTAGAGGGATCCTGAGGTCACTGTAGCAACACGAAAGAGCTCCGTGGACCAAGAATCAACACGAGATGAGAGGTTAGTCCCTGGCTTCGACTCCTGAGGAATACCACCTTACCACAAGCACCTCAAGAGGAGGCTTCTCTCAGCTCTAGGTATGTGAAAGGGATCCTGAGTTTGCGGCCTCAAATGGAATGGACACCGCGATGCCCTGACTCGAAATAAGGCCGGATATCCCTGCAGTGACTTGAATGCAGGTTCGTCTTGCATCTCCCAAGAAGAAAGGATGTCTGAATCCCCTGTGGAGACCACAGAGAAAGACCTAGTTCGCCACCTCATCGCGACCGGAGGCCTCACATCCTTTGAAAACTCCAGAGGTACGCGGAGATCAGTGCCTCCAAAGGAGACGATGCCTGACTCCTCGTGAAACTTGATAGGAGTCCCAGGATTCCTGTGGCACGTGGAAAGGGACACTTGGTCTCCCGCCTCAGCTGGAGAGGCGTCCCAATTGCCTTGCCAAGCCTCGAGGAGAATCCCGAGTTGTGTCTCGCAACTAGGCAAGAGTCCTGACGTGGCTGAACAAACACGTGTGTGGAAGGGCCATCCCCGTCGTAACTCGAGAATATACCCCAGGTTCCCGCCGGAACTCGAGAAAAACCATGAGACTTCCCCCTCGCCGTGAGATGAGGCCCGATTCCCCTGCACTGCGTGCAGAGCAATTCTGTGTTGCACATCACACATGAAAGGAGCCTTGATTTCCTTCATGGCACTCCAGAGAAACCCCAAGAACACTGTTTCAAGGCTAGAGGGATCCTGAGGTCACAGTAGCAACACGAAAGTGCTCCGTGGACCAAAAATCAACTCGAGATGAGAGGTTAGTCCCTGGCTTCGACTCCAGAGGAATACCACCTTACCACAAGCACCTCAAGAGGAGGCTTCTCTCAGCTCTAGGTATGTGAGAGGGACCCTGAGTTTGCGGCCTCAAGTGGAATGGACACCGCGATGCCCTGACTCGAAATAAGGCCGGATATCCCTGCAGTGACTGGAATGCAGTCTCGTCTTGCATCTCCCAAGACGAAAGGGTGTCTGAATCCCCTGTGGAGACCACAGAGAAAGACCTAGTTCCCCACCTCATCGCGACAGGAGGCCTCAAATCCTTTGAAAACTCCAGAGGTATGCGGAGATCAGTGCCTCCAAAGGAGACGATGCCTGACTCCTCGTGAAACTTCATAGGAGACCCAGGATTCCTGTGGCACGTGGAAAGGGACCCTTGGTCTCCCGTCTCAGCTGGAGAGGCGTCCCAATTGCCCTGCAAAGCCTGGAGGAGATTCCCGAGTTGTCCCTCGCAACTAGGCAGGAGTCCTGACATGGCTGAACACACACGTGTGTGGAAGGGCCATCCCCGTCGTAACTCGAGAATATACCTCAGGTTCCCGCCGCAACTCGAGAAAAACCATGAGACTTCCCCCTCGCCGCGAGATGAGGCCCGATTCCCCTGCACTGCGTGCAGAGCAATTCCGTGTTGCACATCACACATGAAAGGAGCCTTGATTTCCTTCATGGCACTCCAGAGAAACCCCAAGAACACTGTTTCAAGGCTAGAGGGATCCTGAGGTCACTGTAGCAACACGAAAGAGCTCCGTGGACCAAAAACCAACTCGAGATGAGAGGTTAGTCCCTGGCTTCGACTCCAGAGGAATACCACCTTACCACAAGCACCTCAAGAGGAGGCTTCTCTCAGCTCTAGGTATGTGAGAGGGACCCTGAGTTTGCGGCCTCAAGTGGAATGGACACCGCGATGCCCTGACTCGAAATAAGGCCGGATATCCCTGCAGTGACTGGAATGCAGGCTTGTCTTGCATCTCCCAAGACGAAAGGGTGTCTGAATCCCCTGTGGAGACGACAGAGAAAGACCTAGTTCCCCGCCTCACCGCGACAGGAGGCCTCAAATCCTTTGAAAACTCCAGAGGTATGTGGAGATCAGTGCCTCCAAAGGAGACGATGCCTGACTCCTCGTGAAACTTGATAGGAGACCCAGGATTCCTGTGGCACGTGGGAAGGGACCCTTGGTCTCCCGTCTCAGCTGGAGAGGCGTCCCAATTGCCCTGCAAAGCCTCGAGGAGAATCCCGAGTTGTCCCTCGCAAGTAGGCAGGAGTCCTGACATGGCTGAACACACAGGAGTTTGGAAGGGCCATCCCCGTCATAACTCGAGAATATACCCCAGGTTCCCGCCGCAACTCGAGAAAAACCATGAGACTTCCCCCTCGCCGCGAGATGAGGCCCGATTCCCCTGCACTGCGTGCAGAGCAATTCCGTGTTGCACATCACACATGAAAGGAGCCTTGATTTCCTTGATGGCACTCCAGAGAAACCCCAAGAACACTGTTTCAAGGCTAGAGGGATCCTGAGGTCACTGTGGCAACACGAAAGAGCTCCGTGGACCAAGAATCAACACGAGATGAGAGGTTAGTCCCTGGCTTCGACTCCAGAGGAATACCACCTTAACACAAGCACCTCAAGAGGAGGCTTCTCTCAGCTCTAGGTATGTGAGAGGGACCCTGAGTTTGCCGCCTCAAGTGGAATGGACACCGCGAAGCCCTGACGCGAAATAAGGCTGGATATCCCTGCAGTGACTTGAATGCAGGCTCGTCTTGCATCTCCCAGGATGAAAGGATGTCTGAATCCCCTGTGGAGACCACAGAGAAAGACCTAGTTCGCCACCTCTTCGCGACCGGAGGCCTCACATCCTTTGAAAACTCCAGAGGTACGCGGAGATCAGTGCCTCCAAAGGAGACGATGCCTGACTCCTCGAGAAACTAGATAGGAGTCCCAGGATTCCTGTGGCACGTGGAAAGGGACCCTTGGTCTCCCGCCTCAGCTGGAGAGGCATCCCAATTGCCTTGCCAAGCCTCGAGGAGAATCCCGAGTTGTGTCTCGCAACTAGGCAAGAGTCCTGACGTGGCTGAACAAACACGTGTGTGGAACGGCCATCCCCGTCGTAACTCGAGAATATACCCCAGGTTTCCGCCGCAACTCGAGAAAAACCATGAGACTTCCCCCTCGCCGCGAGATGAGGCCCGATTCCCCTGCACTGCGTACAGAGCAATTCTGTGTTGCACATCACACATGAAAGGAGCCTTGATTTCCTTGATGGCACTCCAGAGAAACCCCAAGAACACTGTTTCAAGGCTAGAGGGATCCTGAGGTCACTGTAGCAACACGAAAGAGCTCCGTGGACCAAAAATCAACTCGAGATGAGAGGTTAGTCCCTGGCTTCGACTCCTGAGGAATACCACCTTACCACAAGCACCTCAAGAGGAGGCTTCTCTCAGCTCTAGGTATGTGAGAGGGACCCTGAGTTTGCGGCCTCAAGTGGAATGGACACCGCGATGCCCTGACTCGAAATAAGGCCGGATATCCCTGCAGTGACTGGAATGCAGTATCGTCTTGCATCTCCCAAGACGAAAGGGTGTCTGAATCCCCTGTGGAGACCACAGAGAAAGACCTAGTTCCCCACCTCATCGCGACAGGAGGCCTCAAATCCTTTGAAAACTCCAGAGGTATGCGGAGATCAGTGCCTCCAAAGGAGACGATGCCTGACTCCTCGTGAAACTTGATAGGAGACCCAGGATTCCTGTGGCACGTGGAAAGGGACCCTTGGTCTCCCGTCTCAGCTGGAGAGGCGTCCCAATTGCCCTGCAAAGCCTGGAGGAGATTCCCGAGTTGTCCCTCGCAACTAGGCAGGAGTCCTGACATGGCTGAACACACACGTGTGTGGAAGGGCCATCCCCGTCGTAACTCGAGAATATACCTCAGGTTCCCGCCGCAACTCGAGAAAAACCATGAGACTTCCCCCTCGCCGCGAGATGAGGCCCGATTCCCCTGCACTGCGTGCAGAGCAATTCCGTGTTGCACATCACACATGAAAGGAGCCTTGATTTCCTTGATGGCACTCCAGAGAAACCCCAAGAACACTGTTTCAAGGCTAGAGGGATCCTGAGGTCATTGTAGCAACACGAAAGAGCTCCGTGGACCAAGAATCAACACGAGATGAGAGGTTAGTCCCTGGCTTCGACTCCTGAGGAATACCACCTTACCACAAGCACCTCAAGAGGAGGCTTCTCTCAGCTCTAGGTATGTGAGAGGGACCCTGAGTTTGCGGCCTCAAGTGGAATGGACACCGCGATGCCCTGACTCGAAATAAGGCCGGATATCCCTGCAGTGACTGGAATGCAGGCTTGTCTTTCATCTCCCAAGACGAAAGGGTGTCTGAATCCCCTGTGGAGACGACAGAGAAAGACCTAGTTCCCCACCTCATCGCGACAGGAGGCCTCAAATCCTTTGAAAACTCCAGAGGTATGTGGAGATCAGTGCCTCCAAAGGAGACGATGCCTGACTCCTCGTGAAACTTGATAGGAGACCCAGGATTCCTGTGGCACGTGGGAAGGGACCCTTGGTCTCCCGTCTCAGCTGGAGAGGCGTCCCAATTGCCCTGCAAAGCCTCGAGGAGAATCCCGAGTTGTCCCTCGCAAGTAGGCAGGAGTCCTGACATGGCTGAACACACAGGAGTGTGGAAGGGCCATCCCCGTCGTAACTCGAGAATATACCCCAGGTTCCCGCCGCAACTCGAGAAAAACCATGAGACTTCCCCCTCGCCGCGAGATGAGGCCCAATTCCACTGCACTGCGTGCAGAGCAATTCCGTGTTGCACATCACACATGAAAGGAGCCTTTATTTCCTTGATGGCACTCCAGAGAAACCCCAAGAACACTGTTTCAAGGCTAGAGGGATCCTGAGGTCACTGTGGCAACACGAAAGAGCTCCGTGGACCAAGAATCAACACGAGATGAGAGGTTAGTCCCTGGCTTCGACTCCTGAGGAATACCACCTTACCACAAGCACCTCAAGAGGAGGCTTCTCTCAGCTCTAGGTATGTGAAAGGGATCCTGAGTTTGCGGCCTCAAATGGAATGGACACCGCGATGCCCTGACTCGAAATAAGGCCGGATATCCCTGCAGTGACTTGAATGCAGGCTCGTCTTGCATCTCCCAAGAAGAAAGGATGTCTGAATCCCCTGTGGAGACCACAGAGAAAGACCTAGTTCGCCACCTCATCGCGACCGGAGGCCTCACATCCTTTGAAAACTCCAGAGGTACGCGGAGATCAGTGCCTCCAAAGGAGACGATGCCTGACTCCTCGTGAAAATTGATAGGAGTCCCAGGATTCTTGTGGCACGTGGAAAGGGACCCTTGGTCTCCCGCCTCAGCTGGAGAGGCGTTCCAATTGCCCTGCCAAGCCTCGAGGAGAATCCCGAGTTGTCCCTTGCAACTAGGCAGGAGTCCTGACGTGGCTGAACAAACACGTGGGTGGAAGGGCCATCCCCGTCGTAACTCGAGAATATACCCCAGGTTCCCGCCGCAACTCGAGAAAAACCATGAGACTTCCCCCTCGCCCCGAGATGAGGCCCGATTCCCCTGCACTGCGTGCAGAGCAATTCTGTGTTGCACATCACACATGAAAGGAGCCTTGATTTCCTTCATGGCACTCCAGAGAAACCCCAAGAACACTGTTTCAAGGCTAGAGGGATCCTGAGGTCACTGTAGCAACACGAAAGAGCTCCTTGGGCCAAAAATCAACTCGAGATGAGAGGTTAGTCCCTGGCTTCGACTCCAGAGGAATACCACCTTACCACAAGCACCTCAAGAGGAGGCATCTCTCAGCTTTAGGTATGTGAGAGGGACCCTGAGTTTGCGGCCTCAAGTGGAATGGATACCGCGATGCCCTGACGCGAAATAAGGCTGGATATCCCAGCAATGACTTGAATGCAGGCTCGTCTTGCATCTCCCAAGATGAAAGGATGTCTGAATCCCCTGTGGAGACCACAGAGAAAGACCTAGTTCCCCACCTCATCGCGACCGGAGGCCTCACATCCTTTGAAAACTCCAGAGGTACGCGGAGATCAGTGCCTCCAAAGGAGACGATGCCTGACTCCTCGTGAAACTTGACAGGAGTCCCAGGATTCCTGTGGCACGTGGAAAGGGACCCTTGGTCTCCCGCCTCAGCTGGAGAGGCGTCCCAATTGCCTTGCCAAGCCTCGAGGAGAATCCCGAGTTGTGTCTTGCAACTAGGCAAGAGTCCTGACGTGGCTGAACAAACACGTGTGTGGAAGGGCCATCCCCGTCGTAACTCGAGAATATACCCCAGGTTCCCGCCGCAACTCGAGAAAAACCATGAGACTTCCCCCTCGCCGCGAGATGAGGCCCGATTCCCCTGCACTGCGTGCAGAGCAATTCTGTGCTGCACATCACACATGAAAGGAGCCTTGATTTACTTCATGGCACTCCAGAGAAACCCCAAGAACACTGTTTCAAGGCTAGAGGGATCCTGAACTCACTGTAGCAACACGAAAGAGCTCCGTGGACCAAAAATCAACTCGAGATGCGAGGTTAGTCCCTGGCTTGGACTCCAGAGGAATACCACCTTACCACAAGCACCTCAAGAGGAGGCTTCTCTCAGCTCTAGGTATGTGAGAGGGACCCTGAGTTTGCGGCCTCAAGTGGAATGGACACCGCGATGCCCTGACTCGAAATAAGGCTGGATAGTCCTGCAGTGACTGGAATGCAGGCTCGTCTTGCATCTCCCAAGACGAAAGGGTGTCTGAATCCCCTGTGGAGACCACAGAGAAAGACCTAGTTCCCCACCTCATCGCGACAGGAGGCCTCAAATCCTTTGAAAACTCCAGAGGTATGCGGAGATCAGTGCCTCCAAAGGAGACGATGCCTGACTCCTCGTGAAACTTGATAGGAGACCCAGGATTCCTGTGGCACGTGGAAAGGGACCCTTGGTCTCCCGTCTCAGCTGGAGAGGCGTCCCAATTGCCCTGCCAAGCCTCGAGGAGAATCCCGAGTTGTCCCTCGCAACTAGGCAGGAGTCCTGTCGTCGCTGAAGGAACACGTGGGTGGAAGGGCCATCCCCGTCGTAACTCGAGAATATACCCCAGGTTCCCGCCGCAACTCGAGAAAAACCATGAGACTTCCCCCTCGCCGCGAGATGAGGCCCGATTCCCCTGCACTGCGTGCAGAGCAATTCCGTGTTGCACATCACACATGAAAGGAGCCTTGATTTCCTTCATGGCACTCCAGAGAAACCCCAAGAACACTGTTTCAAGGCTAGAGGGATACTGAGGTCACTGTAGCAACACGAAAGAGCTCCGTGGACCAGGAATCAACACGAGATGAAAGGTTAGTCCCTGGCTTCGACTCCTGAGGAATACCACCTTACCACAAGCACCTCAAGAGGAGGCTTCTGTCAGCTCTAGCTATGTGAGAGGGATCCTGAGTTTGCGGCCTCAAGTGGAATGGACACCGCGATGCCCTGACTCGAAATAAGGCCGGATATCCCTGCAGTGACTTGAATGCAGGCTCGTCTTGCATCTCCCAAGAAGAAAGGATGTCTGAATCCCCTGTGGAGACCACAGAGAAACACCTAGTTCCCCACCTCATCGCGACCGCAGGCCTCACATCCTTTGAAAACTCCAGAGGAACGCGGAGATCAGTGCCTCCAAAGGAGACGATGCCTGACTCCTCGTGAAACTTGATAGGAGTCCCAGGATTCTTCTGGCTCGTGGAAAGGGACCCTTGGTCTCCCGCCTCAGCTGGAGAGGCGTTCCAATTGCCCTGCCAAGCCTCGAGGAGAATCCCGAGTTGTCCTTCGCAACTAGGCAGGAGTCCTGACATGGCTGAACAAATACGTGGGTGGAAGGGCCATCCCCGTCATAACTCGAGAATATACCCCAGGTTCCCGCCGCAACTCGAGAAAAACCATGAGACTTCCCGCTCGATGCGAGATGAGGCCCGATTCCCCTGTACTGCGTGCAGAGCAATTCCGTCTTGCACATCACAAATGAAAGGAGCCTTGATTTCCTTGATGGCACTCCAGAGAAACCCCAAGAACACTGTTTCAAGGCTAGAGGGATCCTGAGGTCACTGTAGCAACACGAAAGAACTCTGTGGACCAAAAATCAACTCGAAAAGAGAGGTTAGTCCCTGGATTCGTCTCCAGAGGAATACCACCTTACCACAAGCACCTCAAGAGGAGGCTTCTCTCAGCTCTAGGTATGTGAGAGGGACCCTGAGTTTGCAGCCTCAAGTGGAATGGACACCGCGATGCCCTGACTCGAAATAAGGCCGGATATCCCTGCAGTGACTTGAATGCAGCCTCGTTTTGCATCTCCCAAGATGAAAGGATGTCTGAATCCCCTGTGGAGACCACAGAGAAAGACCTAGTTCCCCACCTCATCGCGACAGGAGGCCTCAAATCCTTTGAAAATTCCAGAGGTATGCAGAGATCAGTGCCTCCAAAGGAGACGATGCCTGACTCCTCGTGAAACTTGATAGGAGACCCAGGATTCCTGTGGCACTTGGAAAGGGACACTTGGTCTCCCGTCTCAGCTGGAGGGGCGTCCCAATTGCCCTGCAAAGCCTCGAGGAGAATCCAGAGTTATCCCTCGCAACTAGGCAGGAGTCCTGACATGGCTGAACACACACGTGTGTGGAAGGGCCATCCCCGTCGTAACTCGAGAATATACCCCAGGTTCCCGCCGCAACTCGAGAAAAACCATGAGACTTCCCCCTCGCCGCGAGATGAGGCTTGATTCCCCTGCACTGCGTGTAGAGCAATTCCGTCTTGCACATCACACATGAAAGGAGCCTTGATTTCCTTCATGGCACTCCAGAGAAACCCCAAGAACACTGTTTCAAGGCTAGAGGGATCCTGAGGTCACTGTAGCAACACGAAAGAGCTCCGTGGACCAAGAATCAACACGAGATGAGAGGTTAGTCCCTGGCTTCGACTCCTGAGGAATACCACCTTACCACAAGCACCTCAAGAGGAGGCTTCTCTCAGCTCTAGGTATGTGAGAGGGATCCTGAGTTTGCGGCCTCAAGTGGAATGGACACCGCCATGCCCTGACTCGAAATAAGGCCGGATATCCCTGCAGTGACTTGAATGCAGGCTCGTCTTGCATCTCCCAAGAAGAAAGGATGTCTGAATCCCCTGTGGAGACCACAGAGAAAGACCTAGTTCCCCACCTCATCGCGACCGGAGGCCTCACATCCTTTGAAAACTCCAGAGGTACGCGGAGATCAGTGCCTCCAAAGGAGACGATGCCTGACTCCTCGTGAAACTTGATAGGAGTCCCAGGATTCTTGTGGCACGTGGAAAGGGACCCTTGGTCTCCCGCCTCAGCTGGAGAGGCGTTCCAATTGCCCTGCCAAGCCTCGAGGAGAATCCCGAGTTGTCCCTTGCAACTAGGCAGGAGTCCTGACGTGGCTGAACAAACACGTGGGTGGAAGGGCCATCCCCGTCGTAACTCGAGAATATACCCCAGGTTCCCGCCGCAACTCGAGAAAAACCATGAGACTTCCCCCTCGATGCGAGATGAGGCCCGATTCCCCTGTACTGCGTGCAGAGCAATTCCGTCTTGCACATCACACATGAAAGGAGCCTTGATTTCCTTGATGGCACTCCAGAGAAACCCCAAGAACACTGTTTCAAGGCTAGAGGGATCCTGAGGTCACTGTAGCAACACGAAAGAACTCTGTGGACCAAAAATCAACTCGAAAAGAGAGGTTAGTCCCTGGATTCGTCTCCAGAGGAATACCACCTTACCACAAGCACCTCAAGAGGAGGCTTCTCTCAGCTCTAGGTATGTGAGAGGGACCCTGAGTTTGCGGCCTCAATTGGAATGGACACCGCGATGCCCTGACTCGAAATAAGGCTGGATAGTCCTGCAGTGACTTCAATGCAGGCTCGTCTTGCATCTCCCAGGACGAAAGGATGTCTGAATCCCCTGTGGAAAGCACAGAGTAAGACTTAGTTCCCCACCTCATCGCGACCGATAGCCTCACATCCTTTGAAAACTCCAGAGGTACGCGGAGATCAGTGCCTCCAAAGGAGACGATGCCTGACTCCTCGTGAAACTTGATTGGAGTCCCAGGATTCCTGTGGCACTTGGAAAGGGACACTTGGTCTCCCGCCTCAGCTGAAGAGGCGTCCCAATTGCCCTGCCAAGCCTCGAGGAGAATCCAGAGTTGTCCCTCGCAACTAGGCAGGAGTCCTGACGTGGCTGAACAAACACGTGGGTGGAAGGGCCATCCCCGTCGTAACTCGAGAATATACCCCAGGTTCCCGCCGCAACTCGAGAAAAACCATGAGACTTCCCCCTCGCCGCGAGATGAGGCCCGATTCCCCTGCACTGCATGCAGAGCAATTCCGTCTTGCACATCACACATGAAAGGAGCCTTGATTTCCTTGATGGCACTCCAGAGAAACCCCAAGAACACTGTTTCAAGGCTAGAGGGATCCTGAGGTCACTGTAGCAACACGAAAGAGCTCCGTGGGCCAAAAATCAACTCGAGATGAGAGGTTAGTCCCTGGCTTCGACTCCAGAGGAATACCACCTTACCACAAGCACCTCAAGAGGAGGCTTCTCTCAGCTCTAGGTATGTGAGAGGGACCCTGAGTTTGCGGCCTCAAGTGGAATGGACACCGCGATGCCCTGACTCGAAATAAGGCCGGATATCCATGCAGTGACTGGAATGAAGGCTCGTCTTGCATCTCCCAAGACGAAAGGGTGTCTGAATCCCCTGTGGAGACCACAGAGAAAGACCTAGTTCCCCACCTCATCGCGACAGGAGGCCTCACATCCTTTGAAAATTCCAGAGGTAAGCGGAGATCAGTGCCTCCAAAGGAGACGATGCCTGACTCCTCGTGAAACTTGATAGGAGACCCAGGATTCTTGTGGCACTTGGAAAGGGACACTTGGTCTCCCGTCTCAGCTGGAGGGGCGTCCCAATTGCCCTGCCAAGCCTCGAGGAGAATCGAGAGTTATCCCTCGCATCTAGGCAGGAGTCCTGACATGTCTGAACACACACGTGTGTGGAAGGCCCATCCCCGTCGTAACTCGAGAAAAACCATGAGACTTCCCCCTCGCCGCGAGATGAGGCCCGATTCCCCTGCACTGCGTGCAGAGCAATTCCGTGTTGCACATCACACATGAAAGGAGCCTTGATTTCCTTGATGGCACTCCAGAGAAACCCCAAGAACACTGTTTCAAGGATAGAGGGATCCTGAGGTCACTGTATCAACACGAAAGAGCTCCGTGGGCCAAAAATCAACTCAAGATGAGAGGTTAGTCCTTGGCTTCGACTCCAAAGGAATACCACCTTACCACAAGCACCTCAAGAGGAGGCTTCTCTCAGCTCTAGGTATGTGAGAGGGACCCTGAGTTTGCGGCAACAAGTGGAATGGACACCGCGATGCCCTGACGCGAAATAAGGCTGGATATCCCTGCAGTGACTTGAATGCAGGCTCATCTTGCATCTCCCAAGATGAAAGGATGTCTGAATCCCCTGTGGAGACCACAGAGAAAGACCTAGTTTCCCACCTCATCGCGATCGGAGGCCTCACATCCTTTGAAAACTCCAGAAGTACGCGGAGATCAGTGCCTCCAAAGGAGACGATGCCTGACTCCTCGTGAAACTTGATAGGAGTCCCAGGATTCCTGTGGCATGTGGAAAGGGACCCTTGGTCTCCCGCCTCAGCTGGAGAGGCGTCCCAATTGCCTTGCCAAGCCTCGAGGAGAATCCCAAGTTGTGTCTCGCAACTAGGCAAGAGTCCTGACGTGGCTGAACAAACACGGGGGTGGAAGGGCCATCCCCGTCGTAACTCGAGAATATACCCCAGGTTCCCGCCGCAACTCGAGAAAAACCATGAGACTTCCCCCTCGCCGCGAGATGAGGCCCGATTCCCCTGCACTGCGTGCAGAGCAATTCCGTGTTGCACATCACACATGAAAGGAGCCTTGATTTCCTTCATGGCACTCCTGAAAAACCCCAAGAACACTGTTTCAAGGCTAGAGGGATCCTGAGGTCACTGTAGCAACACGAAAGAGCTCCGTGGACCAAAAATCAACTCGAGATGAGAGGTTAGTCCCTGGCTTCGACTCCAGAGGGATACCACCTTACCACAAGCACCTCAAGAGGAGGCTTCTCTCAGCTCTAGGTATGTGAGAGGGACCCTGAGTTTGCGGCCTCAAGTGGAATGGACACCGCGATGCCCTGACTCGAAATAAGGCCGGATATCCCTGCAGTGACTGGAATGTAGGCTCGTCTTGCATCTCCCAAGACGACAGGGTGTCTGAATCCCCTGTGGAGACCACAGAGAAAGACCTAGTTCCCCACCTCATCGCAACAGGAGGCCTCACATCCTTTGAAAACTCCAGAGGTACGCGGAGATCAGTGCCTCCAAAGGAGACGATGCCTGACTCCTCGTGAAACTTGATAGGAGTCCCAGGATTCTTGTGGCAGGTGGAAAGGATCCCTTGGACTCCCGCCTCAGCTGGAGAGGCGTTCCAATTGCCCTGCCAAGCCTCGAGGAGAATCCCGAGTTGTCCCTCGCAACTAGGCAGGAGTCCTGACATGGCTGAACAAACACGTGGGTGGAAGGGCCATCCCCGTCGTAACTCGAGAATATACCCCAGGTTCCCGCCGCAACTCGAGAAAAACCATGAGACTTCCCCCTCGCCGCGAGATGAGGCCCGATTCCCCTGCACTGCGTGCAGAGCAATTCCGTGTTGCACATCACACATGAAAGGAGCCTTGATTTCCTTGATGGCACTCCAGAGAAACCCCAAGAACACTGTTTCAAGGATAGAGGGATCCTGAGGTCACTGTATCAACACGAAAGAGCTCCGTGGGCCAAAAATCAACTCAAGATGAGAGGTTAGTCCTTGGCTTCGACTCCAAAGGAATACCACCTTACCACAAGCACCTCAAGAGGAGGCTTCTCTCAGCTCTAGGTATGTGAGAGGGACCCTGAGTTTGCGGCAACAAGTGGAATGGACACCGCGATGCCCTGACGCGAAATAAGGCTGGATATCCCTGCAGTGACTTGAATGCAGGCTCATCTTGCATCTCCCAAGATGAAAGGATGTCTGAATCCCCTGTGGAGACCACAGAGAAAGACCTAGTTTCCCACCTCATCGCGATCGGAGGCCTCACATCCTTTGAAAACTCCAGAAGTACGCGGAGATCAGTGCCTCCAAAGGAGACGATGCCTGACTCCTCGTGAAACTTGATAGGAGTCCCAGGATTCCTGTGGCATGTGGAAAGGGACCCTTGGTCTCCCGCCTCAGCTGGAGAGGCGTCCCAATTGCCTTGCCAAGCCTCGAGGAGAATCCCAAGTTGTGTCTCGCAACTAGGCAAGAGTCCTGACGTGGCTGAACAAACACGGGGGTGGAAGGGCCATCCCCGTCGTAACTCGAGAATATACCCCAGGTTCCCGCCGCAACTCGAGAAAAACCATGAGACTTCCCCCTCGCCGCGAGATGAGGCCCGATTCCCCTGCACTGCGTGCAGAGCAATTCCGTGTTGCACATCACACATGAAAGGAGCCTTGATTTCCTTCATGGCACTCCTGAAAAACCCCAAGAACACTGTTTCAAGGCTAGAGGGATCCTGAGGTCACTGTAGCAACACGAAAGAGCTCCGTGGACCAAAAATCAACTCGAGATGAGAGGTTAGTCCCTGGCTTCGACTCCAGAGGGATACCACCTTACCACAAGCACCTCAAGAGGAGGCTTCTCTCAGCTCTAGGTATGTGAGAGGGACCCTGAGTTTGCGGCCTCAAGTGGAATGGACACCGCGATGCCCTGACTCGAAATAAGGCCGGATATCCCTGCAGTGACTGGAATGTAGGCTCGTCTTGCATCTCCCAAGACGACAGGGTGTCTGAATCCCCTGTGGAGACCACAGAGAAAGACCTAGTTCCCCACCTCATCGCAACAGGAGGCCTCACATCCTTTGAAAACTCCAGAGGTACGCGGAGATCAGTGCCTCCAAAGGAGACGATGCCTGACTCCTCGTGAAACTTGATAGGAGTCCCAGGATTCTTGTGGCAGGTGGAAAGGATCCCTTGGACTCCCGCCTCAGCTGGAGAGGCGTTCCAATTGCCCTGCCAAGCCTCGAGGAGAATCCCGAGTTGTCCCTCGCAACTAGGCAGGAGTCCTGACATGGCTGAACAAACACGTGGGTGGAAGGGCCATCCCCGTCGTAACTCGAGAATATACCCCAGGTTCCCGCCGCAACTCGAGAAAAACCATGAGACTTCCCCCTCGATGCCAGATGAGGCCCGATTCCCCTGTACTGCGTGCAGAGCAATTCCGTATTGCACATCACACATGAAAGGAGCCTTGATTTCCTTGATGGCACTCCAGAGAAACCCCAAGAACACTTTTTCAAGGATAGAGGGATCCTGAAGTCACTGTAGCAACACGAAAGAACTCTGTGGACCAAAAATCAACTCGAAAAGAGAGGTTAGTCTCTGGATTCGTCTCCAGAGGAATACCACCTTACCACAAGCACCTCAAGAGGAGGCTTCACTCAGCTCTAGGTATGTGAGAGGGACCCTGAGTTTGCGGCCTCAAGTGGAATGGACACCGCGATGCCCTGACTCGAAATAAGGCCGGATATCCCTGCAGTGACTGGAATGCAGGCTCGTCTTGCATCTCCCAGGACGAAAGGATGTCTGAATCCCCTGTGGAGACCACAGAGAAAGACCTAGTTCCCCACCTCATCGCGACCGGAGGCCTCACATTCTTTGAAAACTCCAGAGGTACGCGGAGATCAGTGCCTCCAAAGGAGACGATGCCTGACTCCTCGTGAAACTTGATAGGAGTCCCAGGATTCCTGGGGCACGTGGAAAGGGACCCTTGGTCTTCCGTCTCAGCTGGAGAGGAGTCCCAATTGCCTTGCCAAGCCTCGAGGAGAATCCCGAGTTGTGTCTCGCAACTAGGCAAGAGTCCTGACGTGGCTGAACAAACACGTGTGTGGAAGGGCCATCCCCGTCGTAACTCGAGAATATACCCCAGGTTCCCGCCGCAACTCGAGAAAAACCATGAGACTTCCCCCTCGCCCCGAGATGAGGCCCGATTCCCCTGCACTGCGTGCAGAGCAATTCTGTGTTGCACATCACACATGAAAGGAGCCTTGATTTCCTTGATGGCACTCCAGAGAAACCCCAAGAACACTGTTTCAAGGCTAGAGGGATCCTGAAGTCACTGTAGCAACACGAAAGAGCTCCGTGGGCCAAAAATCAACTCGAGATGAGAGGTTAGTCCCTGGCTTCGACTCCAGAGGAATACCACCTTACCACAAGCACCTCAAGAGGAGGCATCTCTCAGCTTTAGGTATGTGAGAGGGACCCTGAGTTTGCGGCCTCAAGTGGAATGGACACCGCGATGCCCTGACTCGAAATAATGCCGGATATCCCTGCAGTGACTTGAATGCAGGCTCGTCTTGCATCTCCCAAGATGAAAGGATGTCTGAATCCCCTGTGGAGACCACAGAGAAAGACCTAGTTCCCCACCTCATCGCGACAGGAGGCCTCAAATCCTTTGAAAATTCCAGATGTATGCGGAGATCAGTGCCTCCAAAGGAGACGATGCCTGACTCCTCGTGAAACTTGATAGGAGACCCAGGATTCCTGTGGCACTTGGAAAGGGACACTTGGTCTCCCGTCTCAGCTGGAGGGGCGTCCCAATTGCCCTGCAAAGCCTCGAGGAGAATCCAGAGTTATCCCTCGCAACTAGGCAGGAGTCCTGACATGGCTGAACACACACGTGTGTGGAAGGGCCATCCCCGTCGTAACTCGAGAATATACCCCAGGTTCCCGCCGCAACTCGAGAAAAACCATGAGACTTCCCCCTCGCCGCGAGATGAGGCCCGATTCCCCTGCACTGCGTGTAGAGCAATTCCGTCTTGCAGATCACACATGAAAGGAGCCTTGATTTCCTTCATGGCACTCCAGAGAAACCCCAAGAACACTGTTTCAAGGCTAGAGGGATCCTGAGGTCACTGTAGCAACACGAAAGAGCTCCGTGGACCAAGAATCAACACGAGATGAGAGGTTAGTCCCTGGCTTCGACTCCTGAGGAATACCACCTTACCACAAGCACCTCAAGAGGAGGCTTCTCTCAGCTCTAGGTATGTGAGAGGGATCCTGAGTTTGCGGCCTCAAGTGGAATGGACACCGCCATGCCCTGACTCGAAATAAGGCCGGATATCCCTGCAGTGACTTGAATGCAGGCTCGTCTTGCATCTCCCAAGAAGAAAGGATGTCTGAATCCCCTGTGGAGACCACAGAGAAAGACCTAGTTCCCCACCTCATCGCGACCGGAGGCCTCACATCCTTTGAAAACTCCAGAGGTACGCGGAGATCAGTGCCTCCAAAGGAGACGATGCCTGACTCCTCGTGAAACTTGATAGGAGTCCCAGGATTCTTGTGGCACGTGGAAAGGGACCCTTGGTCTCCCGCCTCAGCTGGAGAGGCGTTCCAATTGCCCTGCCAAGCCTCGAGGAGAATCCCGAGTTGTCCCTCGCAACTAGGCAGGAGTCCTGACGTGGCTGAACAAACACGTGGGTGGAAGGGCCATCCCCGTCGTAACTCGAGAATATACCCCAGGTTCCCGCCGCAACTCGAGAAAAACCATGAGACTTCCCCCTCGATGCGAGATGAGGCCCGATTCCCCTGTACTGCGTGCAGAGCAATTCCGTCTTGCACATCACACATGAAAGGAGCCTTGATTTCCTTGATGGCACTCCAGAGAAACCCCAAGAACACTGTTTCAAGGCTAGAGGGATCCTGAGGTCACTGTAGCAACACGAAAGAACTCTGTGGACCAAAAATCAACTCGAAAAGAGAGGTTAGTCCCTGGATTCGTCTCCAGAGGAATACCACCTTACCACAAGCACCTCAAGAGGAGGCTTCTCTCAGCTCTAGGTATGTGAGAGGGACCCTGAGTTTGCGGCCTCAAGTGGAATGGACACCGCGATGCCCTGACTCGAAATAAGGCCGGATATCCCTGCAGTGACTTGAATGCAGGCTCGTCTTGCATCTCCCAAGATGAAAGGATGTCTGAATCCCCTGTGGAGACCACAGAGAAAGACCTAGTTCCCCACCTCATAGCGACAGGAGGCCTCAAATCCTTTGAAAATTCCAGAGGTATGCGGAGATCAGTGCCTCCAAAGGAGACGATGCCTGACTCCTCGTGAAACTTGATAGGAGACCCAGGATTCCTGTGGCACTTGGAAAGGGACACTTGGTCTCCCGTCTCAGCTGGAGGGGCGTCCCAATTGCCCTGCAAAGCCTCGAGGAGAATCCAGAGTTATCCCTCGCAACTAGGCAGGAGTCCTGACATGGCTGAACACACACGTGTGTGGAAGGGCAATCCCCGTCGTAACTCGAGAATATACCCCAGGTTCCCGCCGCAACTCGAGAAAAACCATGAGACTTCCCCCTCGCCACGAGATGAGGCCCGATTCCCCAGCACTGCGTGTAGAGCAATTCCGTCTTGCACATCACACATGAAAGGAGCCTTGATTTCCTTCATGGCACTCCAGAGAAACCCCAAGAACACTGTTTCAAGGCTAGAGGGATCCTGAACTCACTGTAGCAACACGAAAGAGCTCCGTGGACCAAAAATCAACTCGAGATGCGAGGTTAGTCCCTGGCTTGGACTCCAGAGGAATACCACCTTACCACAAGCACCTCAAGAGGAGGCTTCTCTCAGCTCTAGGTATGTGAGAGGGACCCTGAGTTTGCGGCCTCAAGTGGAATGGACACCGCGATGCCCTGACTCGAAATAAGGCTGGATAGTCCTGCAGTGACTGGAATGCAGGCTCGTCTTGCATCTCCCAAGACGAAAGGGTGTCTGAATCCCCTGTGGAGACCACAGAGAAAGACCTAGTTCCCCACCTCATCGCGACAGGAGGCCTCAAATCCTTTGAAAACTCCAGAGGTATGCGGAGATCAGTGCCTCCAAAGGAGACGATGCCTGACTCCTCGTGAAACTTGATAGGAGACCCAGGATTCCTGTGGCACGTGGAAAGGGACCCTTGGTCTCCCGTCTCAGCTGGAGAGGCGTCCCAATTGCCCTGCCAAGCCTCGAGGAGAATCGCGAGTTGTCCCTCGCAACTAGGCAGGAGTCCTGTCGTCGCTGAAGGAACACGTGGGTGGAAGGGCCATCCCCGTCGTAACTCGAGAATATACCCCAGGTTCCCGCCGCAACTCGAGAAAAACCATGAGACTTCCCCCTCGCCGCGAGATGAGGCCCGATTCCCCTGCACTGCGTGCAGAGCAATTCCGTGTTGCACATCACACATGAAAGGAGCCTTGATTTCCTTGATGGCACTCCAGAGAAACCCCAAGAACACTGTTTCAAGGCTAGAGGGATACTGAGGTCACTGTAGCAACACGAAAGAGCTCCGTGGACCAGGAATCAACACGAGATGAAAGGTTAGTCCCTGGCTTCGACTCCTGAGGAATACCACCTTACCACAAGCACCTCAAGAGGAGGCTTCTCTCAGCTCTAGCTATGTGAGAGGGATCCTGAGTTTGCGGCCTCAAGTGGAATGGACACCGCGATGCCCTGACTCGAAATAAGGCCGGATATCCCTGCAGTGACTTGAATGCAGGCTCGTCTTGCATCTCCCAAGAAGAAAGGATGTCTGAATCCCCTGTGGAGACCACAGAGAAACACCTAGTTCCCCACCTCATCGCGACCGCAGGCCTCACATCCTTTGAAAACTCCAGAGGAACGCGGAGATCAGTGCCTCCAAAGGAGACGATGCCTGACTCCTCGTGAAACTTGATAGGAGTCCCAGGATTCTTCTGGCTCGTGGAAAGGGACCCTTGGTCTCCCGCCTCAGCTGGAGAGGCGTTCCAATTGCCCTGCCAAGCCTCGAGGAGAATCCCGAGTTGTCCTTCGCAACTAGGCAGGAGTCCTGACATGGCTGAACAAATACGTGGGTGGAAGGGCCATCCCCGTCATAACTCGAGAATATACCCCAGGTTCCCGCCGCAACTCGAGAAAAACCATGAGACTTCCCCTCGCCGCGAGATGAGGCCCGATTCCCCTGTACTGCGTGCAGAGCAATTCCGTCTTGCACATCACAAATGAAAGGAGCCTTGATTTCCTTGATGGCACTCCAGAGAAACCCCAAGAACACTGTTTCAAGGATAGAGGGATCCTGAGGTCACTGTAGCAACACGAAAGAACTCTGTGGACCAAAAATCAACTCGAAAAGAGAGGTTAGTCCCTGGATTCGTCTCCAGAGGAATACCACCTTACCACAAGCACCTCAAGAGGAGGCTTCTCTCAGCTCTAGGTATGTGAGAGGGACCCTGAGTTTGCGGCCTCAAGTGGAATGGACACCGCGATGCCCTGACTCGAAATAAGGCCGGATATCCCTGCAGTGACTTGAATGCAGCCTCGTCTTGCATCTCCCAAGATGAAAGGATGTCTGAATCCCCTGTGGAGACCACAGAGAAAGACCTAGTTCCCCACCTCATCGCGACAGGAGGCCTCAAATCCTTTGAAAATTCCAGAGGTATGCGGAGATCAGTGCCTCCAAAGGAGACGATGCCTGACTCCTCGTGAAACTTGATAGGAGACCCAGGATTCCTGTGGCACTTGGAAAGGGACACTTGGTCTCCCGTCTCAGCTGGAGGGGCGTCCCAATTGCCCTGCAAAGCCTCGAGGAGAATCCAGAGTTATCCCTCACAACTAGGCAGGAGTCCTGACATGGCTGAACACACACGTGTGTGGAAGGGCCATCCCCGTCGTAACTCGAGAATATACCCCAGGTTCCCGCCGCAACTCGAGAAAAACCATGAGACTTCCCCCTCGCCGCGAGATGAGGCCCGATTCCCCTGCACTGCGTGTAGAGCAATTCCGTCTTGCACATCACACATGAAAGGAGCCTTGATTTCCTTCATGGCACTCCAGAGAAACCCCAAGAACACTGTTTCAAGGCTAGAGGGATCCTGAGGTCACTGTAGCAACACGAAAGAGCTCCATGGACCAAGAATCAACACGAGATGAGAGGTTAGTCCCTGGCTTCGACTCCTGAGGAATACCACCTTACCACAAGCACCTCAAGAGGAGGCTTCTCTCAGCTCTAGGTATGTGAGAGGGATCCTGAGTTTGCGGCCTCAAGTGGAATGGACACCGCCATGCCCTGACTCGAAATAAGGCCGGATATCCCTGCAGTGACTTGAATGCAGGCTCGTCTTGCATCTCCCAAGAAGAAAGGATGTCTGAATCCCCTGTGGAGACCACAGAGAAAGACCTAGTTCCCCACCTCATCGCGACCGGAGGCCTCACATCCTTTGAAAACTCCAGAGGTACGCGGAGATCAGTGCCTCCAAAGGAGACGATGCCTGACTCCTCGTGAAACTTGATAGGAGTCCCAGGATTCTTGTGGCACGTGGAAAGGGACCCTTGGTCTCCCGCCTCAGCTGGAGAGGCGTTCCAATTGCCCTGCCAAGCCTCGAGGAGAATCCCGAGTTGTCCCTTGCAACTAGGCAGGAGTCCTGACGTGGCTGAACAAACACGTGGGTGGAAGGGCCATCCCCGTCGTAACTCGAGAATATACCCCAGGTTCCCGCCGCAACTCGAGAAAAACCATGAGACTTCCCCCTCGATGCGAGATGAGGCCCGATTCCCCTGTACTGCGTGCAGAGCAATTCCGTCTTGCACATCACACATGAAAGGAGCCTTGATTTCCTTGATGGCACTCCAGAGAAACCCCAAGAACACTGTTTCAAGGCTAGAGGGATCCTGAGGTCACTGTAGCAACACGAAAGAACTCTGTGGACCAAAAATCAACTCGAAAAGAGAGGTTAGTCCCTGGATTCGTCTCCAGAGGAATACCACCTTACCACAAGCACCTCAAGAGGAGGCTTCTCTCAGCTCTAGGTATGTGAGAGGGACCCTGAGTTTGCGGCCTCAATTGGAATGGACACCGCGATGCCCTGACTCGAAATAAGGCCGGATATCCCTGCAGTGACTTCAATGCAGGCTCGTCTTGCATCTCCCAGGACGAAAGGATGTCTGAATCCCCTGTGGAAAGCACAGAGTAAGACTTAGTTCCCCACCTCATCGCGACCGATAGCCTCACATCCTTTGAAAACTCCAGAGGTACGCGGAGATCAGTGCCTCCAAAGGAGACGATGCCTGACTCCTCGTGAAACTTGATAGGAGTCCCAGGATTCCTGTGGCACTTGGAAAGGGACACTTGGTCTCCCGCCTCAGCTGAAGAGGCGTCCCAATTGCCCTGCCAAGCCTCGAGGAGAATCCAGAGTTGTCCCTCGCAACTAGGCAGGAGTCCTGACGTGGCTGAAGAAACACGTGGGTGGAAGGGCCATCCCCGTCGTAACTCGAGAATATACCCCAGGTTCCCGCCGCAACTCGAGAAAAACCATGAGACTTCCCCCTCGCCGCGAGATGAGGCCCGATTCCCCTGCACTGCATGCAGAGCAATTCCGTCTTGCACATCACACATGAAAGGAGCCTTGATTTCCTTGATGGCACTCCAGAGAAACCCCAAGAACACTGTTTCAAGGCTAGAGGGATCCTGAGGTCACTGTAGCAACACGAAAGAGCTCCGTGGGCCAAAAATCAACTCGAGATGAGAGGTTAGTCCCTGGCTTCGACTCCAGAGGAATACCACCTTACCACAAGCACCTCAAGAGGAGGCTTCTCTCAGCTCTAGGTATGTGAGAGGGACCCTGAGTTTGCGGCCTCAAGTGGAATGGACACCGCGATGCCCTGACTCGAAATAAGGCCGGATATCCATGCAGTGACTGGAATGAAGGCTCGTCTTGCATCTCCCAAGACGAAAGGGTGTCTGAATCCCCTGTGGAGACCACAGAGAAAGACCTAGTTCCCCACCTCATCGCGACAGGAGGCCTCACATCCTTTGAAAATTCCAGAGGTAAGCGGAGATCAGTGCCTCCAAAGGAGACGATGCCTGACTCCTCGTGAAACTTGATAGGAGACCCAGGATTCTTGTGGCACTTGGAAAGGGACACTTGGTCTCCCGTCTCAGCTGGAGGGGCGTCCCAATTGCCCTGCAAAGCCTCGAGGAGAATCGAGAGTTATCCCTCGCATCTAGGCAGGAGTCCTGACATGTCTGAACACACACGTGTGTGGAAGGCCCATCCCCGTCGTAACTCGAGAATATACCCCAGGTTCCCGCCGCAACTCGAGAAAAACCATGAGACTTCCCCCTCGCCGCGAGATGAGGCCCGATTCCCCTGCACTGCGTGCAGAGCAATTCCGTGTTGCACATCACACATGAAAGGAGCCTTGATTTCCTTGATGGCACTCCAGAGAAACCCCAAGAACACTGTTTCAAGGATAGAGGGATCCTGAGGTCACTGTATCAACACGAAAGAGCTCCGTGGGCCAAAAATCAACTCAAGATGAGAGGTTAGTCCTTGGCTTCGACTCCAAAGGTATACCACCTTACCACAAGCACCTCAAGAGGAGGCTTCTCTCAGCTCTAGGTATGTGAGAGGGACCCTGAGTTTGCGGCCTCAAGTGGAATGGACACCGCGATGCCCTGACGCGAAATAAGGCTGGATATCCCTGCAGTGACTTGAATGCAGGCTCATCTTGCATCTCCCAAGATGAAAGGATGTCTGAATCCCCTGTGGAGACCACAGAGAAAGACCTAGTTTCCCACCTCATCGCGATCGGAGGCCTCACATCCTTTGAAAACTCCAGAGGTACGCGGAGATCAGTGCCTCCAAAGGAGACGATGCCTGACTCCTCGTGAAACTTGATAGGAGTCCCAGGATTCCTGTGGCATGTGGAAAGGGACCCTTGGTCTCCCGCCTCAGCTGGAGAGGCGTCCCAATTGCCTTGCCAAGCCTCGAGGAGAATCCCAAGTTGTGTCTCGCAACTAGGCAAGAGTCCTGACGTGGCTGAACAAACACGGGGGTGGAAGGGCCATCCCCGTCGTAACTCGAGAATATACCCCAGGTTCCCGCCGCAACTCGAGAAAAACCATGAGACTTCCCCCTCGCCGCGAGATGAGGCCCGATTCCCCTGCACTGCGTGCAGAGCAATTCCGTGTTGCACATCACACATGAAAGGAGCCTTGATTTCCTTCATGGCACTCCTGAAAAACCCCAAGAACACTGTTTCAAGGCTAGAGGGATCCTGAGGTCACTGTAGCAACACGAAAGAGCTCCGTGGACCAAAAATCAACTCGAGATGAGAGGTTAGTCCCTGGCTTCGACTCCAGAGGGATACCACCTTACCACAAGCACCTCAAGAGGAGGCTTCTCTCAGCTCTAGGTATGTGAGAGGGACCCTGAGTTTGCGGCCTCAAGTGGAATGGACACCGCGATGCCCTGACTCGAAATAAGGCCGGATATCCCTGCAGTGACTGGAATGTAGGCTCGTCTTGCATCTCCCAAGACGACAGGGTGTCTGAATCCCCTGTGGAGACCACAGAGAAAGACCTAGTTCCCCACCTCATCGCAACAGGAGGCCTCACATCCTTTGAAAACTCCAGAGGTACGCGGAGATCAGTGCCTCCAAAGGAGACGATGCCTGACTCCTCGTGAAACTTGATAGGAGTCCCAGGATTCTTGTGGCAGGTGGAAAGGATCCCTTGGACTCCCGCCTCAGCTGGAGAGGCGTTCCAATTGCCCTGCCAAGCCTCGAGGAGAATCCCGAGTTGTCCCTCGCAACTAGGCAGGAGTCCTGACATGGCTGAACAAACACGTGGGTGGAAGGGCCATCCCCGTCGTAACTCGAGAATATACCCCAGGTTCCCGCCGCAACTCGAGAAAAACCATGAGACTTCCCCCTCGATGCGAGATGAGGCCCGATTCCCCTGTACTGCGTGCAGAGCAATTCCGTATTGCACATCACACATGAAAGGAGCCTTGATTTCCTTGATGGCACTCCAGAGAAACCCCAAGAACACTTTTTCAAGGATAGAGGGATCCTGAAGTCACTGTAGCAACACGAAAGAACTCTGTGGACCAAAAATCAACTCGAAAAGAGAGGTTAGTCTCTGGATTCGTCTCCAGAGGAATACCACCTTACCACAAGCACCTCAAGAGGAGGCTTCACTCAGCTCTAGGTATGTGAGAGGGACCCTGAGTTTGCGGCCTCAAGTGGAATGGACACCGCGATGCCCTGACTCGAAATAAGGCCGGATATCCCTGCAGTGACTGGAATGCAGGCTCGTCTTGCATCTCCCAGGACGAAAGGATGTCTGAATCCCCTGTGGAGACCACAGAGAAAGACCTAGTTCCCCACCTCATCGCGACCGGAGGCCTCACATTCTTTGAAAACTCCAGAGGTACGCGGAGATCAGTGCCTCCAAAGGAGACGATGCCTGACTCCTCGTGAAACTTGATAGGAGTCCCAGGATTCCTGGGGCACGTGGAAAGGGACCCTTGGTCTTCCGTCTCAGCTGGAGAGGTGTCCCAATTGCCTTGCCAAGCCTCGAGGAGAATCCCGAGTTGTGTCTCGCAACTAGGCAAGAGTCCTGACGTGGCTGAACAAACACGTGTGTGGAAGGGCCATCCCCGTCGTAACTCGAGAATATACCCCAGGTTCCCGCCGCAACTCGAGAAAAACCATGAGACTTCCCCCTCGCCCCGAGATGAGGCCCGATTCCCCTGCACTGCGTGCAGAGCAATTCTGTGTTGCACATCACACATGAAAGGAGCCTTGATTTCCTTGATGGCACTCCAGAGAAACCCCAAGAACACTGTTTCAAGGCTAGAGGGATCCTGAGGTCACTGTAGCAACACGAAAGAGCTCCGTGGGCCAAAAATCAACTCGAGATGAGAGGTTAGTCCCTGGCTTCGACTCCAGAGGAATACCACCTTACCACAAGCACCTCAAGAGGAGGCATCTCTCAGCTTTAGGTATGTGAGAGGGACCCTGAGTTTGCAGCCTCAAGTGGAATGGATACCGCGATGCCCTGACGCGAAATAAGGCTGGATATCCCTGCAATGACTTGAATGCAGGCTCGTCTTGCATCTCCCAAGATGAAAGGATGTCTGAATCCCCTGTGGAGACCACAGAGAAAGACCTAGTTCCCCACCTCATCGCGACCGGAGGCCTCACATCCTTTGAAAACTCCAGAGGTACGCGGAGATCAGTGCCTCCAAAGGAGACGATGCCTGACTCCTCGTGAAACTTGATAGGAGTCCCAGGATTCCTGTGGCACGTGGAAAGGGACCCTTGGTCTCCCGTCTCAGCTGGAGAGGCGTCCCAATTGCCTTGCCAAGCCTCGAGGAGAATCCCGAGTTGTGTCTCGCAACTAGGCAAGAGTCCTGACGTGGCTGAACATACACGTGTGTGGAAGGGCCATCCCCGTCGTAACTCGAGAATATACCCCAGGTTCCCGCCGCAACTCGAGAAAAACCATGAGACTTCCCCCTCGCCGCGAGATGAGGCCCGATTCCCCTTCACTGCGTGCAGAGCAATTCTGTGTTGCACATCACACATGAAAGGAGCCTTGATTTCCTTCATGGCACTCCAGAGAAACCCCAAGAACACTGTTTCAAGGCTAGAGGGATCCTGAGGTCACTGTAGCAACACGAAAGAACTCTGTGGACCAAAAATCAACTCGAAAAGAGAGGTTAGTCCCTGGATTCGTCTCCAGAGGAATACCACCTTACCACAAGAACCTCAAGAGGAGGCTTCTCTCAGCTCTAGGTATGTGAGAGGGACCCTGAGTTTGCGGCCTCAAGTGGAATGGACACCGCGATGCCCTGACTCGAAATAATGCCGGATATCCCTGCAGTGACTTGAATGCAGGCTCGTCTTGCATCTCCCAAGATGAAAGGATGTCTGAATCCCCTGTGGAGACCACAGAGAAAGACCTAGTTCCCCACCTCATCGCGACAGGAGGCCTCAAATCCTTTGAAAATTCCAGAGGTATGCGGAGATCAGTGCCTCCAAAGGAGACGATGCCTGACTCCTCGTGAAACTTGATAGGAGACCCAGGATTCCTGTGGCACTTGGAAAGGGACACTTGGTCTCCCGTCTCAGCTGGAGGGGCGTCCCAATTGCCCTGCAAAGCCTCGAGGAGAATCCAGAGTTATCCCTCGCAACTAGGCAGGAGTCCTGACATGGCTGAACACACACGTGTGTGGAAGGGCCATCCCCGTCGTAACTCGAGAATATACCCCAGGTTCCCGCCGCAACTCGAGAAAAACCATGAGACTTCCCCCTCGCCGCGAGATGAGGCCCGATTCCCCTGCACTGCGTGTAGAGCAATTCCGTCTTGCACATCACACATGAAAGGAGCCTTGATTTCCTTCATGGCACTCCAGAGAAACCCCAAGAACACTGTTTCAAGGCTAGAGGGATCCTGAGGTCACTGTAGCAACACGAAAGAGCTCCGTGGACCAAGAATCAACACGAGATGAGAGGTTAGTCCCTGGCTTCGACTCCTGAGGAATACCACCTTACCACAAGCACCTCAAGAGGAGGCTTCTCTCAGCTCTAGGTATGTGAGAGGGATCCTGAGTTTGCGGCCTCAAGTGGAATGGACACCGCCATGCCCTGACTCGAAATAAGGCCGGATATCCCTGCAGTGACTTGAATGCAGGCTCGTCTTGCATCTCCCAAGAAGAAAGGATGTCTGAATCCCCTGTGGAGACCACAGAGAAAGACCTAGTTCCCCACCTCATCGCGACCGGAGGCCTCACATCCTTTGAAAACTCCAGAGGTACGCGGAGATCAGTGCCTCCAAAGGAGACGATGCCTGACTCCTCGTGAAACTTGATGGGAGTCCCAGGATTCTTGTGGCACGTGGAAAGGGACCCTTGGTCTCCCGCCTCAGCTGGAGAGGCGTTCCAATTGCCCTGCCAAGCCTCGAGGAGAATCCCGAGTTGTCCCTCGCAACTAGGCAGGAGTCCTGACGTGGCTGAACAAACACGTGGGTGGAAGGGCCATCCCCGTCGTAACTCGAGAATATACCCCAGGTTCCCGCCGCAACTCGAGAAAAACCATGAGACTTCCCCCTCGATGCGAGATGAGGCCCGATTCCCCTGTACTGCGTGCAGAGCAATTCCGTCTTGCACATCACACATGAAAGGAGCCTTGATTTCCTTGATGGCACTCCAGAGAAACCCCAAGAACACTGTTTCAAGGATAGAGGGATCCTGAGGTCACTGTAGCAACACGAAAGAACTCTGTGGACCAAAAATCAACTCGAAAAGAGAGGTTAGTCCCTGGATTCGTCTCCAGAGGAATACCACCTTACCACAAGCACCTCAAGAGGAGGCTTCTCTCAGCTCTAGGTATGTGAGAGGGACCCTGAGTTTGCGGCCTCAAGTGGAATGGACACCGCGATGCCCTGACTCGAAATAAGGCCGGATATCCCTGCAGTGACTTGAATGCAGGCTCGTCTTGCATCTCCCAAGATGAAAGGATGTCTGAATCCCCTGTGGAGACCACAGAGAAAGACCTAGTTCCCCACCTCATCGCGACAGGAGGCCTCAAATCCTTTGAAAATTCCAGAGGTATGCGGAGATCAGTGCCTCCAAAGGAGACGATGCCTGACTCCTCGTGAAACTTGATAGGAGACCCAGGATTCCTGTGGCACTTGGAAAGGGACACTTGGTCTCCCGTCTCAGCTGGAGGGGCGTCCCAATTGCCCTGCAAAGCCTCGAGGAGAATCCAGAGTTATCCCTCGCAACTAGGCAGGAGTCCTGACATGGCTGAACACACACGTGTGTGGAAGGGCCATCCCCGTCGTAACTCGAGAATATACCCCAGGTTCCCGCCGCAACTCGAGAAAAACCATGAGACTTCCCCCTCGCCACGAGATGAGGCCCGATTCCCCAGCACTGCGTGTAGAGCAATTCCGTCTTGCACATCACACATGAAAGGAGCCTTGATTTCCTTCATGGCACTCCAGAGAAACCCCAAGAACACTGTTTCAAGGCTAGAGGGATCCTGAGGTCACTGTAGCAACACGAAAGAGCTCCGTGGACCAAGAATCAACACGAGATGAGAGGTTAGTCCCTGGCTTCGACTCCTGAGGAATACCACCTTACCACAAGCACCTCAAGAGGAGGCTTCTCTCAGCTCTAGGTATGTGAGAGGGATCCTGAGTTTGCGGCCTCAAGTGGAATGGACACCGCCATGCCCTGACTCGAAATAAGGCTGGATATCCCTGCAGTGACTTGAATGCAGGCTCGTCTTGCATCTCCCAAGAAGAAAGGATGTCTGAATCCCCTGTGGAGACCACAGAGAAAGACCTAGTTCCCCACCTCATCGCGACCGGAGGCCTCACATCCTTTGAAAACTCCAGAGGTACGCGGAGATCAGTGCCTGCAAAGGAGACGATGCCTGACTCCTCGTGAAACTTGATAGGAGTCCCAGGATTCTTGTGGCACGTGGAAAGGGACCCTTGGTCTCCCGCCTCAGCTGGAGAGGCGTTCCAATTGCCCTGCCAAGCCTCGAGGAGAATCCCGAGTTGTCCCTTGCAACTAGGCAGGAGTCCTGACGTGGCTGAAGAAACACGTGGGTGGAAGGGCCATCCCCGTCGTAACTCGAGAATATACCCCAGGTTCCCGCCGCAACTCGAGAAAAACCATGAGACTTCCCCCTCGATGCGAGATGAGGCCCGATTCCCCTTTACTGCGTGCAGAGCAATTCCGTCTTGCACATCACACATGAAAGGAGCCTTGATTTCCTTGATGGCACTCCAGAGAAACCCCAAGAACACTGTTTCAAGGCTAGAGGGATCCTGAGGTCACTGTAGCAACACGAAAGAACTCTGTGGACCAAAAATCAACTCGAGATGAGAGGTTAGTCCCTGGATTCGTCTCCAGAGGAATACCACCTTACCACAAGCACCTCAAGAGGAGGCTTCTCTCAGCTCTAGGTATGTGAGAGGGACCCTGAGTTTGCGGCCTCAATTGGAATGGACACCGCGATGCCCTGACTCGAAATAAGGCCGGATATCCCTGCAGTGACTTCAATGCAGGCTCGTCTTGCATCTCCCAGGACGAAAGGATGTCTGAATCCCCTGTGGAAAGCACAGAGTAAGACTTAGTTCCCCACCTCATCGCGACCGATAGCCTCACATCCTTTGAAAACTCCAGAGGTACGCGGAGATCAGTGCCTCCAAAGGAGACGATGCCTGACTCCTCGTGAAACTTGATAGGAGTCCCAGGATTCCTGTGGCACTTGGAAAGGGACACTTGGTCTCCCGCCTCAGCTGAAGAGGCGTCCCAATTGCCCTGCCAAGCCTCGAGGAGAATCCCGAGTTGTCCCTCGCAACTAGGCAGGAGTCCTGACATGGCTGAACAAACACGTGGGTGGAAGGGCCATCCCCGTCGTAACTCGAGAATATACCCCAGGTTCCCGCCGCAACTCGAGAAAAACCATGAGACTTCCCCCTCGATGCGAGATGAGGCCCGATTCCCCTGTACTGCGTGCAGAGCAATTCCGTATTGCACATCACACATGAAAGGAGCCTTGATTTCCTTGATGGCACTCCAGAGAAACCCCAAGAACACTTTTTCAAGGATAGAGGGATCCTGAAGTCACTGTAGCAACACGAAAGAACTCTGTGGACCAAAAATCAACTCGAAAAGAGAGGTTAGTCCCTGGATTCGTCTCCAGAGGAATACCACCTTACCACAAGCACCTCAAGAGGAGGCTTCTCTCAGCTCTAGGTATGTGAGAGGGACCCTGAGTTTGCGGCCTCAAGTGGAATGGACACCGCGATGCCCTGACTCGAAATAAGGCCTGATATCCCTGCAGTGACTGGAATGCAGGCTCGTCTTGCATCTCCCAAGACGACAGGGTGTCTGAATCCCCTGTGGAGACCACAGAGAAAGACCTAGTTCCCCACCTCATCGCAACAGGAGGCCTCACATCCTTTGAAAACTCCAGAGGTACGCGGAGATCAGTGCCTCCAAAGGAGACGATGCCTGACTCCTCGTGAAACTTGATAGGAGTCCCAGGATTCTTGTGGCAGGTGGAAAGGATCCCTTGGTCTCCCGCCTCAGCTGGAGAGGCGTTCCAATTTCCCTGCCAAGCCTCGAGGAGAATCCCGAGTTGTCCCTCGCAACTAGGCAGGAGTCCTGACATGGCTGAACAAACACGTGGGTGGAAGGGCCATCCCCGTCGTAACTCGAGAATATACCCCAGGTTCCCGCCGCAACTCGAGAAAAACCATGAGACTTCCCCCTCGATGCGAGATGAGGCCCGATTCCCCTGTACTGCGTGCAGAGCAATTCCGTATTGCACATCACACATGAAAGGAGCCTTGATTTCCTTGATGGCACTCCAGAGAAACCCCAAGAACACTTTTTCAAGGATAGAGGGATCCTGAAGTCACTGTAGCAACACGAAAGAACTCTGTGGACCAAAAATCAACTCGAAAAGAGAGGTTAGTCCCTGGATTCGTCTCCAGAGGAATACCACCTTACCACAAGCACCTCAAGAGGAGGCTTCTCTCAGCTCTAGGTATGTGAGAGGGACCCTGAGTTTGCGGCCTCAAGTGGAATGGACACCGCGATGCCCTGACTCGAAATAAGGCCGGATATCCCTGCAGTGACTGGAATGCAGGCTCGTCTTGCATCTCCCAGGACGAAAGGATGTCTGAATCCCCTGTGGAGACCACAGAGAAAGACCTAGTTCCCCACCTCATCGCGACCGGAGGCCTCACATTCTTTGAAAACTCCAGAGGTACGCGGAGATCAGTGCCTCCAAAGGAGACGATGCCTGACTCCTCGTGAAACTTGATAGGAGTCCCAGGATTCCTGTGGCACTTGGAAAGGGACACTTGGTCTCCCGCCTCAGCTGGAGAGGCGTCCCAATTGCCCTGCCAATCCTCGAGGAGAATCCAGAGTTGTCCCTTGCAACTAGGCAGGAGTCCTGACGTCGCTGAAGAACCACGTGGGTGGAAGGGCCATCTCCGTCGTAACTCGAGAATATACCCCAGGTTCCCGCCGCAACTCGAGAGAAACCATGAGACTTCCCCCTCGCCGCGAGATGAGGCCCGATTCCCCTGCACTGCGTGCAGAGCAATTCCGTGTTGCACATCACACATGAAAGGAGCCTTGATTTTCTTGATGGCACTCCAGAGAAACCCCAAGAACACTGTTTCAAGGCGAGAGGGATCCTTAGGACACTGTAGCAACACGAAAGAGCTCCGTGGGCCAAAAATCAACTCGAGATGAGAGGTTAGTCCCTGGCTTCGACTCCAGAGGAATACCATCTTACCACAAGCACCTCAAGAGGAGGCTTCTCTCAGCTCTAGGTATGTGAGAGGGACCCTGAGTTTGCGGCCTCAAGTGGAATGGACACCGCGATGCCCTGACGCGAAATAAGGCTGGATATCCCTGCAGTGACTTGAATGCAGGCTCGTCTTGCATCTCCCAAGATGAAAGGATGTCTGAATCCCCTGTGGAGACCACAGAGAAAGACCTAGTTCCCCACCTCATGGCGACCGCAGGCCTCACATCCTTTGAAAACTCCAGAGGTACGCGGAGATCAGTTCCTCCAAAGGAGACGATGCCTGACTCCTCGTGAAACTTGATAGGAGTCCCAGGATTCCTGTGGCACGTGGAAAGGGACCCTTGGTCTCCCGCCTCAGCTGGAGAGGCGTCCCAATGGCCTTGCCAAGCTTCAGGGAGAATCCCGAGTTGTGTCTCGAAACTAGGCAAGAGTCCTGACGTGGCTGAACAAACACGTGTGTGGAAGGGCCATCCCCGTCGTAACTCGAGAATATACCCCAGGTTCCCGCCGCAACTCGAGAAAAACCATGAGACTTCCCCCTCGCCGCGAGATGAGGCCCGATTCCCCTGCACTGCGTGCAGAGCAATTCCGTGTTGCACATCACACATGAAAGGAGCCTTGATTTCCTTGATGGCACTCCAGAGAAACCCCAAGAACACTGTTTCAAGGCTAGAGGGATCCTGAGGTCACTGTAGCAACACGAAAGAGCTCCGTGGACCAAGAATCAACACGAGATGAGAGGGTAGTCCCTGGCTTCGACTCCTGAGGAATACCACCTTACCACAAGCACCTCAAGAGGAGGCTTCTCTCAGCTCTAGGTATGTGAGAGGGACCCTGAGTTTGCGGCCTCAAGTGGAATGGACACCGGGATGCCCTGACGCGAAATAAGGCTGGATATCCCTGCAGTGACTTGAATGCAGGCTCGTCTTGCATCTCCCAAGATGAAAGGATGTCTGAATCCCCTGTGGAGACCACAGAGAAAGACCTAGTTCGCCACCTCATCACGACAGGAGGCCTCACATCCTTTAAAAACTCCAGAGGTACGCGGAGATCAGTGCCTCCAAAGGAGACGATGCCTGACTCCTCGTGAAACTTGATAGGAGTCCCAGGATTCCTGTGGCACGTGGAAAGGGACCCTTGGTCTCCCGCCTCAGCTGGAGAGGCGTCCCAATTTCCTTGTCAAGACTCGAGGAGAATCCCGAGTTGTGTCTCGCAACTAGGCAAGAGTCCTGACATGGCTGAACAAACACGTGTGTGGAAGGGCCATCCCCGTCGTAACTCGAGAATATACCCCAGGTTCCCGCCGCAACTCGAGAGAAACCATGAGACTTCCCCCTCGCCGCGAGATGAGGCCCGATTCCCCTGCACTGCGTGCAGAGCAATTCCGTGTTGCACATCACACATGAAAGGAGCCTTGATTTCCTTCATGGCACTCCAGAGAAACCCCAACAACACTGTTTCAAGGCTAGAGGGATCCTGAGGTCACTGTAGCAACACGAAAGAGCTCCGTGGACCAAAAATCAACTCGAGATGAGAGGTTAGTCCCTGGCTTCGACTCCAGAGGAATACCACCTTACCACAAGCACCTCAAGAGGAGGCTTCTCTCAGCTCTAGGTATGTGAGAGGGACCCTGAGTTTGCGGCCTCAAGTGGAATGGACACCGCGATGCCCTGACTCGAAATAAGGCCGGATATCCCTGCAGTGACTGGAATGCAGGCTCGTCTTGCATCTCCCAAGACGAAAGGGTGTCTGAATCCCCTGTGGAAAGCACAGAGAAAGACCTAGTTCCCCACCTCATCGCGACAGGAGGCCTCACATCCTTTGAAAACTCCAGACGTATGCGGAGATCAGTGCCTCCAAAGGAGACGATGCCTGACTCCTCGTGAACTTGATAGGAGTCCCAGGATTCCTGTGGCACGTGCAAAGGGACCCTTGGTCTCCAGTCTCAGCTGGAGAGTCGTCCCAATTGCCCTGCAAATCCTCGAGGAGAATCCCGAGTTGTCCCTCGCAACTAGGCAGGAGTCCTGACGTCGCTGAAGAAACACGTGTGTGGATGGGCCATCCCCGTCGTAACTCGAGAATATACCCCAGGTTCCCGCCGCAACTCGAGAAAAACCATGAGACTTCCCCCTCGCCGCGAGATGAGGCCCGATTCCCCTGCACTGCGTGCAGAGCAATTCCGGGTTGCACATCACACATGAAAGGAGCCTTGATTTCCTTGATGGCACTCCAGAGAAACCCCAAGAACACTGTTTCAAGGCTAGAGGGATCCTGAGGTCACTGTAGCAACACGAAAGAGCTCCGTGGGCCAAAAATCAACTCGAGATGAGAGGTTAGTCCCTGGCTTCGACTCCAGAGGAATACCACCTTACCACAAGCACCTCAAGAGGAGGCTTCTCTCAGCTCTAGGTATGTGAGAGGGACCCTGAGTTTGCGGCCTCAAGTGGAATGGACACCGCGATGCCCTGACTCGAAATAAGGCCGGATATCCCTGCAGTGACTTCAATGCAGGCTCGTCTTGCATCTCCCAGGACGAAAGGGTGTCTGAATCCCCTGTGGAAAGCAGAGAGAAAGACTTAGTTCCCCACCTCATCGCGACCGATAGCCTCACATCCTTTGAAAACTCCAGAGGTACGCGGAGATCAGTGCCTCCAAAGGAGACGATGCCTGACTCCTTGTGAAACTTGATAGGACTCCCAGGATTCCTGTGGCACTTGGAAAGGGACCCTTGGTCTCCCGCCTCAGCTGGAGAGGCGTCCCAATTGCCCTGCCAAGCCTCGAGGAAAATCCAGAGTTGTCCCTCGCAACTAGGCAGGAGTCCTGACGTCGCTGAAGAAACACGTGGGTGGAAGGGCCATCCCCGTCGTAACTCGAGAATATACCCCAGGTTCCCGCCGCAACTCGAGAAAAACCATGAGACTTCCCCCTCGCCGCGAGATGAGGCCCGATTCCCCTGCACTGCGTGCAGAGCAATTCCGTGTTGCACATCACACATGAAAGGAGCCTTGATTTCCTTGATGGCACTCCAGAGAAACCCCAAGAACACTGTTTCAAGGCTAGAGGGATTCTGAGGTCACTGTAGCAACACGAAAGAGCTCTGTGGACCAAGAATCAACACGAGATGAGAGGTTAGTCCCTGGCTTCGACTCCTGAGGAATACCACCTTACCACAAGCACCTCAAGAGGAGGCTTCTCTCAGCTCTAGGTATGTGAGAGGGACCCTGAGTTTGCGGCCTCAAGTGGAATGGACACCGCGATGCCCTGACTCGAAATAAGGCCGGATATCCCTGCAGTGACTTCAATGCAGGCTCGTCTTGCATCTCCCAGGACGAAAGGGTGTCTGAATCCCCTGTGGAAAGCAGAGAGAAAGACTTAGTTCCCCACCTCATCGCGACCGATAGCCTCACATCCTTTGAAAACTCCAGAGGTACGCGGAGATCAGTGCCTCCAAAGGAGACGATGCCTGACTCCTTGTGAAACTTGATAGGACTCCCAGGATTCCTGTGGCACTTGGAAAGGGACCCTTGGTCTCCCGCCTCAGCTGGAGAGGCGTCCCAATTGCCCTGCCAAGCCTCGAGGAAAATCCAGAGTTGTCCCTCGCAACTAGGCAGGAGTCCTGACGTCGCTGAAGAAACACGTGGGTGGAAGGGCCATCCCCGTCGTAACTCGAGAATATACCCCAGGTTCCCGCCGCAACTCGAGAAAAACCATGAGACTTCCCCCTCGCCGCGAGATGAGGCCCGATTCCCCTGCACTGCGTGCAGAGCAATTCCGTGTTGCACATCACACATGAAAGGAGCCTTGATTTCCTTGATGGCACTCCAGAGAAACCCCAAGAACACTGTTTCAAGGCTAGAGGGATTCTGAGGTCACTGTAGCAACACGAAAGAGCTCTGTGGACCAAGAATCAACACGAGATGAGAGGTTAGTCCCTGGCTTCGACTCCTGAGGAATACCACCTTACCACAAGCACCTCAAGAGGAGGCTTCTCTCAGCTCTAGGTATGTGAGAGGGATCCTGAGTTTGCGGCCTCAAGTGGAATGGACACCGCGATGCCCTGACTCGAAATAAGGCCGGATATCCCTGCAGTGACTTGAATGCAGGCTCGTCTTGCATCTCCCAAGAAGAAAGGATGTCTGAATCCCCTGTGGAGACCACAGAGAAACACCTAATTCCCCACCTCATCGCGACCGGAGGCCTCACATCCTTTGAAAACTCCAGAGGTACGCGGAGATCAGTGCCTCCAAAGGAGACGATGCCTGACTCCTCGTGAAACTTGATAGGAGTCCCAGGATTCTTGGGGCACGTGGAAAGGGACCCTTGGTCTCCCGCCTCAGCTGGAGAGGCGTTCCAATTGCCCTGCCAAGCCTCGAGGAGAATCCCGAGTTGTCCCTCGCAACTAGGCAGGAGTCCTGACGTGGCTGAACAAACACGTGGGTGGAAGGGCCATCCCCGTCGTAACTCGAGAATATACCCCAGGTTCCCGCCGCAACTCGAGAAAAACCATGAGACTTCCCCCTCGATGCGAGATGAGGCCCGATTGCCCTGTACTGAGTGCAGAGCAATTCCGTCTTGCACATCACACATGAAAGGAGCCTTGATTTCCTTGATGGCACTCCAGAGAAACCCCAAGAACACTGTTTCAAGGATAGAGGGATCCTGAGGTCACTGTAGCAACACGAAAGAACTCTGTGGACCAAAAATCAACTCGAAAAGAGAGGTTAGTCCCTGGATTCGTCTCCAGAGGAATACCACCTTACCACAAGCACCTCAAGAGGAGGCTTCTCTCAGCTCTAGGTATGTGAGAGGGACCCTGAGTTTGGGGCCTCAAGTGGAATGGACACCGCGATGCCCTGACTCGAAATAAGGCCGGATATCCCTGCAGTGACTTCAATGCAGGCTCGTCTTGCATGTCCCAGGACAAAAGGATGTCTGAATCCCCTGTGGAAAACACAGAGAAAGACTTAGTTCCCCACCTCATCGCGACTGATAGCCTCACATCCTTTGAAAACTCCAGAGGTACGCGGAGATCAGTGCCTCCAAAGGAGACGATGCCTGACTCCTCGTGAAACTTGATAGGAGTCCCAGGATTCTTGTGGCACGTGGAAAGGGACCCTTGGTCTCCCGCCTCAGCTGGAGAGGCATTCCAAGTGCCCTGCCAAGCCTCGAGGAGAATCCCGAGTTGTCCCTCGCAACTAGGCAGGAGTCCTGACGTCGCTGAAGAAACACGTGTGTGGAAGGGCCATCCCCGTCGTAACTCGAGAATATACCCCAGGTTCCCGCCGCAACTCGAGAAAAACCATGAGACTTCCCCCTCGCCGCGAGATGAGGCCCGATTCCCCTGCACTGCGTGCAGAGCAATTCCGTGTTGCACATCACACATGAAAGGAGCCTTGATTTCCTTCATGGCACTCCAGAGAAACCCCAAGAACACTGTTTCAAGGCTAGAGGGATCCTGAGGTCACTGTAGCAACACGAAAGAGCTCCGTGGACCAAAAATCAACTCGAGATGAGAGGTTAGTCCCTGGCTTCGACTCCAGAGGAATACCACCTTACCACAAGCACCTCAAGAGGAGGCTTCTCTCAGCTCTAGGTATGTGAGAGGGACCCTGAGTTTGCGGCCTCAAGTGGAATGGACACCGCGATGCCCTGATGTGAAATAAGGCTGGAATCCCTGCAGTGTCTTGAAGGCAGGCTCGTCTTGCATCTCCCAAGACGAAAGGGTGTCTGAATCCCCTGTGGAGACCACAGAGAAAGACCTAGTTCCCCACCTCATCGCGACAAGAGGCCTCAAATCCTTTGAAAACTCCAGAGGTATGCGGAGATCAGTGCCTCCAAAGGAGACGATGCCTGACTCCTCGTGAAACTTGATAGGAGACCCAGGATTCCTGTGGCACGTGGAAAGGGACCCTTGGTCTCCAGTCTCAGCTGGAGAGGCGTTCCAATTGCCCTGCCAAGCCTCGAGGAGAATCCCGAGTTGTCCCTCGCAACTAGGCAGGAGTCCTGACGTCGCTGAAGGAACACGTGGGTGGAAGGGCCATCCCCGTCGTAACTCGAGAATATACCCCAGGTTCCCGCCGCAACTCGAGAAAAACCATGAGACTTCCCCCTCGCCGTGAGATGCGGCCCGATTCCCCTGCACTGCGTGCAGAGCAATTCCGTGTTGCACATCACACATGAAAGGAGCCTTGATTTCCTTGATGGCACTCCAGAGAAACCCCAAGAACACTGTTTCAAGGCTAGAGGGATCCTGAGGTCACTGTAGCAACACGAAAGAGCTCCGTGGACCAAGAATCAACACGAGATGAAAGGTTAGTCCCTGGCTTCGACTCCTGAGGAATACCACCTTACCACAAGCACCTCAAGTGGAGGCTTCTCTCAGCTCTAGGTATGTGAGAGGGATCCTGAGTTTGCGGCCTCAAGTGGAATGGACACCGCGATGCCCTGACTCGAAATAAGGCCGGATATCCCTGCAGTGACTTGAATGCAGGCTCGTCTTGCATCTCCCAAGAAGAAAGGATGTCTGAATCCCCTGTGGAGACCACAGAGAAACACCTAATTCCCCACCTCATCGCGACCGCAGGCCTCACATCCTTTGAAAACTCCAGAGGAACGCGGAGATCAGTGCCTCCAAAGGAGACGATGCCTGACTCCTCGTGAAACTTGATAGGAGTCCCAGGATTCTTCTGGCTCGTGGAAAGGGACCCTTTGTCTCCCGCCTCAGCTGGAGACGCGTTCCAATTGCCCTGCCAAGCCTCGAGGAGAATCCCGAGTTGTCCTTCGCAACTAGGCAGGAGTCCTGACGTGGCTGAACAAATACGTGGGTGGAAGGGCCATTACCGTCGTAACTCGAGAATATACCCCAGGTTCCCGCCGCAACTCGAGAAAAACCATGAGACTTCCCGCTCGATGCGAGATGAGGCCCGATTCCCCTGTACTGCGTGCACAGCAATTCCGTCTTGCACATCACAAATGAAAGGAGCCTTGATTTCCTTGATGGCACTCCAGAGAAACCCCAAGAACACTCTTTCAAGGATAGAGGGATCCTGAGGTCACTGTAGCAACACGAAAGAGCTCTGTGGACCAAAAATCAACTCGAAAAGAGAGGTTAGTCCCTGGATTCGACTCCAGAGGAATACCAACTTACCACAAGCACCTCAAGAGGAGGCTTCTCTCAGCTCTAGGTATGTGAGAGGGACCCTGAGTTTGCGGCCTCAAGTGGAATGGACACCGCGATGCCCTGACTCGAAATAAGGCCGGATATCCCTGCAGTGACTTCAATGCAGGCTCGTCTTGCATCTCCCAGGACGAAAGGGTGTCTGAATCCCCTGTGGAAAGCACAGAGAAAGACTTAGTTCCCCACCTCATCGCGACCGATAGCCTCACATCCTTTGAAAACTCCAGAGGTACACGGAGATCAGTGCCTCCAAAGGAGACGATGCCTGACTCCTCGTGAAACTTGATAGGAGTCCCAGGATTCCTGTGGCACTTGGAAAGGGACCCTTGGTCTCCCGCCTCAGCTGGAGAGGCGTCCCAATTGCCCTGCCAAGCCTCGAGGAAAATCCAGAGTTGTCCCTCGCAACTAGGCAGGAGTCCTGACGTCGCTGAAGAAACACGTGGGTGGAAGTCCATCCCCGTCGTAACTCGAGAATATACCCCAGGTTCCCGCCGCAACTCGAGAAAAACCATGAGACTTCCCCCTCGCCGCGAGATGAGGCCCGATTCCCCTGCACTGCGTGCAGAGCAATTCCGTGTTGCACATCACACATGAAAGGAGCCTTGATTTCCTTGATGGCACTCCAGAGAAACCCCAAGAACACTGTTTCAAGGCTAGAGGGATCCTGAGGTCAGTGTAGCAACACGACAGAGCTCCGTGGACCAAGAATCAACACGAGATAAGAGGTTAGTCCCTGGCTTCGACTCCTGAGGAATACCACCTTACCACAAGCACCTCAAGAGGAGGCTTCTCTCAGCTCTAGGTATGTGAGAGGGATCCTGAGTTTGCGGCCTCAAGTGGAATGGACACCGCGATGCCCTGACTCGAAATAAGGCCGGATATCCCTGCAGTGACTTGAATGCAGGCTCGTCTTGCATCTCCCAAGAAGAAAGGATGTCTGAATCCCCTGTGGAGACCACAGAGAAACACCTAGTTCCCCACCTCATCGAGACCGGAGGCCTAACATCCTTTGAAAACTCCAGAGGTACGCGGAGATCAGTGCCTCCAAAGGAGACGATGCCTGACTCCTCGTGAAACTTGATAGGAGTCCCAGGATTCTTGTGGCACGTGGAAAGGGACCCTTGGTCTCCCGCCTCAGCTGGAGAGGCGTTCCAATTGCCCTGCCAAGCCTCGAGGAGAATCCCGAGTTGTCCCTCGCAACTAGGCAGGAGTCCTGACGTGGCTGAACAAACACGTGGGTGGAAGGGCCATCCCCGTCGTAACTGGAGAATATACCCCAGGTTCCCGCCGCAACTCGAGAAAAACCATGAGACTTCCCCCTCGATGTGAGATGAGGCCCGATTCCCCTGTACTGCGTGCAGAGCAATTCCGTCTTGCACATCACACATGAAAGGAGCCTTGATTTCCTTGATGGCACTCCAGAGAAACCCCAAGAACACTTTTTCAAGGATAGAGGGATCCTGAGGTCACTGTAGCAACACGAAAGAACTCTGTGGACCAAAAATCAACTCGAAAAGAGAGGTTAGTCCCTGGATTCGTCTCCAGAGGAATACCACCTTACCACAAGCACCTCAAGAGGAGGCTTCTCTCAGCTCTAGGTATGTGAGAGGGACCCTGAGTTTGCGGCCTCAAGTGGAATGGACACCTCGATGCCCTGACTCGAAATAAGGCCGGATATCCCTGCAGTGACTTCAATGCAGGCTCGTCTTGCATCTCCCAGGACGAAAGGATGTCTGAATCCCCTGTGGAAAGCACAGAGAAAGACTTAGTTCCCCACCTCATCGCGACCGATAGCCTCACATCCTTTGAAAACTCCAGAGGTACGCGGAGATCAGTGCCTCCAAAGGAGACGATGCCTGACTTCTCGTGAAACTTGATAGGAGTCCCAGGATTCCTGTGGCACTTGGAAAGGGACACTTGGTCTCCCGCCTCAGCTGGAGAGGCGTCCCAATTGCCCTGCCAAGCCTCGAGGAGAATCCAGAGTTGTCCCTCGCAACTAGGCAGGAGTCCTGACGTCGCTGAAGAAACACGTGGGTGGAAGGGCCATCCCCGTCGTAACTCGAGAATATACCCCAGGTTCCCGCCGCAACTCGAGAAAAACCATGAGACTTCCCCCTCGCCGCGAGATGAGGCCCGATTCCCCTGCACTGCATGCAGAGCAATTCCGTCTTGCACATCACACATGAAAGGAGCCTTGATTTCCTTGATGGCACTCCAGAGAAACCCCAAGAACACTGTTTCAAGGCTAGAGGGATCCTGAGGTCACTGTAGCAACACGAAAGAGCTCCGTGGGCCAAAAATCAACTCGAGATGAGAGGTTAGTCCCTGGCTTCGACTCCAGAGGAATACCACCTTACCACAAGCACCTCAAGAGGAGGCTTCTCTCAGCTCTAGGTATGTGAGAGGGACCCTGAGTTTGCGGCCTCAAGTGGAATGGACACCGCGATGCCCTGACTCGAAATAAGGCTGGATATCCCTGCAGTGACTGGAATGCAGGCTCGTCTTGCATCTCCCAAGACGAAAGGGTGTCTGAATCCCCTGTGGAGACCACAGAGAAAGACCTAGTTCCCCACCTCATCGCGACAGGAGGCCTCAAATCCTTTGAAAATTCCAGAGGTATGCGGAGATCAGTGCCTCCAAAGGAGACGATGCCTGACTCCTCGTGAAACTTGATAGGAGAACCAGGATTCCTGTGGCACTTGGAAAGGGACACTTGGTCTCCCGTCTCAGCTGGAGAGGCGTCCCAATTGCCCTGCAAAGCCTCGAGGAGAATCCAGAGTTATCCCTCGCATCTAGGCAGGAGTCCTGACATGGCTGAACACACACGTGTGTGGAAGGGCCATCCCCGTCGTAACTCGAGAATATACCCCAGGTTCCCGCCGCAACTCGAGAAAAACCATGAGACTTCCCCCTCGCCGCGAGATGAGGCCCGATTCCCCTGCACTGCGTGTAGAGCAATTCCGTCTTGCACATCACACATGAAAGGAGCCTTGATTTCCTTGATGGCACTCCAGAGAAACCCCAAGAACACTGTTTCAAGGCTAGAGGGATCCTGAGGTCACTGTAGCAACACGAAAGAACTCTGTGGACCAAAAATCAACTCGAAAAGAGAGGTTAGTCCCTGGATTCGTCTCCAGAGGAATACCACCTTACCACAAGCACCTCAAGAGGAGGCTTCTCTCAGCTCTAGGTATGTGAGAGGGACCCTGAGTTTGCGGCCTCAAGTGGAATGGACACCGCGATGCCCTGACTCGAAATAAGGCCGGATATCCCTGCAGTGACTTCAATGCAGGCTCGTCTTGCATCTCCCAGGACGAAAGGATGTCTGAATCTCCTGTGGAAAGCACAGAGAAAGACTTAGTTCCCCACATCATCGCGACCGATAGCCTCACATCCTTTGAAAACTCCAGAGGTACGCGGAGATCAGTGCCTCCAAAGGAGACGATGCCTGACTCCTCGTGAAACTTGATAGGAGTCCCAGGATTCCTGTGGCACTTGGAAAGGGACACTTGGTCTCCCGTCTCAGCTGGAGAGGCGTCCCAATTGCCCTGCCAAGCCTCGAGGAGAATCCAGAGTTATCCCTCGCAACTAGGCAGGAGTCCTGACGTGGCTGAAGAAACACGTGGGTGGAAGGGCCATCCCCGTCGTAACTCGAGAATATACCCCAGGTTCCCGCCGCAACTCGAGAAAAACCATGAGACTTCCCCTCGCCGCGAGATGAGGCCCGATTCCCCTGCACTGCGTGCAGAGCAATTCCGTGTTGCACATCACACATGAAAGGAGCCTTGATTTCCTTGATGGCACTCCAGAGAAACCCCAAGAACACTGTTTCAAGGCTAGAGGGATCCTGAGGTCACTGTATCAACACGAAAGAGCTCCGTGGGCCAAAATTCAACTCGAGATGAGAGGTTAGTCCCTGGCTTCGACTCCAGAGGAATACCACCTTACCACAAGCACCTCAAGAGGAGGCTTCTCTCAGCTCTAGGTATGTGAGAGGGACCCTGAGTTTGCGGCCTCAAGTGGAATGGACACCGCGATGCCCTGACGCGGAATAAGGCTGGATATCCCTGCAGTGACTTGAATGCAGGCTCATCTTGCATCTCCCAAGATGAAAGGATGTCTGAATCCCCTGTGGAGACCACAGAGAAAGACCTAGTTCCCCACCTCATCGCGATCGGAGGCCTCACATCCTTTGAAAACTCCAGAGGTACGCTGAGATCAGTGCCTCCAAAGGAGACGATGCCTAACTCCTCGTGAAACTTGATAGGAGTACCAGGATTCCTGTGGCACGTGGAAAGGGACCCTTGGTCTCCCGCCTCAGCTGGAGAGGCGTCCCAATTGCCTTGCCAAGCCTCGAGGAGAATCCCGAGTTGTGTCTCACAACTAGGCAAGAGTCCTGACGTGGCTGAACAAACACGGGGTTGGAAGGGCCATCCCCGTCGTAACTCGAGAATATACCCCAGGTTCCCGCCGCAACTCGAGAAAAACCATGAGACTTCCCCCTCGCCGCGAGATGAGCCCCGATTCCCCTGCACTGCGTGCAGAGCAATTCTGTGTTGCACATCACACATGAAAGGAGCCTTGATTTCCTTCATGGCACTCCTGAAAAACCCCAAGAACACTGTTTCAAGGCTAGAGGGATCCTGAGGTCACTGTAGCAACACGAAAGAGCTCCGTGGACCAAAAATCAACTCGAGATGAGAGGTTAGTCCCTGGCTTCGACTCCAGAGGAATACCACCTTTCCACAAGCACCTCAAGAGGAGGCTTCTCTCAGCTCTAGGTATGTGAGAGGGACCCTGAGTTTGCGGCCTCAAGTGGAATGGACACCGCGATGCCCTGACTCGAAATAAGGCCGGATATCCCTGCAGTGACTGGAATGCAGGCTCGTCTTGCATCTCCCAAGACGACAGGGTGTCTGAATCCCCTGTGGAGACCACAGAGAAAGACCTAGTTCCCCACCTCATCGCGACAGGAGGCCTCAAATCCTTTGAAAACTCCAGAGGTATGCGGAGATCAGTGCCTCCAAAGGAGACGATGCCTGACTCCTCGTGAAACTTGATAGGAGACCCAGGATTCCTGTGGCACGTGGAAAGGGACCCTTGGTCTCCCGTCTCAGCTGGAGAGGCGTCCCAATTGCCCTGCAAAGCCTCGAGGAGAATCCCGAGTTGTCCCTCGCAACTAGGCAGGAGTCCTGACGTCGCTGAAGAAACACGTGTGTGGAAGGGCCATCCCCGTCGTAACTCGAGAATATACCCCAGGTTCCCGCCGCAACTCGAGAAAAACCATGAGACTTCCCCCTCACCGCGAGATGAGGCCCAATTCCCCTGCACTGCGTGCAGAGCAATTCCGTGTTGCACATCACACATGAAAGGAGCCTTGATTTCCTTGATGGCACTCCAGAGAAACCCCAAGAACACTGTTTCAAGGCTAGAGGGATCCTGAGGTCACTGTAGCAACACGAAAGAGCTCCGTGGACCAAGAATCAACACGAGATGAGAGGTTCGTCCCTGGCTTCGACTCCTGAGGAATACCACCTTACCACAAGCACCTCAAGAGGAGGCTTCTCTCAGCTCTAGGTATGTGAGAGGGATCCTGAGTTTGCGGCCTCAAGTGGAATGGACACCGCGATGCCCTGACTCGAAATAAGGCCGGATATCCCTGCAGTGACTTGAATGCAGGCTCGTCTTGCATCTCCCAAGACGAAAGGATGTCTGAATCCCCTGTGGAGACCACAGAGAAAGACCTAGTTCCCCACCTCATCGCGGCCGGAGGCCTCACATCCTTTGAAAACTCCAGAGGAACGCGGAGATCAGTGCCTCCAAAGGAGACGATGCCTGACTCCTCGTGAAACTTGATAGGAGTCCCAGGATTCTTGTGGAACGTGGAAAGGGACCCTTGGTCTCCCGCCTCAGCTGGAGAGGTGTTCCAATTGCCCTGCCAAGCCTCGAGGAGAATCCCGAGTTGTCCCTCGCAACTAGGCAGGAGTCCTGAGGTCGCTGAAGAAACACGTGGGTGGAAGGGCCATCCCCGTCGTAACTCGAGAATATACCCCAGGTTCCCGCCGCAACTCGAGAAAAACCATGAGACTTCCCCCTCGATGCGAGATGAGGCCCGATTCCCCTGCACTGCGTGCAGAGCAATTCCGTGTTGCACATCACACATGAAAGGAGCCTTGATTTCCTTGATGGCACTCCAGAGAAACCCCAAGAACACTGTTTCAAGGCTAGAGGGATCCTGAGGTCACTGTAGCAACACGAAAGAGCTCCGTGGGCCAAAAATCAACTCGAGATGAGAGGTTAGTCCCTGGCTTCGACTCCAGAGGAATACAACATTACCACAAGCACCTCAAGAGGAGGCTTCTCTCAGCTCTAGGTATGTGAGAGGGACCCTGAGTTTGCGGCCTCAAGTGGAATGGACACCGCGATGCCCTGACGCGAAATAAGGCTGGATATCCCTGCAGTGACTTGAATGCAGGCTCGTCTTCCATCTCCCAAGATGAAAGGATGTCTGAATCCCCTGTGGAGACCACAGAGAAAGACCTAGTTCCCCACCTCATCGCGACCGGAGGCCTCACATCCTTTGAAAACTCCAGAGGTACGCGGAGATCAGTGCCTCCAAAGGAGACGATGCCTGACTCCTCGTGAAACTTGATAGGAGTCCCAGGATTCCTGTGGCACGTGGAAAGGGACCCTTGGTCTCCCGCCTCAGCTGGAGAGGCGTCCCAATTGCCTTGCCAAGCCTCGAGGAGAATCCCGAGTTGTGTCTCGCAACTAGGCAAGAGTCCTGACGTGGCTGAACAAACACGTGTGTGGAAGGGCCATCCCCGTCGTAACTCGAGAATATACCCCAGGTTCCCGCCGCAACTCGAGAAAAACCATGAGACTTCCCCCTCGCCGCGAGATGAGGCCCGATTCCCATGCACTGCGTGCAGAGCAATTCTGTGTTGCACATCACACATGAAAGGAGCCTTGATTTCCTTCATGGCACTCCAGAGAAACCCCAAGAACACTGTTTCAAGGCTAGAGGGATCCTGAGGTCACTGTAGCAACACGAAAGAGCTCCGTGGACCAAAAATCAACTCGAGATGAGAGGTTAGTCCCTGGCTTCGACTCCAGAGGAATACCACCTTACCACAAGTACCTCAAGAGGAGGCTTCTCTCAGCTCTAGGTATGTGAGAGGGACCCTGAGTTTGCGGCCTCAAGTGGAATGGACACCGCGATGCCCTGACTCGAAATAAGGCCGGATATCCCTGCAGTGACTGGAATGCAGGCTCGTCTTGCATCTCCCAAGACGAAATGGTGTCTGAATCCCCTGTGGAGACCACAGAGAAAAACCTAGTTCCCCACCTCATCGCCACAGGAGGCCTCAAATCCTTTGAAAACTCCAGAGGTATGCGGAGATCAGTGCCTCCAAAGGAGACGATGCCTGACTCCTCGTGAAACTTGATAGGAGACCCAGGATTCCTGTGGCACGTGGAAAGGGACCCTTGGTCTCCCGTCTCAGCTGGAGAGGCGTCCCAATTGCCCTGCAAAGCCTCGAGGAGAATCCCGAGTTGTCCCTCGCAACTAGGCAGGAGTCCTGACATGGCTGAACACACACGTGTGTGGAAAGGCCATCCCCATCGTAACTCGAGAATATACCCCAGGTTCCCGCCGCAACTCGAGAAAAACCATGAGACTTCCCCCTCGCCCCGAGATGAGGCCCGATTCCCCTGCACTGCGTGCAGAGCAATTCCGTGTTGCACATCACACATGAAAGGAGCCTTGATTTCCTTGATGGCACTCCAGAGAAACCCCAAGAACACTGTTTCAAGGCTAGAGGGATCCTGAGGTCACTGTAGCAACACGAAAGAGCTCCGTGGACCAAGAATCAACACGAGATGAGAGGTTAGTCCCTGGCTTCGACTCCTGAGGAATACCACCTTACCACAAGCACCTCAAGAGGAGGCTTCTCTCAGCTCTAGGTATGTGAGAGGGATCCTGAGTTTGCGGCCTCAAGTGGTATGGACACCGCGATGCCCTGACTCGAAATAAGGCCGGATATCCCTGCAGTGACTTGAATGCAGGCTCGTCTTGCATCTCCCAAAAAGAAAGGATGTCTGAATCCCCTGTGGAGACCACAGAGAAAGACCTAGTTCCCCACCTCATCGCGACCGGAGGCCTCACATCCTTTGAAAACTCCAGAGGTACGCGGAGATCAGTGCCTCCAAAGGAGACGATGCCTGACTCCTCGTGAAACTTGATAGGAGTCCCAGGATTCCTGTGGCACTTGGAAAGGGACACTTGGTCTCCCGCCTCAGCTGGAGAGGCGTCCCAATTGCCTTGCCAAGCCTCGAGGAGAATCCCGAGTTGTGTCTCGCAACTAGGCAAGAGTCCTGACGTGGCTGAACAAACACGTGTGTGGAAGGGCCATCCCCGTGGTAACTCGAGAATATACTCCAGGTTTCCGCAGCAACTCGAGAAAAACCATGAGACTTCCCCCTCGCCGCGAGATGAGGCCCGATTCCCCTGCACTGCGTGCAGAGGAATTCTGTGTTGCACATCACACATGAAAGGAGCCTTGATTTCCTTCATGGCACTCCAGAGAAACCCCAAGAACACTGTTTCAAGGCTAGAGGGATCCTGAGGTCACTGTAGCAACACGAAAGAGCTCCGTGGACCAAAAATCAACTCGAGATGAGAGGTTAGTCCCTGGCTTCGACTCCAGAGGAATACCACCTTACCACAAGCACCTCAAGAGGAGGCTTCTCTCAGCTCTAGGTATGTGAGAGGGACCCTGAGTTTACGGCCTCAAGTGGAATGGACACCGCGATGCCCTGACTCGAAATAAGGCCGGATATCCCTGCAGTGACTGGAATGCAGGCTCGTCTTGCATCTCCCAAGACGAAAGGGTGTCTGAATCCCCTGTGGAGACAACAGAGAAAGACCTAGTTCCCCACCTCATCGCCACAGGAGGCCTCAAATCCTTTGAAAAATCCAGAGGTACGCGGAGATCAATGCCTCCAAAGGAGACGATGCCTGACTCCTCGTGAAACTTGATAGGAGTCCCAGGATTCCTGTGGCACTTGGAAAGGGACACTTGGTCTCCCGCCTCAGCTGGAGAGGCGTCCCAATTGCCCTGCAAAGCCTCGAGGAGAATCCAGAGTTGTCCCTCGCAACTAGGCAGGAGTCCTGACGTCGCTGAAGAAACACGTGGGTGGAAGGGCCATCCCCGTCGTAACTCGAGAATATACCCCAGGTTCCCGCCGCAACTCGAGAAAAACCATGACACTTCCCCCTCGCCGCGAGATGAGGCCCGATTCCCCTGCACTGCGTGCAGAGCAATTCCGTGTTGCACATCACACATGAAAGGAGCCTTGATTTCCTTGATGGCACTCCAGAGAAACCCCAAGAACACTGTTTCAAGGCTAGAGGGATCCTGAGGTCACTGTAGCAACACGAAAGAGCTCCGTGGGCCAAAAATCAACTCGAGATGAGAGGTTAGTCCCTGGATTCGACTCCAGAGGAATACCACCTTACCACAAGCACCTCAAGAGGAGGCTTCTCTCAGCTCTAGGTATGTGAGAGGGACCCTGAGTTAGCGGCCTCAAGTGGAATGGACACCGCGATGCCCTGACGCGAAATAAGGCTGGATATCCCTGCAGTGACTGGAATGCAGGCTCGTCTTGCATCTCCCAAGATGAAAGGATGTCTGAATCCCCTGTGGAGACCACAGAGAAAGACCTAGTTCCCCACCTCATCGCGACCAGAGGCCTCACATCCTTTGAAAACTCCAGAGGTACGCGGAGATCAGTGCCTCCAAAGGAGACGATGCCTGACTCCTCGTGAAACTTGACAGGAGTCCCAGGATTCCTGTGGCACGTGGAAAGGTACCCTTGGTCTCCCGCCTCAGCTGGAGAGGCGTCCCAATTGCCTTGCCAAGCCTAGAGGAGAATCCCGAGTTGTGTCTCGCAACTAGGCAAGAGTCCTGACGTGGCTGAACAAACACGTGTGTGGAAGGGCCATCCCCATCGTAACTCGAGAATATACCCCAGGTTCCCACTGCAACTCGAGAAAAACCATGAGACTTCCCCCTCGCCGCGAGATGAGGCCCGATTCCCCTGCACTGCATGCAGAGCAATTCTGTGTTGCACATCACACATGAAAGGAGCCTTGATTTCCTTCATGGCACTCCAGAGAAACCCCAAGAACACTGTTTCAAGGCTAGAGGGATCCTGAGGTCACTGTAGCAACACGAAAGAGCTCCGTGGACCAAGAATCAACACGAGATGAGAGGTTAGTCCCTGGCTTCGACTCCTGAGGAATACCACCTTACCACAAGCACCTCAAGAGGAGGCTTCTCTCAGCTCTAGGTATGTGAGAGGGATCCTGAGTTTGCAGCCTCAAGTGGAATGGACACCGCGATGCCCTGACTCGAAATAAGGCCGGATATCCCTGCAGTGACTTGAATGCAGGCTCGTCTTGCATCTCCCAAGAAGAGAGGATGTCTGAATCCCCTGTGGAGACAACAGAGAAACACCCAGTTCCCCACCTCATCGCGACCGGAGGCCTCACATCCTTTGAAAACTCCAGAGGTACGCGGAGATCAGTTCCTCCAAAGGAGACGATGCCTGACTCCTCGTGAAACTTGATAGGAGTCCCAGGATTCTTGTGGCACGTGGAAAGGGACCCTTGGTCTCCCGCCTCAGCTGGAAAGGCGTCCCAATTGCCTTGCCAAGCCTCGAGGAGAATCCCGAGTTGTGTCTCGCAACTAGGCAAGAGTCCTGACGTGGCTGAACAAACACGTGTGTGGAAGGGCCATCCCCGTCGTAACTCGAGAATATACCCCAGGTTCCCACCGCAACTCGAGAAAAACCATGAGACTTCCCCCTCGCCGCGAGATGAGGCCCGATTCCCCTGCACTGCGTGCAGAGCAATTCCGTGTTGCACATCACACATGAAAGGAGCCTTGATTTCCTTGATGGCACTCCAGAGAAACCCCAAGAACACTGTTTCAAGGCTAGAGGGATTCTGAGGTCACTGTAGCCACACGAAAGAGCTCCGTGGACCAAAAATCAACTCGAGATGAGAGGTTAGTCCCTGGCTTCGACTCCAGAGGAATACCACCTTACCACAAGCACCTCAAGAGGAGGCTATTCTCAGCTCTAGGTATGTGAGAGGGACCCTGAGTTTGCGGCCTCAAGTGGAATGGACACCGCGATGCCCTGACTCGAAATAAGGCCGGATATCCCTGCAGTGACTTCAATGCAGGCTCGTCTTGCATCTCCCAAGACGAAAGGGTGTCTGAATCCCCTGTGGAGACCACAGAGAAAGACTTAGTTCCCCACCTCATCGCGACAGGAGGCCTCAAATCCTTTGAAAACTCCAGAGGTATGCGGAGATCAGTTCCTCCAAAGGAGACGATGCCTGACTCCTCGTGAAACTTGATAGGAGACCCAGGATTCCTGTGGCACGTGGAAAGGGACCCTTGGTCTCCCGTCTCACCTGGAGAGGCGTCCCAATTGCCCTGCAAAGCCTCGAGGAGAATCCCGAGTTGTCCCTCGCAACTAGGCAGGAGTCCTGACGTCGCTGAAGAAACACGTGGGTGGAAGGGCCATCCCCGTCGTAACTCGAGAATATACCCCAGGTTCCCGCCGCAACTCGAGAAAAACCATGAGACTTCCCCCTCGCCGCGAGATGAGGCCCGATTCCCCTGCACTGCATGCAGAGCAATTCCGTGTTGCACATCACACATGAAAGGAGCCTTGATTTCCTTGATGGCACTCCAGAGAAACCCCAAGAACACTGTTTCAAGGCTAGAGGGATCCTGAGGTCACTGTAGCAACACGAAAGAGCTCCGTGGGCCAAAAATCAACTCGAGATGAGAGGTTAGTCCCTGGCTTCGACTCCAGAGGAATACCACCTTACCACAAGCACCTCAAGAGGAGGCTTCTCTCAGCTCTAGGTATGTGAGAGGGACCCTGAGTTTGCGGCCTCAAGTGGAATGGACACCGCGATGCCCTGACTCGAAATAAGGCCGGATATCCCTGCAGTGACTGGAATGCAGGCTCGTCTTGCATCTCCCAAGACGAAAGGCTGTCTGAATCCCCTGTGGAGACAACAGAGAAAGACCTAGTTCCCCACCTCATCGCGACAGGAGGCCTCAAATCCTTTGAAAAATCCAGAGGTACGCGGAGATCAGTGCCTCCAAAGGAGACGATGCCTGACTCCTCGTGAAACTTGATAGGAGTCCCAGGATTCCTGTGGCACTTGGAAAGGGACACTTGGTCTCCCGCCTCAGCTGGAGAGGCGTCCCAATTGCCCTGCAAAGCCTCGAGGAGAATCCAGAGTTGTCCCTCGCAACTAGGCAGGAGTCCTGACGTCGCTGAAGAAACACGTGGGTGGAAGGGCCATCCCCGTCGTAACTCGAGAATATACCCCAGGTTCCCGCCGCAACTCGAGAAAAACCATGAGACTTCCCCCTCGCCGCGAGATGAGGCCCGATTCCCCTGCACTGCGTGCAGAGCAATTCCGTGTTGCACATCACACATGAAAGGAGCCTTGATTTCCTTGATGGCACTCCAGAGAAACCCCAAGAACACTGTTTCAAGGCTAGAGGGATCCTGAGGTCACTGTAGCAACACGAAAGAGCTCCGTGGGCCAAAAATCAACTCGAGATGAGAGGTTAGTCCCTGGCTTCGACTCCAGAGGAATACCACCTTACCACAAGCACCTCAAGAGGAGGCTTCTCTCAGCTCTAGGTATGTGAGAGGGACCCTGAGTTAGCGGCCTCAAGTGGAATGGACACCGCGATGCCCTGACGCGAAATAAGGCTGGATATCCCTGCAGTGACTGGAATGCAGGCTCGTCTTGCATCTCCCAAGATGAAAGGATGTCTGAATCCCCTGTGGAGACCACAGAGAAAGACCTAGTTCCCCACCTCATCGCGACCGGAGGCCTCACATCCTTTGAAAACTCCAGAGGTACGCGGAGATCAGTGCCTCCAAAGGAGACGATGCCTGACTCCTCGTGAAACTTGACAGGAGTCCCAGGATTCCTGTGGCACGTGGAAAGGGACCCTTGGTCTCCCGCCTCAGCTGGAGAGGCGTCCCAATTGCCTTGCCAAGCCTAGAGGAGAATCCCGAGTTGTGTCTCGCAACTAGGCAAGAGTCCTGACGTCGCTGAACAAACACGTGTGTGGAAGGGCCATCCCCATCGTAACTCGAGAATATACCCCAGGTTCCCGCCGCAACTCGAGAAAAACCATGAGACTTCCCCCTCGCCGCGAGATGAGGCCCGATTCCCCTGCACTGCGTGCAGAGCAATTCTGTGTTGCACATCACACATGAAAGGAGCCTTGATTTGCTTCATGGCACTCCAGAGAAACCCCAAGAACACTGTTTCAAGGCTAGAGGGATCCTGAGGTCACTGTAGCAACAGGAAAGAGCTCCGTGGACCAAAAATCAACTCGAGATGAGAGGTTAGTCCCTGGCTTCGACTCCAGAGGAATACCACCTTACCACAAGCACCTCAAGAGGAGGCTTCTCTCAGCTCTAGGTATGTGAGAGGGACCCTGAGTTTGCAGCCTCAAGTGGAATGGACACCGCGAGGCCCTGACTCGAAATAAGGCCGGATATCCCTGCAGTGACTGGAATGCAGGCTCGTCTTGCATCTCCCAAGACGAAAGGGTGTCTGAATCCCCTGAGGAGACCACAGAGAAAGACCTAGTTCCCCACCTCATCGCGACAGGAGGCCTCAAATCCTTTGAAAACTCCAGAGGTATGCGGAGATCAGTGCCTCCAAAGGAGACGATGCCTGACTCCTCGTGAAACTTGATAGGAGACCCAGGATTCCTGTGGCACGTGGAAAGGGACCCTTGGTCTCCCGTCTCAGCTGGAGAGGCGTCCCAATTGCCCTGCAAAGCCTCGAGGAGAATCCCGAGGTGTCCCTCGCAACTAGGCAGGAGTCCTGACATGGCTGAACACACACGTGTGTGGAAGGGCCATCCCCGTCGTAACTCGAGAATATACCCCAGGTTCCCGCCGCAACTCGAGAAAAACCATGAGACTTCCCCCTCGCCGCGAGATGAGGCCCGATTCCCCTGCACTGCGTGCAGAGCAATTCCGTGTTGCACATCACACATGAAAGGAGCCTTGATTTCCTTGATGGCACTCCAGAGAAACCCCAAGAACACTGTTTCAAGGCTAGAGGGATCCTGAGGTCACTGTAGCAACACGAAAGAGCTCCGTGGACCAAGAATCAACACGAGATGAGAGGTTAGTCCCTGGCTTCGACTCCTGAGGAATACCACCTTACCACAAGCACCTCAAGAGGAGGCTTCTCTCAGCTCTAGGTATGTGAGAGGGATCCTGAGTTTGCAGCCTCAAGTGGAATGGACACCGCCATGCCCTGACTCGAAATAAGGCCGGATATCCCTGCAGTGACTTGAATGCAGGCTCGTCTTGCATCTCCCAAGAAGAGAGGATGTCTGAATCCCCTGTGGAGACCACAGAGAAACACCCAGTTCCCCACCTCATCGCGACCGGAGGCCTCACATCCTTTGAAAACTCCAGAGGTACGCGGAGATCAGTTCCTCCAAAGGAGACGATGCCTGACTCCTCGTGAAACTTGATAGGAGTCCCAGGATTCTTGTGGCACGTGGAAAGGGACCCTTGGTCTCCCGCCTCAGCTGGAGAGGCGTTCCAATTGCCCTGCCAAGCCTGGAGGAGAATCCCGAGTTGTCCCTCGCAACTAGGCAGGAGTCCTGACGTGGCTGAACAAACACGTGGGTGGAAGGGCCATCCCCGTCGTAACTCGAGAATATACCCCAGGTTCCCGCCGCAACTCGAGAGAAACCATGAGACTTCACCCTCGCCGCAAGATGAGGCCCGATTCCCCTGCACTGCGTGCCGAGCAATTCCGTGTTGCACATCACACATGAAAGGAGCCTTGATTTCCTTGATGGCACTCCAGAGAAACCCCAAGAACACTGTTTCAAGGCGAGAGGGATCCTGAGGTCACTGTAGCAACACGAAAGAGCTCCGTGGGCCAAAAATCAACTCGAGATGAGAGGTTAGTCCCTGGCTTCGACTCCAGAGGAATACCACCTTACCACAAGCACCTCAAGAGGAGGCTTCTCTCAGCTCTAGGTATGTGAGAGGGACCCTGAGTTTGCGGCCTCAAGTGGAATGGACACCGCGATGCCCTGACGCGAAATAAGGCCGGATATCCCTGCAGTGACTTGAATGCAGGCTCGTCTTGCATCTCCCAAGATGAAAGGATGTCTGAATCCCCTGTGGAGACCACAGAGAAAGACCTAGTTCCCCACCTCATCGCGACCGGAGGCCTCCCATCCTTTGAAAACTCCAGAGGTACGCGGAGATCAGTGCCTCCAAAGGAGACGATGCCTGACTCCTCGTGAAACTTGATAGGAGTCCCAGGATTCCTGTGGCACGTGGAAAGGGACCCTTGGTCTCCCGCCTCAGCTGGAAAGGCGTCCCAATTGCCTTGCCAAGCCTCGAGGAGAATCCCGAGTTGTGTCTCGCAACTAGGCAAGAGTCCTGACGTGGCTGAACAAACACGTGTGTGGAAGGGCCATCCCCGTCGTAACTCGAGAATATACCCCAGGTTCCCACCGCAACTCGAGAAAAACCATGAGACTTCCCCCTCGCCGCGAGATGAGGCCCGATTCCCCTGCACTGCGTGCAGAGCAATTCCGTGTTGCACATCACACATGAAAGGAGCCTTGATTTCCTTCATGGCACTCCAGAGAAACCCCAAGAACACTGTTTCAAGGCTAGAGGGATTCTGAGGTCACTGTAGCCACACGAAAGAGCTCCGTGGACCAAAAATCAACTCGAGATGAGAGGTTAGTCCCTGGCTTCGACTCCAGAGGAATACCACCTTACCACAAGCACCTCAAGAGGAGGCTATTCTCAGCTCTAGGTATGTGAGAGGGACCCTGAGTTTGCGGCCTCAAGTGGAATGGACACCGCGATGCCCTGACTCGAAATAAGGCCGGATATCCCTGCAGTGACTGGAATGCAGGCTCGTCTTGCATCTCCCAAGACGAAAGGGTGTCTGAATCCCCTGTGGAGACCACAGAGAAAGACCTAGTTCCCCACCTCATCGCGACAGGAGGCCTCAAATCCTTTGAAAACTCCAGAGGTATGCGGAGATCAGTGCCTCCAAAGGAGACGATGCCTGACTCCTCGTGAAACTTGATAGGAGACCCAGGATTCCTGTGGCACGTGGAAAGGGACCCTTGGTCTCCCGTCTCAGCTGGAGAGGCGTTCCAATTGCCCTGCAAAGCCTCGAGGAGAATCCCGAGTTGTCCCTCGCAACTAGGCAGGAGTCCTGACGTCGCTGAAGAAACACGTGTGTGGAAGGGCCATCCCCGTCGTAACTCGAGAATATACCCCAGGTTCCCACCGCAACTCGAGAAAAACCATGAGACTTCCCCCTCGCCACGAGATGAGGCCCGATTCCCCTGCACTGCATGCAGAGCAATTCCATGTTGCACATCACACATGAAAGGAGCCTTGATTTCCTTGATGGCACTCCAGAGAAACCCCAAGAACACTGTTTCAAGGCTAGAGGGATCCTGAGGTCACTGTAGCAACACGAAAGAGCTCCGTGGGCCAAAAATCAACTCGAGATGAGAGGTTAGTCCCTGGCTTCGACTCCAGAGGAATACCACCTTACCACAAGCACCTCAAGAGGAGGCTTCTCTCAGCTCTAGGTATGTGAGAGGGACCCTGAGTTTGCGGCCTCAAGTGGAATGGACACCGCGATGCCCTGACGCGAAATAAGGCTGGATATCCCTGCAGTGACTGGAATGCAGGCTCGTCTTGCATCTCCCAAGATGAAAGGATGTCTGAATCCCCTGTGGAGACCACAGAGAAAGACCTAGTTCCCCACCTCATCGCGACCGGAGGCCTCACATCCTTTGAAAACTCCAGAGGTACGCGGAGATCAGTGCCTCCAAAGGAGACGATGCCTGACTCCTCGTGAAACTTGATAGGAGTCCCAGGATTCTTGTGGCACGTGGAAAGGGACCCTTGGTCTCCCGCCTCAGCTGGAGAGGCGTCCCAATTGCCTTGCCAAGCCTAGAGGAGAATACCGAGTTGTGTCTCGCAACTAGGCAAGAGTCCTGACGTGGCTGAACAAACACGTGTGTGGAAGGGCCATCCCCGTCGTAACTCGAGAATATACCCCAGGTTCCCGCCGCAACTCGAGAAAAACCATGAGACTTCCCCCTCGCCGCGAGATGAGGCCCGATTCCCCTGCACTGCATGCAGAGCAATTCCGTGTTGCACATCACACATGAAAGGAGCCTTGATTTCCTTGATGGCACTCCAGAGAAACCCCAAGAACACTGTTTCAAGGCTAGAGGGATCCTGAGGTCACTGTAGCAACACGAAAGAGCTCCGTGGACCAAGAATCAACACGAGATGAGAGGTTAGTCCCTGGCTTCGACTCCTGAGGAATACCACCTTACCACAAGCACCTCAAGAGTAGGCTTCTCTCAGCTCTAGGTATGTGAGAGGGATCCTGAGTTTGCGGCCTCAAGTGGAATGGACACCGCGATGCCCTGACTCGAAATAAGGCCGGATATCCCTGCAGTGACTTGAATGCAGGATCGTCTTGCATCTCCCAAGATGAAAGGATGTCTGAATCCCCTGTGGAGACCACAGAGAAAGACCTAGTTCCCCACCTCATCGCGACCGGAGGCCTCACATCCTTTGAAAACTCCAGAGGTACGCGGAGATCAGTGCCTCCAAAGGAGACGATGCCTGACTCCTCGTGAAACTTGATAGGAGTCCCAGGATTCCTGTGGCACGTGGAAAGGGACCCTTGGTCTCCCGCCTCAGCTGGAGAGGCGTCCCAATTGCCTTGCCAAGCCTAGAGGAGAATCCCGAGTTGTGTCTCGCAACTAGGCAAGAGTCCTGACGTGGCTGAACAAACACGTGTGTGGAAGGGCCATCCCCGTCGTAACTCGAGAATATACTCCAGGTTCCCGCCGCAACTCGAGAAAAACCATGAGACTTCCCCCTCGCCGCGAGATGAGGCCCGATTCCCTTTCACTGCGTGCAGAGCAATTCTGTGTTGCACATCACACATGAAAGGAGCCTTGATTTCCTTCATGGCACTCCAGAGAAACCCCAAGAACACTGTTTCAAGGCTAGAGGGATCCTGAGGTCACTGTAGCAACAGGAAAGAGCTCCGTGGACCAAAAATCAACTCGAGATGAGAGGTTAGTCCCTGGCTTCGACTCCAGAGGAATACCACCTTACCACAAGCACCTCAAGAGGAGGCTTCTCTCAGCTCTAGGTATGTGAGAGGGACCCTGAGTTTGCGGCCTCAAGTGGAATGGACACCGCGATGCCCTGACTCGAAATAAGGCCGGATATCCCTGCAGTGACTGGAATGCAGGCTCGTCTTGCATCTCCCAAGACGAAAGGGTGTCTGAATCCCCTGTGGAGACCACAGAGAAAGACCTAGTTCCCCACCTCATCGCGACAGGAGGCCTCAAATCCTTTGAAAACTCCAGAGGTACGCGGAGATCAGTGCCTCCAAAGGAGACGATGCCTGACTCCTCGTGAAACTTGATAGGAGTCCCAGGATTCCTGTGGCACTTGGAAAGGGACACTTGGTCTCCCGCCTCAGCTGGAGAGGCGTCCCAATTGCCCTGCCAAGCCTCGAGGAGAATCCCGAGTTGTCCCTCGCAACTAGGCAGGAGTCCTGACGTCGCTGAAGAAACACGTGGGTGGAAGGGCCATCCCCGTCGTAACTCGAGAATATACCCCAGGTTCCCGCCGCAACTCGAGAAAAACCATGAGACTTCCCCCTCGCCGCGAGATGAGGCCCGATTCCCCTGCACTGCGTGCAGAGCAATTCCGTGTTGCACATCACACATGAAAGGAGCCTTGATTTCCTTGATGGCACTCCAGAGAAACCCCAACAACACTGTTTCAAGGCTAGAGGGATCCTGAGGTCACTGTAGCAACACGAAAGAGCTCCGTGGACCAAGAATCAACACGAGATGAGAGGTTAGTCCCTGGCTTTGACTCCTGAGGAATACCACCTTACCACAAGCACCTCAAGAGGAGGCTTCTCTCAGCTCTAGGTATGTGAGAGGGATCCTGAGTTTGCGGCCTCAAGTGGAATGGACACCGCGATGCCCTGACTCGAAATAAGGCCGGATATCCCTGCAGTGACTTGAATGCAGGCTCGTCTTGCATCTCCCAAGAAGAAAGGATGTCTGAATCCCCTGTGGAGACCACAGAGAAACACCCAGTTCCCCACCTCATCGCGACCGGAGGCCTCACATCCTTTGAAAACTCCAGAGGTACGCGGAGATCAGTGCCTCCAAAGGAGACGATGCCTGACTCCTCGTGAAACTTGATAGGAGTCCCAGGATTCTTGTGGCACGTGGAAAGGGACCCTTGGTCTCCCGCCTCAGCTGGAGAGGCGTTCCAATTGCCCTGCCAAGCCTCGAGGAGAATCCCGAGTTGTCCCTCGCAACTAGGCAAGAGTCCTGACGTCGCTGAAGAAACACGTGGGTGGAAGGGCCATCCCCGTCGTAACTCGAGAATATACCCCAGGTTCCCGCCGCAACTCGAGAAAAACCATGAGACTTCCCCCTCGATGCGAGATGAGGCCCGATTCCCCTGTACTGCGTGCAGAGCAATTCCGTCTTGCACATCACACATGAAAGGAGCCTTGATTTCCTTGATGGCACTCCAGAGAAACCCCAGAACACTGTTTCAAGGATAGAGGGATCCTGAGGTCACTGTAGCAACACGAAAGAACTCTGTGGACCAGAAATCAACTCGAAAAGAGAGGTTAGTCCCTGGATTCGTCTCCTGAGGAATACCACCTTACCACAAGCACCTCAAGAGGAGGCTTCTCTCAGCTCTAGGTATGTGAGAGGGACCCTGAGTTTGCGGCCTCAAGTGGAATGGACACCGCGATGCCCTGACTCGAAATAAGGCCGGATATCCCTGCAGTGACTTCAATGCAGGCTCGTCTTGCATTTCCCAGGACAAAAGGATGTCTGAATCCCCTGTGGAAAGCACAGAGAAAGACTTAGTTCCCCACCTCATCGCGACCGATAGCCTCACATCCTTTCAAAACTCCAGAGGTACGCGGAGATCAGTGCCTCCAAAGGAGACGATGCCTGACTCCTCGTGAAACTTGATAGGAGTGCCAGGATTCCTGTGGCACTTGGAAAGGGACCCTTGGTCTCCCGCCTCAGCTGGAGAGGCGTCCCAATTGCCCTGCCAATCCTCGAGGAGAATCCAGAGTTGTCCCTCGCAACTAGGCAGGAGTCCTGACGTCGCTGAAGAAACACGTGTGTGGAAGGGCCATCCCCGTCGTAACTCGAGAATATACCCCAGGTTCCCGCCGCAACTCGAGAGAAACCATGAGACTTCCCCCTCGCCGCGAGATGAGGCCCGATTCCCCTGCACTGCGTGCAGAGCAATTCCGTGTTGCACATCACACATGAAAGGAGCCTTGATTTCCTTGATGGCACTCCAGAGAAACCCCAAGAACACTGTTTCAAGGATAGAGGGATCCTGAGGTCACTGTAGCAACACGAAAGAGCTCCGTGGGCCAAAAATCAACTCGAGATGAGAGGTTAGTCCCTGGCTTCGACTCCAGAGGAATACCACCTTACCACAAGCACCTCAAGAGGAGGCTTCTCTCAGCTCTAGGTATGTGAGAGGGACCCTGAGTTTGCGGCCTCAAGTGGAATGGACACCGCGATGCCCTGACGCGAAATAAGGCCGAATATCGCTGCAGTGACTTGAATGCAGGCTCGTCTTGCATCTCCCAAGATGAAAGGATGTATGAATCCCCTGTGGAGACCACAGAGAAAGACCTAGTTCCCCACCTCATCGCGACCGGAGGCCTCACATCCTTTGAAAACTCCAGAAGTACGCGGAGATCAGTGCCTCCAAAGGAGACGATGCCTGACTCCTCGTGAAACTTGATAGGAGACCCAGGATTCCTGTGGCACGTGGAAAGGGACCCTTGGTCTCCCGCCTCAGCTGGAAAGGCGTCCCAATGGCCTTGCCAAGCCTCGAGGAGAATCCCGAGTTGTGTCTCGCAACTAGGCAAGACTCCTGACGTGGCTGAACAAACACGTGGGTGGAAGGGCCATCCCCGTCGTAACTCGAGAATATACCCCAGGTTCCCGCCGCAACTCGAGAAAAACCATGAGACTTCCCCCTCGCCGCGAGATGAGGCCCGATTCCCCTGCACTGCATGCAGAGCAATTCCGTGTTGCACATCACATATGAAAGGAGCCTTGATTTCCTTCATGGCACTCCAGAGAAACCCCAAGAACACTGTTTCAAGGATAGAGGGATCCTGAGGTCACTGTAGCAACACGAAAGAGCTCCGTGGGCCAAAAATCAACTCGAGATGAGAGGTTAGTCCCTGGCTTCGACTCCTGAGGAATACCACCTTACCACAAGCACCTCAAGAGGAGGCGTCTCTCAGCTCTAGGTATGTGAGAGGGACCCTGAGTTTGCGGCCTCAAGTGGAATGGACACCGCGATGCCCTGACTCGAAATAAGGCCGGATATCCCTGCAGTGACTGGAATGCAGGCTCGTCTTGCATCTCCCAAGACGAAAGGGTGTCTGAATCCCCTGTGGAAAGCACAGAGAAAGACCTAGTTCCCCACCTCATCGCGACAGGAGGCCTCACATCCTTTGAAAACTCCAGAGGTATGCGGAGATCAGTGCCTCCAAAGGAGACGATGCCTGACTCCTCGTGAAACTTGATAGGAGTCCCAGGATTCCTGTGGCACGTGGAAAGGGACACTTGGTCTCCCGTCTCAGCTGGAGAGGCGTCCCAATTGCCCTGCAAATCCTCGAGGAGAATCCCGAGTTGTCCCTCGCAACTAGGCAGGAGTCCTGACGTCGCTGAAGAAACACGTGTGTGGAAGGGCCATCCCCGTCGTAACTCGAGAATATACCCCAGGTTCCCGCCGCAACTCGAGAAAAATCATGAGACTTCCCCCTCGCCGCGAGATGAGGCCCGATTCCCCTGCACTGCGTGCAGAGCAATTCCGTGTTGCACATCACACATGAAAGGAGCCTTGATTTCCTTGATGGCACTCCAGAGAAACCCCAAGAACACTGTTTCAAGGCTAGAGGGATCCTGAGGTCACTGTAGAAACACGAAAGAGCTCCGTGGACCGAGAATCAACACGAGATGAGAGGTTAGTCCCTGGCTTCGACTCCTGAGGAATACCACCTTACCACAAGCACCTCAAGAGGAGGCTTCTCTCAGCTCTAGGTATGTGAGAGGGATCCTGAGTTTGCGGCCTCAAGTGGAATGGACACCGCGATGCCCTGACTCGAAATAAGGCCGGATATCCCTGCAGTGACTTGAATGCAGGCTCGTCTTGCATCTCCCAAGAAGAAAGGATGTCTGAATCCCCTGTGGAGACCACAGAGAAAGACCTAGTTCCCCACCTCATCGCGACCGGAGGCCTCACATCCTTTGAAAACTCCAGAGGTACGCGGAGATCAGTGCCTCCAAAGGAGACGATGCCTGACTCCTCGTGAAACTTGATAGGAGTCCCAGGATTCTTGTGGCACGTGGAAAGGGACCCTTGGTCTCCCGCCTCAGCTGGAGAGGCGTTCCAATTGCCCTGCCAAGCCTCGAGGAGAATCCCGAGTTGTCCCTCGCAACTAGGCAAGAGTCCTGACGTCGCTGAAGAAACACGTGTGTGGAAGGGCCATCCCCGTCGTAACTCGAGAATATACCCCAGGTTCCCGCCGCAACTCGAGAAAAACCATGAGACTTCCCCCTCGCCGCGAGATGAGGCCCGATTCCCCTGCACTGCGTGTAGAGCAATTCCGTCTTGGACATCACACATGAAAGGAGCCTTGATTTCCTTCATGGCACTCCAGAGAAACCCCAAGAACACTGTTTCAAGGATAGAGGGATCCTGAGGTCACTGTAGCAAAACGAAAGAACTCTGTGGACCAAAAATCAACTCGAAAAAAGAGGTTAGTCCCGGGATTCGTCTCCAGAGGAATACCACCTTACCACAAGCACCTCAAGAGGAGGCTTCTCTCAGCTCTAGGTATGTGAGAGGGACCCTGAGTTTGCGGCCTCAAGTGGAATGGACACCGCGATGCCCTGACTCGAAATAAGGCCGGATATCCCTGCAGTGACTTCAATGCAGGCTCGTCTTGCATCTCCCAGGACGAAAGGATGTCTGAATCCCCTGTGGAAAGCACAGAGAAAGACTTAGTTCCCCACCTCATCGCGACCGATAGCCTCACATCCTTTGAAAACTCCAGAGGTACGCGGAGATCAGTGCCTCCAAAGGAGACGATGCCTGACTCCTCGTGAAACTTGATAGGAGTCCCAGGATTCCTGTGGCACTTGGAAAGGGACACTTGGTCTCCCGTCTCAGCTGGAGAGGCGTCCCAATTGCCCTGCCAAGCCTCGAGGAGAATCCAGAGTTATCCCTCGCAACTAGGCAGGAGTCCTGACGTCGCTGAAGAAACACGTGGGTGGAAGGGCCATCCCCGTCGTAACTCGAGAATATACCCCAGGTTCCCGCCGCAACTCGAGAAAAACCATGAGACTTCCCCCTCGCCGCGAGATGAGGCCCGATTCCCCTGCACTGCGTGCAGAGCAATTCCGTGTTGCACATCACACATGAAAGGAGCCTTGATTTCCTTGATGGCACTCCAGAGAAACCCCAAGAACACTGTTTCAAGGCTAGAGAGATCCTGAGGTCATTGTAGCAACACGAAAGAGCTCCGTGGGCCAAAAATCAACTCGAGATGAGAGGTTAGTCCCTGGCTTCGACTCCAGAGGAATACCACCTTACCACAAGCACCTCAAGAGGAGGCTTCTCTCAGCTCTAGGTATGTGAGAGGGACCCTGAGTTTGCGGCCTCAAGTGGAATGGACACCGCGATGCCCTGACTCGAAATAAGGCCGGATATCCCTGCAGTGACTTGAATGCAGGCTCGTCTTGCATCTCCCAAGAAGAAAGGATGTCTGAATCCCCTGTGGAGACCACAGAGAAACACCTAATTCCCCACCTCATCGCGACCGGAGGCCTCACATCCTTTGAAAACTCCAGAGGTACGCGGAGATCAGTGCCTCCAAAGGAGACGATGCCTGACTCCTCGTGAAACTTGATAGGAGTCCCAGGATTCTTGTGGCACGTGGAAAGGGCCCCTTGGTCTCCCGCCTCAGCTTGAGAGGCGTTCCAATTGCCCTGCCAAGCCTCGAGGAGAATCCCGAGTTGTCCCTCGCAACTAGGCAGGAGTCCTGACGTGGCTGAACAAACACGTGTGTGGAAGTGCCATCCCCGTCGTAACTCGAGAATATACCCCAGGTTCCCGCCGCAACTCGAGAAAAACCATGAGACTTCCCCCTCGATGCGAGATGAGGCCCGATTCCCCTGTACTGCGTGCAGAGCAATTCCGTCTTGCACATCACACATGAAAGGAGCCTTGATTTCCTTGATGGCACTCCAGAGAAACCCCAAGAACACTGTTTCAAGGCTAGAGGGATCCTGAGATCACTGTAGCAACACGAAAGAACTTTGTGGACCAAAAATCAACTCGAAAAGAGAGGTTAGTCCCTGGATTCGTCTCCAGAGGAATACCACCTTACCACAAGCACCTCAAGAGGAGGCTTCTCTCAGCTCTAGGTATGTGAGAGGGACCCTGAGTTTGCGGCCTCAAGTGGAATGGACACCGCGATGCCCTGACTCGAAATAAGGCCGGATATCCCTGCAGTGACTTCAATGCAGGCTCGTCTTGCATCTCCCAGGATGAAAGGATGTCTGAATCCCCTGTGGAAAGCACAGAGAAAGACTTAGTTCCCCACCTCATCGCGACCGATAGCCTCACATCCTTTGAAAACTCCAGAGGTACGCGAAGATCAGTGCCTCCAAAGGAGACGATGCCTGACTCCTCGTGAAACTTGATAGGAGTCCCAGGATTCCTGTGGCACGTGGAAAGGGACCCTTGGTCTCCCGCCTCCGCTGGAGAGGCGTCCCAATTGCCTTGCCAAGCCTCGAGGAGAATCCCGAGTTGTGTCTCGCAACTAGGCAAGAGTCCTGACGTGGCTGAACAAACACGTGTGTGGAAGGGCCATCCCCGTCGTAACTCGAGAATATACCCCAGGTTCCCGCCGCAACTCGAGAAAAACCATGAGACTTCCCCCTCGCTGCGAGGTGAGGCCCGATTCCCCTGCACTGCGTGCAGAGCAATTCTGTGTTGCACATCACACATGAAAGGAGCCTTGATTTCCTTCATGGCACTCCAGAGAAACCGCAAGAACACTGTTTCAAGGCTAGAGGGATCCTGAGGTCACTGTAGCAACAAGAAAGAGCTCCGTGGACCAAAAATCAACTCGAGATGAGAGGTTAGTCCCTGGCTTCGACTCCAGAGGAATACCACCTTACCACAAGCACCTCAAGAGGAGGCTTCTCTCAGCTCCAGGTGTGTGAGAGGGACCCTGAGTTTGCGGCCTCAAGTGGAATGGACACCGCGATGCCCTGACTCGAAATAAGGCCGGGTATCCCAGCAGTGACTGGAATGCAGGCTCGTCTTCCATCTCCCAAGACGAAAGGGTGTCTGATTCCGCTGTGGAGATCACAGAGAAAGACCTAGTTCCCCACCTCATCGCGACAGGAGGCCTCAAATCCTTTGAAAACTCCAGAGGTATGCGGAGATCAGTGCCTCCAAAGGAGACGATGCCTGACTCCTCGTGAAACTTGAGAGGAGACCCAGGATTCCTGTGGCACGTGGAAAGGGACCCTTGGTCTCCCGTCTCAGCTGGAGAGGCGTCCCAATTGCCCTGCAAAGCCTCGAGGAGAATCCCGAGTTGTCCCTCGCAACTAGTCAGGAGTCCTGACGTCGCGGAACACACACGTGTGTGGAAGGGCCATCCCCGTCGTAACTCGAGAATATACCCCAGGTTCCCGCCGCAACTCGAGAAAAACCATGAGACTTCCCCCTCGCCGCGAGATGAGGCCCGATTCCCCTGCACTGCGTGCAGAGCAATTCCGTGTTGCACATCACACATGAAAGGAGCCTTGATTTCCTTGATGGCACTCCAGAGAAACCCCAAGAACACTGTTTCAAGGCTAGAGGGATCCTGAGGTCAATGTAGCAACATGAAAGAGCTCCGTGGACACAGAATCAACACGAGATGAGAGGTTAGTCCCTGGCTTCGACTCCTGAGGAATGCCAACTTACCACAAGCACCTCAAGAGGAGGCTTCTCTCAGCTCTAGGTATGTGAGAGGGATCCTGAGTTTGCGGCATCAAGTGGAATGGACACCGCGATGCCCTGACTCGAAATAAGGCCGGATATCCCTGCAGTGACTGGAATGCAGGCTCGTCTTGCATCTCCCAAGAAGAAAGGATGTCTGAATCCCCTGTGGAGACCACAGAGAAAGACCTAGTTTCCCACCTCATCGCGACCGGAGGCCTCACATCCTTTGAAAACTCCAGAGGTACGCGGAGATCAGTGCCTCCAAAGGAGACGATGCCTGACTCCTCGTGAAACTTGATAGGAGTCCCAGGATTCTTGTGGCACGTGGAAAGGGACCCTTGGTCTCCCGCCTCAGCTGGAGAGGCGTTCCAATTGCCCTGCCAAGCCTCGAGGAGAATCCCGAGTTGTCCCTCGCAACTAGGCAGGAGTCCTGACGTGGCTGAATAAACACGTGGGTGGAAGGGCCATCCCCGTCGTAACTGGAGAATATACCCCAGGTTCCCGCCGCAACTCGAGAAAAACCATGAGACTTCCCCCTCGATGCGAGATGAGGCCCGATTCCCCTGTACTGCGTGCAGAGCAATTCCGTCTTGCACATCACACATGAAAGGAGCCTTGATTTCCTTGATGGCACTCCAGAGAAACCCCAAGAACACTTTTTCAAGGATAGAGGGATCCTGAGGTCACTGTAGCAACACGAAAGAACTCTGTGGACCAAAAATCAACTCGAAAAGAGAGGTTAGTCCCTGGATTCGTCTCCAGAGGAATACCACCTTACCAGAAGCACCTCAAGAGGAGGCTTCTCTCAGCTCTAGGTATGTGAGAGGGACCCTGAGTTTGCGGCATCAAGTGGAATGGACACCGCGATGCCCTGACTCGAAATAAGGCCGGATATCCCTGCAGTGACTTCAATGCAGGCTCGTCTTGCATCTCCCAGGACGAAAGGATGTCTGAATCCCCTGTGGAAAGCACAGAGAAAGACTTAGTTCCCCACCTCATCGCGACCGATAGCCTCACATCCTTTGAAAACTCCAGAGGTACGCGGAGATCAGTGCCTCCAAAGGAGACGATGCCTGACTCCTCGTGAAACTTGATAGGAGTCCCAGGATTCCTGTGGCACTTGGAAAGGGACACTTGGTCTCCCGCCTCAGCTGGAGAGGCGTCCCAATTGCCCTGCCAAGCCTCGAGGAGAATCCAGAGTTGTCCCTCGCAACTAGGCAGGACTCCTGATGTCGCTGAAGAAACACGTGGGTGGAAGGGCCATCCCCGTCGTAACTCGAGAATATACCCCAGGTTCCCGCCGCAACTCGAGAAAAACCATGAGACTTCCCCCTCGCCGCGAGATGAGGCTGGATTCCCCTGCACTGCGTGCAGAGCAATTCCGTGTTGCACATCACACATGAAAGGAGCCTTGATTTCCTTGATGGCACTCCAGAGAAACCCCAAGAACACTGTTTCAAGGCTAGAGGGATCCTGAGGTCACTGTAGCAACACGAAAGAGCTCCGTGGGCCAAAAATCAACTCGAGATGAGAGGTTAGTCCCTGGCTTCGACTCCAGAGGAATACCACCTTACCACAAGCACCTCAAGAGGAGGCTTCTCTCAGCTCTAGGTGTGTGAGAGGGACCCTGAGTTTGCGGCCTTAAGTGGAATGGACACCGCGATGCCCTGACTCGAAATAAGGCCGGATATCCCTGCAGTGACTGGAATGCAGGCTCGTCTTCCATCTCCCAAGACGAAAGGGTGTCTGAATCCGCTGTGGAGACCACAGAGAAAGACCTAGTTCCCCACCTCATCGCGACAGGAGGCCTCAAATCCTTTGAAAACTCCAGAGGTACGCGGAGATCAGTGCCTCCAAAGGAGACGATACCTGACTCCTCGTGAAACTTGATAGGAGTCCCAGGATTCTTTTGGTACGTGGAAAGGGACCCTTGGTCTCCCTCCTCAGCTGGAGAGGCGTCCCAATTGCCTTGCCAAGCCTCGAGGAGAATCCCGAGTTGTGTCTCGCAACTAGGCAAGAGTCCTGACGTGGCTGAACAAACACGTGTGTGGAAGGGCCATCCCCGTCGTAACTCGAGAATATACCCCAGGTTCCCGCCGCAACTCGAGAAAAACCATGAGACTTCCCCCTCGCCGCGAGATGAGGCCCGATTCCCCTGCACTGCGTGCAGAGCAATTCTGTGTTGCACATCACACATGAAAGGAGCCTTGATTTCCTTCATGGCACTCCAGAGAAACCCCAAGAACACTGTTTCAAGGCTAGAGGGATCCTGAGGTCACTGTTCCAACAAGAAAGAGCTCCGTGGACCAAGAATCAACACGAGATGAGAGGTTAGTCCCTGGCTTCGACTCCAGAGGAATACCACCTTACCACAAGCACCTCAAGAGGAGGCTTCTCTCAGCTCTAGGTGTGTGAGAGGGACCCTGAGTTTGCGGCCTCAAGTGGAATGGACACCGCGATGCCCTGACTCGAAATAAGGCCGGATATCCCTGCAGTGACTGGAATGCAGGCTCGTCTTCCATCTCCCAAGACGAAAGGGTGTCTGAATCCGCTGTGGAGACCACAGAGAAAGACCTAGTTCCCCACCTCATCGCGACAGGAGGCCTCAAATCCTTTGAAAACTCCAGAGGTATGCGGCGATCAGTGCCTCCAAAGGAGACGATGCCTGACTCCTCGTGAAACTTGATAGGAGACCCAGGATTCCTGTGGCACGTGGAAAGGGACCCTTGGTCTCCCGTCTCAGCTGGAGAGGCGTCCCAATTGCCCTGCAAAGCCTCGAGGAGAATCCCGAGTTGTCCCTCGCAACTAGGCAGGAGTCCTGACGTCGCTGAACACACACGTGTGTGGAAGGGCCATCCCCGTCGTAACTCGAGAATATACCCCAGGTTCCCGCCGCAACTCGAGAAAAACCATGAGACTTCCCCCTCGCCGCGAGATGAGGCCCGATTCCCCTGCACTGCGTGCAGAGCAATTCCGTGTTGCACATCACACATGAAAGGAGCCTTGATTTCCTTGATGGCACTCCAGAGAAACCCCAAGAACACTGTTTCAAGGCTAGAGGGATCCTGAGGTCACTGTAGCAACATGAAAGAGCTCCGTGGACACAGAATCAACACGAGATGACAGGTTAGTCCCTGGCTTCGACTCCTGAGGAATGCCACCTTACCCCAAGCACCTCAAGAGGAGGCTTCTCTCAGCTCTAGGTATGTGAGAGGGATCCTGAGTTTGCGGCCTCAAGTGGAATGGACACCGCGATGCCCTGACTCGAAATAAGGCCGGATATCCCTGCAGTGACTTGAATGCAGGCTCGTCTTGCATCTCCCAAGAAGAAAGGATGTCTGAATCCCCTGTGGAGACCACAGAGAAAGACCTAGTTTCCCACCTCATCGCGACCGGAGGCCTCACATCCTTTGAAAACTTCAGAGGTACGCGGAGATCAGTGCCTCCAAAGGAGACGATGCCTGACTCCTCGTGAAACTTGGTAGGTGTCCCAGGATTCCTGTGGCACGTGGAAAGGGACCCTTAGTCTCCCGCCTCAGCGGGAGAGACGTCCCAATTGCCTTGCCAAGCCTCGAGGAGAATCCCGAGTTGTGTCTCGCAACTAGGCAAGAGTCCTGACGTGGCTGAACAAACACGTGTGTGGAAGGGCCATCCCCGTCGTAACTCGAGAATATACCCCAGGTTCCCGCCGCAACTCGAGAAAAACCATGAGACTTCCCCCTCACCGCGAGATGAGGCCCGATTCCCCTGCACTGCGTGCAGAGCAATTCTGTGTTGCACATCACACATGAAAGGAGCCTTGATTTCCTTCATGGCACTCCAGAGAAACCCCAAGAACACTGTTTCAAGGCTAGAGGGATCCTGAGGTCACTGTAGCAACACGAAAGAGCTCCGTGGACCAAAAATCAACTCGAGATGAGAGGTTAGTACCTGGCTTCGACTCCAGAGGAATACCACCTTACCCCAAGCACCTCAAGAGGAGGCTTCTCTCAGCTCTAGGTATGTGAGAGGGACCCTGAGTTTGCGACCTCAAGTGGAATGGACACCGCGATGCCCTGACTCGACATAAGGCCGGATATCACTGCAGTGACTGGAATGCAGGCTCGTCTTGCATCTCCCAAGACGAAAGGGTGTCTGAATCCCCTGTGGAGACCACAGAGAAAGACCTAGTTCCCCACCTCATCGCGACAGGAGGCCTCAAATCCTTTGAAAACTCCAGAGGTATGCGGAGATCAGTGCCTCCAAAGGAGACGATGCCTGACTCCTCGTGAAACTTGATAGGAGACCCAGGATTCTTGTGGCACTTGGAAAGGGACACTTGGTCTCCCGCCTCAGCTGGAGAGGCGTCCCAATTGCCCTGCCAAGCCTCGAGGAGAATCCAGAGTTGTCCCTCGCAACTAGGCAGGAGTCCTGACGTCGCTGAAGAAACACGTGGGTGGAAGGGCCATCCCCGTCGTAACTCGAGAATATACCCCAGGTTCCCGCCGCAACTCGAGAAAAACCATGAGACTTCCCCCTCGCCGCGAGATGAGGCCCGATTCCCCTGCACTGCGTGCAGAGCAATTCCGTGTTGCACATCACACATGAAAGGAGCCTTGATTACCTTGATGGCACTCCAGAGAAACCCCAAGAACACTGTTTCAAGGCTAGAGGGATCCTGAGGTCACTGGAGCAACACGAAAGAGCTCCGTGGACCAAAAATCAACTCGAAATGAGAGGTTAGTCCCTGGCTTCGACTCCAGAGGAATACCACCTTACCACAAGCACCTCAAGAGGAGGCTTCTCTCAGCTCTAGGTATGTGAGAGGGATCCTGAGTTTGCGGCCTCAAGTGGAATGGACACCGCGATGCCCTGACTCGAAATAAGGCCGGATATCCCTGCAGTGACTGGAATGCAGCCTCGTCTTGCATCTCCCAAGACGAAAGGGTGTCTGAATCCCCAGTGGAGACCACAGAGAAAGACCTAGTTCCCCACCTCATCGCGACAGGAGGCCTCAAATCCTTTGAAAACTCCACAGGTATGCGGAGATCAGTGCCTCCAAAGGAGACGATGCCTGACTCCTCGTGAAACTTGATAGGAGACCCAGGATTCCTGTGGCACGTGGAAAGGGACCCTTGGTCTCCCGTCTCAGCTGGAGAGGCGTCCCAATTGCCCTGCAAAGCCTCGAGGAGAATCCCGAGTTGTCCCTCGCAACTAGGCAGGAGTCCTGACATGGCTGAACACACACGTGTGTGGAAGGGCCATCCCCGTCGGAACTCGAGAATATACCCCAGGTTCCCGCCGCAACTCGAGAAAAACCATGAGACTTCCCGCTCGCAGCAAAATGAGGCCCGATTCCCCTGCACTGCGTGCTGAGCAATTCCGTGTTGCACATCACACATGAAAGGAGCCTTGATTTCCTTGATGGCACTCCAGAGAAACCCCAAGAACACTGTTTCAAGGCTAGAGGGATCCTGAGGTCACTGTAGCAACACGAAAGAGCTCCGTGGACCAAGAATCAACACGAGATGAGAGGTTAGTCAATGGCTTCGACTCCTGAGGAAAACCACCTTACCACAAGCACCTCAAGAGGAGGCTTCTCTCAGCTCTAGGTGTGTGAGAGGGACCCTGAGTTTGCGGCCTCAAGTGGAATGAACGCCGCGATGCCCTGACTCGAAATAAGGCCGGATATCCCTGCAGTGACTTGAATGCAGGCTGGTCTTGCATCTCCCAAGAAGAAAGGATGTCTGAATCCCCTGTGGAGACCACAGAGAAAGACCTAGTTCCCCACCTCATCGTGACCGGAGGCCTCACATCCTTTGAAAACTCGAGAGGTACGCGGAGATCAGTGCCTCCAAAGGAGACGATGCCTGACTCCTCGTGAAACTTGATAGGAGTCCCAGGATTCTTGTGGCACGTGGAAAGGGACCCTTGGTCTCCCGCCTCAGCTGGAGAGGCGTCCCAATTGCCCTGCAAAGCCTCGAGGAGAATCCCGAGTTGTCCCTCGCAACTAGGCAGGAGTCCTGACATGGCTGAACACACACGTGTGTGGAAGGGCCATCCCCGTCGTAACTCGAGAATATAACCCAGGTTCCCGCCGCAACTCGAGAAAAACCATGAGACTTCCCGCTCGCAGCAAAATGAGGCCCGATTCCCCTGCACTGCGTGCTGAGCAATTCCGTGTTGCACATCACACATGAAAGGAGCCTTGATTTCCTTGATGGCACTCCAGAGAAACCCCAAGAACACTGTTTCAAGGCTAGAGGGATCCTGAGGTCACTGTAGCAACACGAAAGAGCTCCGTGGACCAAGAATCAACACGAGATGAGAGGTTAGTCAATGGCTTCGACTCCTGAGGAAAACCACCTTACCACAAGCACCTCAAGAGGAGGCTTCTCTCAGCTCTAGGTGTGTGAGAGGGACCCTGAGTTTGCGGCCTCAAGTGGAATGAACGCCGCGATGCCCTGACTCGAAATAAGGCCGGATATCCCTGCAGTGACTTGAATGCAGGCTGGTCTTGCATCTCCCAAGAAGAAAGGATGTCTGAATCCCCTGTGGAGACCACAGAGAAAGACCTAGTTCCCCACCTCATCGTGACCGGAGGCCTCACATCCTTTGAAAACTCGAGAGGTACGCGGAGATCAGTGCCTCCAAAGGAGCCGATGCCTGACTCCTCGTGAAACTTGATAGGAGTCCCAGGATTCTTGTGGCACGTGGAAAGGGACCCTTGGTCTCCCGCCTCAGCTGGAGAGGCGTTCCAATTGCCCTGCCAAGCCTCGAGGAGAATCCCGAGTTGTCCCTCGCAACTAGGCAGGAGTCCTGACGTGGCTGAACAAACACGTGTGTGGAAGGGCCGTCCCCGTCGTAACTCGAGAATATACCCCAGGTTCCCGCCGCAACTCGAGAAAAACCATGAGACTTCCCCCTCGCCGCGAGATGAGGCCCGATTCCCCTGTACTTCGTGCAGAGCAATTCCGTCTTGCACATCACACATGAAAGGAGCCTTGATTTCCTTGATGGCACTCCAGAGAAACCCCAAGAACACTGTTTCAAGGATAGAGGGATCCTGAGATCACTGTAGCAACACGAAAAAACTCTGTGGACCAAAAATCAACTCGAAAAGAGAGGTTAGTCCCTGGATTCGTCTCCAGAGGAATACCACCTTACCACAAGCACCTCAAGAGGAGGCTTCTCTCAGCTCTAGGTATGTGAGAGGGACCCTGAGTTTGCGGCCTCAAGTGGAATGGACACTGGGATGCCCTGACTCGAAATAAGGCCGGATATCCCTGCAGTGACTTCAATGCAGGCTCGTCTTGCATCTCCCAAGAAGAAAGGATGTCTGAATCCCCTGTGGAAAGCACAGAGAAAGACTTAGTTCCCCACCTCATCGCGACCGATAGCCTCACATCCTTTGAAAACTCCAGAGGTACGCGGAGATCAGTGCCTCCAAAGGAGACGATGCCTGACTCCTCGTGAAACTTGATAGGAGTCCCAGGATTCCTGTGGCACTTGGAAAGGGACACTTGGTCTCCCGCCTCAGCTGGAGAGGCGTCCCAATTGCCCTGCCAAGCCTCGAGGAGAATCCAGAGTTGTCCCTCGCAACTAGGCAGGAGTCCTGACGTCGCTGAAGAAACACGTGGGTGGAAGGGCCATCCCCGTCGTAACTCGAGAATATACCCCAGGTTCCCGCCGCAACTCGAGAAAAACCATGAGACTTCCCCCTCGCCGCGAGATGAGGCCCGATTCCCCTGCTCTGCGTGCAGAGCAATTCAGTGTTGCACATCACACATGAAAGGAGCCTTGATTTCCTTGATGGCACTCCAGCGAAACCCCAAGAACACTGTTTCAAGGCTAGAGGGATCCTGAGGTCACTGTAGCAACACGGAAGTGCTCCGTGGGCCAAAAATCAACTCGAGATGAGAGGTTAGTCCCTGGCTTCGACTCCAGAGGAATACCTCATTACCACAAGCACCTCAAGAGGAGGCTTCTCTCAGCTCTAGGTATGTGAGAGGGACCCTGAGTTTGCGGCCTCAAGTGGAATGGACACCGCGATGCCCTGACTCGAAATAAGGCCGGATATCCCTGCAGTGACTGGAATGCAGGCTCGTCTTGCATCTCCCAAGACGAAAGGGTGTCTGAATCCCCTGTGGAGACCACAGAGAAAGACCTAGTTCCCCACCTCATCGCGACAGGAGGCCTCAAATCCTTTGAAAACTCCAGAGGTATGCGGAGATCAGTGCCTCCAAAGGAGACGATTCCTGACTCCTCGTGAAACTTGATAGGAGACCCAGGATTCCTGTGGCACGTGGAAAGGGACCCTTGGTCTCCCGTCTCAGCTGGAGAGGCGTCCCAATTGCCCTGCAAAGCCTCGAGGAGAATCCCGAGTTGTCCCTCGCAAGTAGGCAAGAGTCCTGACATGGCTGAACACACACGTGGGTGGAAGGGCCATCCCCGTCGTAACTCGAGAATATACCCCAGGTTCCCGCCGCAACTCGAGAAAAACCATGAGACTTCCCCCTCGCCGCGAGATGAGGCCCGATTCCCCTGCACTGCGTGCAGAGCAATTCCGTGTTGCACATCACACATGAAAGAAGCCTTGATTTCCTTGATGGCACTCCAGAGAATCCCCAAGA